>NW_028261391.1:55233942-55593109 GCF_051295495.1 Thamnophis sirtalis
ATAGAGTTGAGACTGAAGAACTTTAAATCATTACCATATTGTATCTTCTAGGATGCTGAATTGGTCATATGTTTGCTTATGGGGAGAGAAAGATCTGTTTGAAAGGATGGATTGTTTGGGGTTGTTGTAGGCCTGAAAGAATATGCATAGTTTACCCAGTAGCTTAGAAGAAGGCAGACTTGGGGTAAGTCATGGTTTGCTGTTAAATTGCTGGAATTAAATCACTATATATTATATCTATTGGGAGTTGTTTGATCAAGGATGACTAAGCTGTTAGACATTAGCAGTATAAAGTAAGAAGCCTTAAATAGAACAAAAGAATTGGATCATGACTAACATGTGTTTGTAACTTCATTCCTTTTTTATATAAAACGAACACAAAATAAGGTATTATTTAATTGAGCATTCTATTGTTGGCTTTTTAGCAAAAAGAAAAAAGAAAAGAAAACAAAAAACAAAATCGATCTCCATATGAAATTCTTGCATACTGCAGTCTCCCATTGTGATGAAATGAATAATTTAATCAGGGACTGTGATACCAGAGCTTCTTTAAAAGTTCCCACTTCCTTTAATGCTGTAATGGCTATTTTCACTTTGTTAATGTGAGATTGTTCTTCCTGATATATACACATAATAAATAATAATAATAATAGTAGTAGTAGCTGTAGTAGTAGTGGTGGTGGTAGTACTAGCAGCCGCAGCAGCAACAGCTTAAAATGTATTTTCTATTAAGTAGCAGTTGTGACACACTGAAAAAGATATTTTCAAAAGTATTTTGCATTTTACCTCTGAGTAAAATGAAGGATTTCATTTAACTAGTATTGTATTTGGTTTCTCTGTTTGCTAGTTTGTGATATCTCAATATTTTGGGACTGGTAGGTCCATTTCACAATTTAAAAAAATGTAACCAGAGCAAATAATTTGGCTAAATGTTTGGCAGTTTACAAAATGGCTGCTAAAATGGCATGACCTCAGGCAGAAACATCATTTTCTAAAAGGCAAATTAGCATTTTGTTCTCTACATCCTTTTTATTTGTTCCCATCCTCATCAACCAACTATTAACCTTTAGCTTTCCTTTATCTTTTTTCCTAAGTAAATGGACACATTTATAACCAAAAGACTGAGCTTAAACCACTTATCATTTTTACTTTATAAGAGTAAGAGTGCCTAGGACCACGTAGCAAATTCAGAGGCATTTTTGGAAATATCAATGATTCTGGAGGCTCTTGTGCTTTTAGTATATGCTAGTTTTCCATTAAATTCCATTAAAAATATGCTTTAAAAATAAAGTTGATTAGGGCATCACCCTCATGCATGTTTTATGCACAGAACAAAAGCAAAACTAATTGCATGCATGCATGCATACATACATACATACATACATATATACATTTGTTTTCTGATGTTTTTGCAGGTGTTTGTATGTAGGTCTTTAGTTATTCGGGTTTTCTCCCGTGTAAAATTGGAAGTGTCTTGGCGACGTTTCGACGAAGTCTCATTTGTCATCTTCAGGCTGGTTTACTCGGCTTCGTGCTTCCAGGAGCAATGTGAGACCACAGCTGTTTCTTCCTTTTAACTTCCAGTGGGGGTGTGAGCTGATTGGGTGGGAGCTTGGTTGTGTTCTGATAGGGTGGAGGTATGTTCTGATTGGTTGGGGGTTTGTCCTCGGCTTAGTCTGAGTTGCTGGGGGATTTGAGCTGTTGAGCTGCGTTGCTGTTGTTTGGCTTCGTGTTTGTGGCCGTGCCAGCTCTTCATGGTGGGTGTCAGTCTGCTTCATGTATGGATTGGAGGAGTTTAAAATGGTTAGTGATGCAGCTGCGGTCTGGCTTCTGGTCCTTGGTCGTGCCTCATCATCAGTGTGGGTTTGAGTCTGCTTTCTACGTGGATGTGTGGTGGTGACATCCTGTGTGGCTCTCATGAGTGTGGGTCTGGTGTCATTACTCGTGTTAGGGACTTGTTTGTCAATAAGGGCGGGTTTCCAAATGGCTGGTAGGCGGGAGGTATCGTCTTGTTTGTGCATGCTGTATGGGCGTTTTTCTATCTCAATGGCTTCTCTGATTATTCTGTTGTTAAAGTGTTCAGCTTTGGTGATAGTTCTGGTCTTTTTAAAGTCAATTTCAAGTCCTGTGGCTTTGAGGTATTGGACCAGGGAAGAAGTTGGTTCCTCACACCCCCACTGGCAGTTAAAAGGAAGAAACAGCTGCAATCTCACATTGCTCCTGGAAGCATGAAGCCGAGTAAACCAGCCTGAAGATGATGAATGAGACTTCATCGAAACGTTGCCAAGACACTTCCAATTTTATGCGGGAGAAAACCCGAATAACCAAAGACATACATACATACATACATACATACATACATACATACATATGTATATGTATGTATGCATGTGTGTATGTATCTGTGTGTGTGTGTGTATGTATGTGTATATGTATATGTATGTGTGTGTGTATATGTATATGTATGTTTGTATGTATGTATGTATATGTATGTATTTATGTGTGTATGTATATATATATATATATATATATACACACTTAAAGTCACAACCCCTGGTATGCCCAAGTATGGGAAGAAGGTCACACTTCCATTCTCTGTTCTTCGGCTCGTCACAAGAGACCATCCAGACAGAAACCCAATATTTTTTACTGTTGCCTTTTTGTTACATTTGTTATATTTGTGCTGATAAATAAATAAAGGGAGACTAGTATAGATCTATTTCAAGCTATTTAGCTCTCATCAGCTAGCCATACCCATGTTTGGGAATCGAACCTGTGCTCCATTGCCTCCCAGGCAGGGAGTTAACCATTTGAGCTACAGAGAACGACTCCTTATCAGCCAGCCAGGGTGGGAGGTATATTCTTAAAGTCACAACCCCTGGTATGCCCAAGTATGGGAGGAAGGTCACACTTCCATTCTCTGTTCTTCGGCTCGTCACAAGAGACCATCCAGACAGAAACCCAATATTTTTTACTGTTGCCTATATATATGTATGTATGTATGTATGTCTGGCCTTTTTTGGTAGCCCTTGGTGCTGCTGGCGAGCCCCCTGGCCAATTACCTGCTGGCCCCTGGTCCTAGCATCCATCCCAGAGCAGCGGAACAGCAGCTGCTGAGGTTGGAAGAGAAGCGTGGAGGAAACCATGGAGGAAATGGCGGCGCCAAACAGCTGACTCACAGTATTACATTTTACATCCTCTTTTCCGGCCAGCTTGCTGACTACGCTGGAGCTGAGTGGTCGTGACTGAGATTGTGAGTCTTGGTGACTAGTGAACTGAGAGGGGTGAATTTTTAATTTATTTTACTTTAAAGAAGGGGGCTGTCGGAAGTTGTTGGAGGCTGCACTGAATTTACAGATTGAATGGACGTGCTTACTACCGCCCTAGACGCCCCCCCCCCCTCGGATCTATTTCTGCTCACTGTACTATCTGTCGCCATTTTATTATTTATCATCTGCTGCTTTGCTGTCTATCGTCGTTGTAGCCCCCTCCGGACTTTGCTCCCTGCTCATTTAACTAGTAGGAGGAGTAGGACTGTGGCCAACTGGCGGGGAGCAATAGAGGATGGCGACTACAGGGATAAGGACTGAGCCCCGAGAATACCAGCATTCCTCCTTCCATTTCCAAGAGCGGTGCAAGTTAGCCTCGAACCCTGGTCTCCTACATTGGGGCCCTCATATATCTTTGGGAAAGAGACCCTCGAATATACAGCCCGCTAACCTCCACCAGTGGGACAAGACTATACGGATGTCGTTTATGAACTTTGGAGCCTTATATTTAATCTTGTTTGCCTGCAGTCACCTGATATATTACATTCTTTTGACTTGGTGGCTAAGGACATTTCCCCAGGACATAAGAAGGGAGAGGAGCAGACCATCGCTTCCTCCATTGTTCCCATATTATTATTATATACCATAATTGCGCAATTTTTAAACAGAATGCTGAGTGTATGGGAGCTGGCTGGAATTGAATGAATGGCCCACTTTTAGTAATTGTTACCCTTGTATTTATATGTTTTAAATTATACGTGGGAATTGGTAGAGTGGATAAATGAGTATGTTTGGCTCGGAGGACCTGCTGGGGAAGGCGGGAGGAACCGGGGTGGTTGGGGGGGCTATGGACATGGGAGTGGGTCGGAGCATAGCGGTCGTGACAGGGAGAGGCAGATACGGCGGGGACCTTAGGGCTGGCCATTACCGGGGAAGGAGGGTTCGCTACATTACAGAGATCCCTCCTTCCGGCCCTGGGAGTCCCACTCCAAGACCAGATGGCGCGAGTAGTCAGGACCCTGGTCTCAGGCTGTTGTCGCTAAATGCCAGGTCTGTTGTTCACAAAGCTCCCCTCGTCCGGGACTTAATTGTTGACGAGAGGGCAGACCTGGCATGTATTACTGAAACCTGGCTGGGCACAGAAGGAGGAGTCCCCCTTGTAGAGATGTGCCCAGAGGGATTTCAGGTGCTTCATCAGCCGAGAGCCCAGGGAAGGGGTGGCGGTGTGGCTATTGTAATCCGGGAGTCTCTGTTACCTCGTAGGGTCCCTGCTCCGGAGCTTGTCGGGTGTGAGTCTCTGCTGATAAAGTTGGACCGCAAGGGTCAAGTGGGTTTGCTGCTAACGTACCTGCCTCCCAACTGCGTTGCAGCATCCCTCCCCTCGCTCCTCGAGTCAGTAGCCGAGCTGGCAGTTGAGTTCCCCAGGCTTATAGTTCTGGGGGATTTCAACTTGCCATCGCTCGGTGAACGCTCTGATGGGGCGCAGGAGTTCATGGCTTCCATGACGGCCATGGGCTTGACCCAAGTAATTCGGGGCCCAACCCATGCAGCGGGTCACATGCTCGACCTCGTATTCCTCTCGGAGCAGTGGATGTGTGATCTTGGTCTGAGGGGTAATGAGATCATACCCCTGTCGTGGTCAGACCATTGCCTACTGAGGCTTGACTTCCGGAGGCCAAACCCCCACCGTAGGGAGGAGGAACCGACCAGGTGGTTCCGCCCCAGGCGACTTATGGATCCTCTGAGGTTCCAGACGGAGCTTGGGGTTATTCCTGATACCCTCGCCCACAGTTCGGCGGAGACTCTGGCCGCCGCCTGGTACTCGGCGGCGTCGGAGTCTCTCGACCGGATTGCGCCACTACGGCCCCTCCGGGTCAGTGGATCCCGGAGAGTTCCCTGGTTCACCGAGGAACTCCGGGAGAAGAAACGCCGGAGGAGATGCCTAGAGCACCAGTGGAGGTCCGATAGGTCCGAAGCAAGCCGAGCACTCTTAACCACTTGCACCAAGGACTATGTCCGAGCATTAAGAACCGCGAAAAGATCATATATTTCTTCCTTGGTTGCGTCCGCCGAGTCTCGCCCAGCCGCCCTGTTCAGGATAACCCGCTCCCTCCTTAATAGGAGGGAGGCGGGAAACCCCTTGCAGGGTAGGGCTGAGGACTATGCTCAATTCTTGGCGGACAAAGTAGCTCGGCTTCGATCGGACCTGGACTCCACCGCAGTAGATCCAGCTGAGACGCAGGAGGATCATTTGTTACATCAGCTCTGGGTTGAGTTCCAGGAAGTTGCCTCAGGGGATGTGGACAAGGCCATTCGAGCTGTAAGTACCTCCACTTGTATTCTGGACCCGTGTCCCTCCTGGCTGGTGGCTAACAGCAGGGAGGTGACACATGGCTGGATCCAGGCGGTTGTCACCGCCTCCCTTCGGGAGGGGCACTTCCCCGCCGTACTTAAAACGGCGGTGGTGAGACCCCTCCTGAAGAAGCCATCGTTAGATCCAGCCATTTTAAATAACTTTCGTCCTGTCTCCAACCTTCCCTTTATTGGGAAGGTTGTTGAGAAGGTGGTGGCCTTCCAGCTTCAACGGGCCTTGGAGGAAGCTAGTTATCTTGACCCCTTCCAGTCCGGCTTCAGGCCTGGTTACAGCACAGAAACCGCTTTGGTCGCATTGACCGATGATCTCTGGAGAGCCAGAGATGGAGGCTATGCGTCCATCCTGGTTCTCCTGGACCTCTCAGCGGCTTTCGATACCATCGACCATGGTATCCTTCTGCGACGACTGCGGGAGGTGGGAGTGGGAGGCACTGTTCTGCGGTGGTTCTCCTCCTACCTCTCGGACAGGTCGCAGTCGGTGTTAGTTGGGGGGCAGAGATCGTCCCTGAGGCCCCTAACATGTGGGGTACCCCAGGGTTCGGTCCTATCACCCCTACTATTTAACATATACATGAAACCGCTGGGCGAGATCATTCGGAGGCACGGGATAAAATACCACCAATATGCGGACGATACACAATTGTATTTGTCCGCCCCGTGCCAACTCAATGAAGCGGTGGACGTGATGAACCAGGGTCTGGAGGCCGTTAAGAACTGGATGAGTGCTAACAAACTGGTGCTCAACCCGGATAAGACCGAGTGGCTGTTGTGTTTCCCCCCCAATAATTTGGCTAATATACCAACGCTTAGGCTGGGGGGTCAAATTTTATACCCCTCAGATAGGGTCCGCAACTTAGGAGTCCTCCTGGATCCACAGCTGACTTTTGATCACCAGCTGTCGGCTGTGACCAGGGGGGCATTTGCCCAGGTTCGCCTGGTCCGTCAGTTGCGGCCCTACTTAGATCGGGGGGCTCTCACGGCAGTCACTCGAGCCCTTGTGATCTCTAGACTGGAATACTGCAACGGGCTCTACATGGGGTTGCCCCTGAAGTGCATCCGGCGACTACAGTTAGTCCAAAATGCAGCCGCGCGAGTGATAGTGGGCGCACCACGGTTCGCCCACGTTACACCTGTCCTCCGCGAGCTGCACTGGCTACCTGTTGGTCTCCGGGTGCGCTTCAGGATACTGATGACCATCTTTAAAGCACTCCATGGTAGTGGATCTGGGTACTTGAGAGACCGCCTTCTGCCGATTACCTCCCTAAATCGACCAATTAGATCGCACAGACTGGGCCTCCTCCGAATCCCATCTGCCAGTCAATGCCGACTGGCGACCACGCGGAGGAGAGCCTTTTCTGTTGCTGCCCCGACCCTGTGGAACGAGCTCCCCATGGAGATCCGCACCCTCACCACTATCCAGACCTTCCGCGCAGCCCTCAAGATCTGGCTCTCTCAGCAGGCCTGGGGATAGGCTCTTAATTACCCGCCCGAGTGTTTGATTGTTGAATGAAAGTTGGGTTTTATTATTTTTCTGTTGTTCACATATTGTTTGTTTTGACCTTGCACCTCCCCTTCCTTGTGGTTGTAAGCCGCCCTGAGTCCCCTCAGGGAAAAGGGCGGCATATAAATCCCAATAAATACCTGTAAAATACCTGTATGTATGTATGTATGTATGTATATGTATGTATATATGTGTGTGTGTGTGTGTGTGTGTGTGTGTGTGTGTATTTGTGCTGACAGTAAAGGCAACAGTAAAAATATTGGGTTTCTGTCTGGATGGTCTCTTGTGACAAGCCGATAGAGAAAGGAAGCAGTAAGCTTTCTCCCATATTTGGGCATACCAGGGGTTGTGACACTATATGTATAGTATATAGTATGTATGTATGTATGTATGTATACATACATACATACATACATACATACATACATACATACACCAACACACACACAGACACACACATATAGTGGGGCAAAAAAGTATTTAGTCAGCCACCAATTGTGCAAGTTCTCCCACTTAAAAAGATGAGAGAGGCCTGTAATTGACATCATAGGTAGACCTCAACTATGAGAGACAAAATGAAAAAACAAATCCAGACAATCACATTGTGTGATTTGGAAAGATTTTTGTTTTGCAAATTATGGTGGAAAATAAGTATTTGGTCAATATCAAAAGTTCATCTCAATACTTTGTTATATATCCTTTGTTGGCAATGACAGAGGTCAAACATTTTCTGTAAGTCTTCACAAGGTTGCACACACTGTTGCTGGTATGTTGGCCCATTCCTCCATGCAGATCTCCTCTAGAGCAGTGATATTTTGGGGCTGTCGCTAGGCAACACGGACTTTCAACTCTCTCCAAAGGTTTTCTATGGGGTTGAGATCTGGAGACTGGCTAGGCCACTCCAGGACCTTGAAATGCTTCTTACGAAGCCACTCCTTTGTTGCCCGGGCGGTGTGTTTGGGATCATTGTCCTGCTGAAAGACCCAGCCACGTTTCATCTTCAATGCCCTTGCTGAAGGAGATTTGCACTCAAAATCTCACAATACATGGCCCCATTCATTCTTTCCTATACACGGATCAGTCATCCTGGTCCCTTTGCAGAGAAACAGCCCCAAAGCATGATGTTGCCACCCCCGTGCTTCACAGTAGGTATGGTGTTCTTTGGATCAACTCAGCATTCTCTCTCCTCCAAGCATGACGAGTTGTGTTTCTACCAAACAGTTCTACTTTGGTTTCATCTGACCATATGACATTCTCCCAATCCTCTTCTGGATCATCCAATTGCTCTCTAGCAAACTTCAGACGGGCCTGGACATGCACTGGCTTAAGCAGGGGGCACGTCTGGCACTGCAGGATCTGAATCCCTGGTGGCGTAGTGTGTTACTGATGGTAGCCTTTGTTACGTTGGTCCCAGTTCTCTGCAGGTCATTTACTAGGTCCCCCCGTGTGGTTCTGGGATTTTTGTTCAGCATTCTTGTGATCATTTTGACCCCACGGGGTGAGATCTTGCATGGAGCCCCAGATCGAGGGATATTATCAGTGGTCTTGTATGTCTTCCATTTTCTAATTATTGCTCCCACAGTTGATTTCTTCACATCAAACTGCTTGCCTATTGCAGATTCAGTCTGGTGCAGGTCTGCAATTTTGTTTCTGGTGTCCTTCGACAGCTCTTTGGTCTTCACCATAGTGGAGTTTGGAGTGTGACTGTTTGAGGTTGTGGACAGGTGTCTTTTATACTGCTAACAAGTTCAAACAGGTGCCATTAATACAGGTAATGAGTGGAGAACAGAGGAGCCTCTTAAAGAAGAAGTTACAGGTCTGTGAGAGCCAGAAATCTTGCTTGTTTGTAGGTGACCAAATACTTATTTTCCACCATAATTTGCAAAAAAAATCTTTCCAAATCAGACAATGTGATTGTTTGGATTTGTTTTCTCATTTTGTCTCAATGTGCAGTTTACAAAAGGTTTAGGAAATGAAATTATGTATTTAAATTAATTTTCTAAACATCTATATAGTTTAGTATAGAAACTAAGGTAAATTCTGTAGACCTTATCTAATTGATGGAGATTGCCAATCTAGCTTTGTAACATCAATCTTTTTGCAATCTTGAAAACAATCAATATTCATTTCTGTTGTCTTCAAGTTTGCTTATAAACCAATGGTACTTAATTCAAAAGAACATGAGAAAAACCCAGTGAATTCTTTAGAGCAAATTAACCAAAAAGAAACCAGTAACACAACTGACTATGGCCATGCATTGCATTATGAGCAATTAGTTGTCTAATTCTTCCTCATTTTAAATCCACATACGTTTGCTTGAAAGTCTTGTGTTATCATTTGCATTGTACATGTTCATCAAATTAGCTTTGGCATAGGATGCTATTGCATATTAACTTTCATTCTCAGTGTTATTATTTTCACTTGTTTTACATGATATTGGAAAAAGATAAAATACAAGGTACTGCATTTAGTTTAAGTCCAGCATATATTCTGTGGTAAAAAATCTAATATTCAAGAAGAATTTCTTTTATTGAACTTACCTCTTGTTGAAAAAAGAGCACATTATTTTTTCCCCTGAACAGCAGCTTTCAGTGATTCTTTGCATTTCAGTTTACATAAATCAATCAAACACCCAATGAAAAGTATATATTTTCCTTGTCCATGTTTTTTTCCCCTTTGAGTGTAGGGTAGTGATTTTACTGTGTGGTTCCAATCAATGGGATTCTAGGCTTTGCCATTAGCCTTTAGGCATATAAGAATTTTTACTTTAAAAGTTTTACATTTGATATATGGTGGCTGGAGTACAACAAACTGTCAAATTTCTTCCCCCTTGCTCTTTTTTATGATTTTTATTTTTGTTACTGGCATATCTGTGCATAATAATTTAATTATTAGAGGGAAACTCTTAATTGTAGAATCTGAAGTATATGACATGCAAAGTAACCATTGTTCTTTTAATATTGGTAAAAATATAGAGGATATTGTAATCAGACACTTTTACTTAGAACAGGATTATAGAAAACAATAGGAGATTTTAGGATTGGAGAAAGAAGGAGAATGCAATTTAGTTCATACTAAATCTAATGGGAAAGGTTTTGCATTTCTTTTTTCTATAAAGATGCATGGTGCTAGGATAATTTGATGTAACAATAATAAACCACTCTAAACTAATTGGTGATTTTTATTACATTTGTCATCGTTTTGTTAAAACAACTTCTTGAGAAGTTTAGAAATTTGTATTAAGTAGGTATCCATTAGAGGGCTCTCGAGGTTTTGAGTTTAGCAACCTTGATAGTGATAGTTCCAGAGCTTTGCTTGCTCACATTTCTTTGTTTTTCTTTTTTCTTTTACAGAAAAGGTCACGGATTGCCTACAGTGACGAGGTGCGGAATGAGCTCCTAGGGGATGATGGGAATTCCTCAGAGATCCAGGTAGGATGCTAATCAAGAAGCCCTAGTGGGTGGCTGGAGGGTGAAGGAGGTCATTGGCACACTGGGCTTCTCAAGCTGCTTCTTAACAGCATTAGTAACAACTCATGTGGAAGTGATACTGTTTAATGCAAAGCTGGGGTCTTAATCAACTTCAAAATGATTCTTGGAGATCTTACAATTTAACCCTTTACCTTGGATCCCTGTCTGCTATTTAAAAAAAATAAACAAAAAACCAAAATATTTTCTTCTCTTTTCTTTATTATTTTGTACTTAAGCAGTACTTTGAAACACAGTGTTTGCCAACAAACCCAAACACATGTAAAAGGAATATAAAGTCACATAATACAGCTTTGATAAGAGGGAAATATAATTAAATCAACACTGGAAGGCAAAACAAATGAAAATGGGATTTCAGAATGTGACAGTTTCTTTTCCTCTCTCAGAGTAGTTCCTTCTTTGAATCAGATTCTTTTCTATGTACAAAGCTGAAATTATATCAAAACTATATAAGTGTAACTGGCTTAGTATAAAATGTTAGCATTTTTAAGAAATGTGAAAAATTTCTAAATGTTTTATTCTGAATCTCCAATATTTGCAAGTGTTCAGGAGACTTTTTAAAGTTATTTTGTTTTCATGGGTATGCACTCTTCTTTTACCCAAAGATTAGTTTATAATCTTAAAGATCTTTTTTTTTTGCTTTAATACATTATACAATTTTTAGATAAAGTTTGGACAACTTCACACATAAGAAAGATAATGTACATTGGAGTAATGTGAATTGGTGAAGATAAAAGTATAATTATTTAATATTGTGAAAAGTTTGCACTGTTTGCCACTGTTCTACTTCTGTAATAACTTTGATCAAGATGCTTAGAATGTATTATTTGTTACTTTGTTTTACTTTGTCTTTGTTTCTCTAAAGTACATTAATAGAAGAGTTAAAGCAAATGTCTATAGTATTTGTTATGTATCAAAATAGAATATATATGTGATATAACTCAGACAAAAAAATCTAGTGAACCTTCAACTTTAAAACTGCCTAGAGTTGTTGGGAGTGGGCCAAAATATACATTTAATAATTTAATAAATAAAAATATGAAAATTTAGGTGGCTATGCCTTTATTTTATGCTCCATGATCTGTTAACATATATGCTAACATATATAGCTAATGTATTTCAGTAATAGTATTTTTTACACTTAGCTTGTTTTCTCTTTTCTTTTTAAACATCTGAAAGAAGACACATCTTTCAGAAAAGTTCTTAAAATATTTAGCAATTTTCGCAGAATTTATTTATTTTATTAAATTTATTGGTGACCTATCTTAGTAGAGGATAATTCTGCCAAAACATTGGTATTACTTTCAAATTTAAATTTTTCACATTGCTTTCATATAATGAACTTTGAAAGAAAATAAATACCAGTGTTTATAAAATTTATGCCATTGTTTGAAAGAACACATGCTTTAATTTATTGTCATCTTTAAGAAGAATCAGTCTATCCTGTGGTGAAAACTATGTTTTTTATATTTTTAATGACTATCAACAATAAATTTAGATAGACATGTAAAAACAAAAGGAAAGTTTGGTAGATAATGCCATGAAATTAACATAGAAAGCAAGTTTACAAAAAAATATAATGATTTCATTGTCCAAAGTCAGTTAATATTCTATTTAACTATATCGTCCTTTTGGTTGATTTCAAGTATACTATCCATCCATCCATCCATCCATCCATCCATTCATCCGTCGCTAAACTTGTGAAATTTATAATTATAACTTGAGCAAAGGTAAATAGATTTAATATACTTTGACAACAGTTAGTGAGAAAATTTTTCAGTAACTTTTTATACATTTGTCAGCTCCTCTGGGGTTGGATCTAGAAACTTCAGGAAATAATCTTTCAATATATAGAATTTCCTATTGAATGTTTCTGATTGATGAATGGGACTTCAATATAATTTATGCTGGATATTATAAAATTCTTCTGTTCTTGGTGTAATCATTTAAGTTTAAAACTAAAGAATAACTCTCATATTCAATTTATCAGGAGTAACATAAATCAATGCATAAATAATGGAAAAGCAAGTGTTCTATGAACATAAGCACAAACATTTAGTTCTGACTTACTAGCAGTATTAAAACCTACAGCCTATCTGTTAAGTAGGGAGCAAAGAAAGTGAGAACACTAGAACAAATCTAGTTTAGGCATTTCCAGAATTATCTGTAACGTATTATTATGTTTTTTACATCAACACTGTAGTAAATGCAAGTATAGATATTTGAGGGCATTGTTTTTCTATCCATGAAAAAAAAGTTAAATCTAATAAATACATAGAATATGTCTTCAAATAATTTGTAATAAATTATATGATTGGGAAAATATGGTTGGCAAAGTATTAGACATTCTAGATTACAGCATTTTGATCCTTGAGGAAAAAATAACAATCTTATTTGTACTAATAGCTTCATTAGAGATAATTATTGTGCTATATGTCTAGCTTAATTATTTTTTTACTTAACACTTTTATGCTCTGCCTATCTTCTATGGTACTATAGATAGTGAAGACTAACTTGACATACTACTTTATGTAAAAGCTGCTATTTTTTACATTGTATGTTAGTATTTAAAGTAGAAATTTGGATAAATTATACTGAGTTCAGTGAACTGTATATTTTTTGTTCTAAGTGTATCTTGTCTTTTGTTCCATTATAATCAAATGAAACACATTTTAAAATATGGAAACAGAATATTTAAGTGTTTTTGTTATTTTCTTCCCATAATAATATTAGTTATTTATTCAAAATTATATATATCTTCTTTCTCAGTGGGTTATATATCTTTGTGTAACAATGTTTAAGCAATACTTTGGAATGTCTTAAGTTAATCTGATTATATCACCAATTCTCTTGAAAGATTGAAATATAGCAGTGCAGAAAAATATAATACATTATCAGTTTATAGTCTTATTTAATATTTTATTTATTTGATGACACTAATTACATAGTTAATAAATAGCATGCTAGATTGTTAACTTGTTTCCAAAGTATATGAAATTATAATTTCATTAATAAAATAATGGAAGTAGTATTTCCATATAGCAAGCCAGTTTGCTGTAGTGGTTAAGGCATCAGGGTAGAAACTGGGAAACTGTGACCTCTTCTCCCACCTAGGGCATGAAGCCAGGTAAGTTACCTTGTGCCAGTCACTTTTTCGCAGCTCTAGAAAATATGCAATGGCAAACCACATCTGAAAAAACTTGCCGAGAAAACTACAGGGACTTATACAGGTAGACTTTGAGAATTGGAAACAATTGAATGGCAGAAAAAAATTTCTATATAACTAGACCTCTTAAGATTAGAGACATTTTAAAATAATTAGTTTACTAATTGCAGTGTAAGTGCGTAAGTTGATAAATACAGTACAACAAAGCAGCTCTTACCTAGAGGAAATATTTTGTGATTATATGGCTGCCTAATTTTTGATATCCTAATTCTGATAAAGACTTGGATTGCCTATGCATATAGTGTATCAAAACTCTAAAATTCTTCAGATAGGAAAAGAGAAATGGGTCAACTTAATTCCCCAAGATCTAAGGAAGGTCAGTATCACTTCATATAGTCTGACAGAGCAGATCATTACCAGTCACAAATCTGTTACATACCGAGAGTATATAGCAAAATAAATAGACTGTCTCATAAGTTCAGAAAATTGTGTGTTCGACCCATGATAATGTGTAAAGGGCGTTTAATAGAGTTCAGCATTTATTCGTTATCTGTATGTGGGCAGAGACGGCACTGCCGTTATCAGCTTCTTGGGAGGGAAATTCCGTGGTTCTCCATGTCACATGATCTGCCTCACAGACCCATGCACTCTCCGTGATGCAGTTTTGATTCTACTCAGAGGAGAAGGCTTAGTCACAAGAGATTCCACTGGTTCAAACCAGCGTAAACCAGATTTTTTTTTGTCTACAAAGAAACAGATTACCGCTTGTATCAAGTGGAGGAGGGGAAGTAAAAGAGAAGAATCTTTGTTTCAAAAATATGCTGATTATTATAACCTGAAATTGTGTCTGCACACATATTTATGCTTTCTGATTAAGTTTGGCAGGGTTAGGATACTGCTTTTAAAAAGAGAAGTAGTAGCAAGTCATCAAGTGTCATAATTGTTAAATGAGGGAAAAATCTTTTGTTAATTTGAATGAATATCTTTCAGACATCATTTAAAAAAGAAAACCACCCATTATTTAGCTTAGCTGTAAATCCTACGCAGAGCTTAAATTCAGCCATGCAGCACAAACAAGATAGAACTCTCTTTCGCTCTTTCTCTCTCTTTTTGACACCTATTGAAAAAACAAATGTGGAGCATTTTAAAACTTTCATTCACTATGGCAAAGTGTCATGCCCCAAATGGTTTCTATTGCAGAATAGTAGTTTTAAACTTTGCCCCTTAAACTATCATAGCCATTACATGAATGGTGACCTACAAAAGTGGATGGGGGCGAGCATAGTGATGCAGTAAACTTGCAAACCATCTTTTTGGGGAACTGAATGTTTATCTTTTGGGAGAAGCAAAGTGATGAAGAAGCAAGAGAGCGAACCAAAGAGTGATTGCAGAGTGCTTTTAATTTAAGAACAGGTGGGGCTGGATTAGAAAACATGCTTTTTCATTCATTTTTTCTCTTTAGAAAACTAGAGCTATTGAATGCAGCACTCTTCTTAAAAATTAAAATAATGTCTTCATTTTCATTTGCTTGGCATTATAAATGTTTAAATTCTAGATCAACAATGTGAGCATAAGGAATCATTTCAGTTATTTTTGTATATCTCTCTGTCTCTCTGTGTATTTGTGGGTGCATGTGTGTATGTAGGGAAATGTTCTTCCTAAATTTACACCCTAATTCAAAATTATTTTTCATATGTATGAATACATTGGTAATGGCCGGTTGAAGAAGAAACCTTCTCAGTTATAAAATAACATATTCTCAATAAAGAAACTTTTTCCCTTCCATCATAACTAAAAAATTATGTCTGTGTTGCAAATAGACTGAGTGTATCTATACCTCAGCACAATTACAATAGTATTTAAAATACTATTTTAAATGAAGGTTATTATGCAGTATAGTTGACAAAATCAATTGAAGGGATTCACCTTTTGCTTAGTTAATTAGAATATAACTTTTGAAAGAGCAGAATAGTGAAATATAATAACTTTTTGAAGTAAATTCTCTTCAAAAGCATGAAGAATAGTGTAGTCAAAATGTCTACTAAAACAGTGTTCCTCAGTTATTTATATTATTTGAATACATTGTAATAATCTACAATATTAAATAGTGTAGACTAAGTAAATTTGGATTAAAAATAGTACAGTTTAAAATTGCACATAAGCTGGCATTTCTATAGCCATCAGTTATAGTTATTCTAGCTGATTTAGTAAGATAGATGTATAGAGAGACATAAAAAGGCAGATGTCAGTACTAACAAAATAAAAAAAATGTAGAAATCTTGTATATACAAAATCACTTCAGCTGTACTATCTTAGAAGAGAGGAATAGTAAACTTGTTTTCTCCTTTTTGTATTATAGACTTCTATGAAGTCATTCCCCTTTATTTCATGATAGTGTCTTAGATGTGGTTTAAAAGAGAATTTCACACTATTCTCTTTGTTTAATGTGACAGTGTGCGAAAGTGATCTTTATTTGTTCAAAAAACTCTGCATGTAGTCTATGTTTAGGGTCTTTTAATGTGTTTGTCTGTGATTTTTAAATGCTAAACATGTAAACAGATAAATTGTCAATGTTAATTCTGTATCCTGTCACACAACTGATCTTTCTTTCCTGCCATTTCTTTCCTTTTTATCTTTTTCTGTGCATTCATGTTGCAGTTGATAAAATTACGTGAAGAGGTGAGTATTTTGTTGCCTAGCTTTTTCTTTAAAGCTAGCTTTTCATATCTGAATAAATCTTTTTGGTCACTTGCAGAGAAATCTGCAGAACGCATGCAATATATATCTATATATCTATATTTATCTATATCTATATCTCCTTAAAAATATTCTAGCACTATGTGACTCTTTTCTTTAATAATCATACATTTCATCAGAATCCCTAGGTCATACTTTTAAAATTACAATTCTTTAATAGCACTAAGAAAAAAGATAATTTAAAGTATCTGTAAAAGAAAACAAAAAATGCTAGTATTTGATATGTGTTTGAACACCATGTTGAAATCAGATCCTGTAATGATATCTGCACAACAGAAGGTACTGTAACAGTAGGGGGAAAAACCCTCTGCTTGAAAGGTACAAGGAATACCTCATTGTGTAGATCTACTGGCATACAAAACAATATGAAAATATTGCATGCACGTATACTGAACTGTAGATGTATGCTCAGTTGTGCTTCCTATATTTATTATTTATTTGTGCATATGCTGTAGTGAATGCAAATTAGAGTCCTTTTTCATTCTAGGAAATGACCAGAAGAGATAACAGTACTTCAAAAGTAATATCAATCATCAAATGATTATTTCTTGACATTTTCTAGAGTACTTTTCTTTTTTTAGATTTGTCCTTGGTTTTATTTTTTGCTTACACAATTCTCCCTCCCTCCCTCTCTCCCTCCCTCCCTCTCTCTCTCTCTCTCTCTCTCCCTCCGTGTGTGTGTGTGTGTGTGTGTGTGTGTATGAAGACAAAGAGTTTAAATAAAATTCTTATTCCTAGAATTTGGTATAGTAGAAGTTGCTAGGGAACCAGTTTTTTGAGATAGTGGCATAATAACATCTTTCAGTTCTTGGCAAAGAGAGACAGAACAACAAACTATGCTTGTTTATTCTTGTGGTATTTGGTGGATGACCTCTGTAATAAACTGCATGTTTTTCAAAAAGGTGAGACAGAGAGGGAATGATGCTTGTTCATTGAGAAAAACTCGAGAATAACCAAATACAAAAAAAAATATTAGATTTCCTTAATAAATCAAGATTTTTTTCATCAATCAAATAGTTTGAATTTCCTGCATCGATGTGAATTATAGATAGTAATTATCATTTTATCAATTTTTGAAAACTACTGTTATAAAAAGGCAACTGAGTAAACAGTTTCTTCAGCTCTATCCTTATTAATTAGCATCATCATCATATATGCTTATTTATACAGAATAATGTAATCAAAGTACAGACTTATACTAAAAATGTAGAATTCAGTTTTAATGGTAATAACAAGCACAAAGGAGAGTCAAATATAAAATAGAAAGGAAGGGAGGTGATGCTGATAGGAAAGCAAATAGTTCCTCATCATACATTTAAGCTTTATTTCAAATTAGAACAGGTCTGAGTGAGTAATATAGTTTTCCAACCAAAATAATGTAGTAACCCAAAGAGTTATTTTCTTTAAAACCACAATAAACAAGATTGGGAATTTCATGTTTTATTCAGTCATTTTATAAATTCTATATCAATATAATTCTCTCTCACACACACACACACACACACACACACACACACTATATTGTATATTAAATACATTCTTAACTCTTCATATAAATATTGGATGCTTGTAAATAAAAAAAATAAAGTTGAAGAATTTGAGGACACAAATGTATTTAACTTGGTAAACCTTAATTGCTGACTTGTTTCCAGAATATATTGGACTAAACAGTTGGAGATTATTTATAACAATTAAATATTGATGATAATACTCATAGTGTATACTCAATTAAACATATATTAAGAGACTTAGCAAAACAGACTAATTTTTCAGGAATTCCAGTAAAATGCAACCTTAATTATTTAATTTTTAAAGGTCTACTAAATATGTTGCATGGGTTGAATTTTATTCCTGTTTGCTTAATATATAATCTTTTACATTTTTAATAGAGAAACATTTTAGGAATTATAAGAAGTCTATAGCTGAAAAGGGGATTTCAAGTCAAAATTAAAGAGCAGAAGTTTCACTGCTGCAATTTTTAATTATGTTTTTGGCTCAAGGATAAGCTGTAAAGATACTTTTTTTGTACACAGAGTAAAATGTACATTAAAGTCCATAGAATGGCTAGTGCAGTGAGGTTCTAAGTTAATCAAATAATTAGACATAGGCGTTCTAAATTACAACGCTCCTAAGGAGGTATTATCGTAAAAGCAATTGTGTACTTTTTCATATTGCTATTAATAAAATGTCTCATTTTTCTTTTATTATTAGGCTTCCTTCAAACACATGCCATACTGTATACAGAATTTGTAGAGGCTACATTGCTTGATTTTTTTTTAACCCTCTGAAATTACGTTTTGAATACAGTCCATGTGGAGTTTTTAAATATCTAGATGTAGCCCTGTCGTTTTGCAAAACTTGTTCATCTAGATTGATAGTGAAGCTCTTTAGAAGCTAAAAAGCAGCCGGAATAACTTCACACTATTTCCTATGCAAAAGATTAAGAATAGTGCGGGAGAATAGATTTGGTGCCGTTAGAAAAGGAATTGAAAATACCCACTGCTGATGAACTCCATAGCTTTATGACTGTACATAAAATCTGTTCTCTAATAAACATACAGTAGTTTAAGTTTGAATGTAATAATGATATTACTATTAATAATCCAGTTATAAAGTGGAATTAAATGAAACAGCAATATCGAAGAACAAAATGTGAGATTCTTCTGTGCTCTTGTTTAGAAAAACAGGGTAGATGATTGCTAACAGGAAAGCTAAGATTCCTTTTGAACATTTTATAAATTTGCTTTTGTCAGTTTTTACTACATCTATTATCCTTGTAATGATATTTATAATTTAATGTTAATATATTAAAATATTTCAGAAATAATTCTCAGTTTTAAACACTTTAGTGATATTCATGTAGTTGAACTGACAATGTTTAATCATTGCAAGCATTTTGCACTGAGCATAGGTGTTATCTGCAATACACTTACATTTCACTTTAAGGGTAGTGATGTTTTTGAAATTTGTTGTCTTATTGAAAAAAAAGTCTAGCATTGTTTATGCAGTTTAGATTTTTCACTTTTGCATAAGTTGAGATTCATTTTACAGTAGATATTACATAAAGTAAATTTGCATTAAAATATTAAAAATGTAAACTCTTCCTACAAATGAGTAAAATATTTAACATCCTTTTGACATAATATTATGATACATTCAGTTATTATGAGGTACTGTTTTTGTTTGAAGTTATTTATTAAATAATTTGTTAAATTATTTCTTTGTTTTAAAATTCCCCAGGGTACACTGCCTTAATTTCTTCTATTGAGATTAAATTATATTATAAAATATTATAAAATGTGCATTTCTTTCTTCTCTTCCTTCATCCCGTCTCTGCTTGGATTTCTCTCCCCAATATTTTAATTTTTGCCATTTCTCTTAACCTATACACTATGAATTAGACAACTCTATTAATTATTATAGACTGTTATTTTAGCTTTCCTGACCTTCACATTGGACTCTCTCTCTGCTGATCTAAATGCATTGTTTTAATGATTTCTTTAAAAAAAATCAAGGAAAGCTTTGATGTGGCTTTAGCTGCCTCCATCGTCTGGCCACATCTCAGAGATGTGTCACCTGTGCCAGGAGGGAATAGGGAAATCACGTTTTGAATGGTAATGATAACATACTAATCACTTCCTTTCTTTGAAGATAGAAGCGAGATATTCTGTCAGCATCCCTGGCTGCTGGAGCTTGGAGGCACTGGTCTAGGTGTATTAGCTTAAGTGTGCATGTCAATACAGCTTGCATCTCCCAAGATCCATAGGGGCTCATTAGAGTAAGGTAGATCATTTCGGCAGACAGCCACTCAGATAATATGGATAGCACCTACTTTTTAATATTATTATTAGAAAGCATTTCTTCAATTTTTAAATGACATCTGTCAACAAGGCAAAGTTCCAGGAGTTGAGAGGTTGTGTGTGTGGAGGGGAGGGGGTTGTTTTTTTGTTTTTGTTTTTTTGCCATGTAGCCAATTCTTTTTTTTTCCAGAGTGAAAAAGAGTGACTTAGAAATGTATGCCTGAACTTAGTTGGCAAATGTTGATAAATTGATTAGAAGCGCTTCAGAGGCAATATATATTTAAATAAAGTAACATTTTAAAGAAAAATCGGTAGCAATGGTCTTTTTATCTGGGGCTCATCTCAGATCATAAAGTTAGAATTATCAGAATTCTCAGAGTAATTTAATCCTTTAAAACGTAGTAAAAATTATTCTACATATATTAATACATAGTACTCAATTTATTATATTGCATCAGTCATTTATTCTTGGCCTTTTACTGCACAGCATATTACTGTAAAACATATACACAAAAGAATTCTACCTTTCCGTGTGCATGCCATGGGTTGCTCAAATAAAAACTTGTCATCCAAAATCAGGATTTGTTTCAATAAATTATTCTAGTGAAACAAAGATATGCACTTACAGGGAAAAACTACAGGGATTCATTAAAATATTATTTTAGCTTTGGTCATATAATGTCTTGTTTTTATTCAGTAGCTAGTACAAATAAGCAAATATTTCCTTTGTATTATCCAAGTATAATATTGTAAAGACATAATTATAAATGAATACATTTCTAATTCTTTCCAACCAGTGCTGTACTTAAGCTCATATTTTCCTCTTAAAATTTAAAATAAAAACCAGTAATGTGTGCAGGGGCAAAGGGATTGGGGGGGGGGAATTAGAGCTGGATTCTTGAATTTTCTTTCCTGTTTTCTTTTTAGAGGGCACATCTGCTCGATAACACAGAGAGGCTGGAAAGGTCATCTCGGAGACTAGAGGCTGGGTACCAAATAGCAGTGGAAACTGGTAAGAATTCTGAGAGTGAGCAAATTGTCTTGCTTATGCACAGCAGTCTTCACAACACATGACATTTCAGGGAAACTTCAAAGGCAAAGCAGAGACAGCAGCCCGAGATGTGGTTTACATATTGGGGAGACAATTGGGAGCTTATTTGCGCTTATCTTTTTTCAAGTTAAAAGGCATGACATCTACTGAAAACAGTTCCTGAGGTTTAAAAGTCTACATCTGAAAAGAGATAGAATACTTTGTCTAAATTCTACATTTGTCTTAATATACAGTAACATTTTGTCAGTTTACCCACCTGCAATGATTGTTAATATATACCATGGACTACAGTTGTTTTGCTCCTATACTTTCAGTTATTATATGAAATTAATATTTTTTGGAATGTATAATTTGTAAGGAAAGATGCATATTGAATTTTAACAAATTTACTGTTTTAACATGCACAGCATAGGGTATTTTGCTGCTTTTATTCATCTTGCACAGTTCTACACAGTATGTGTATTGTGAATTTAAAAGTTAATCCAATTATAGGCATCTGAATTTTCTCCACATTTCTGAGGTGTAACCCATCAAACAAACTCCATTCTGATTCTATTCTAAAGAGACCCAAGTGAATTTCTGCTTATGGTTGCTTTTTAAATACATAACCTGTGTTGGATTTTGATGTACCATAACATTCATCTTGTTTTCTGTAGGTTTATCATAGGAAGTCATCAAATGTGTTTGATAGCCAACATATTTTCCCCTAATATAGGCCATTAGAACAGAACATTGCTTCCTTATCTATAGATGGATTAGTTTTGTGTTATTGATAACCAATGGTAATTTATTTTGGTGATGGTATACTTTTGGTGGTTTTTGTTTTTTGTTTTTCTAATAAAAATGAAATAGGGACATTACTGAATGATTTTAAAATTTTATCCAATGAAGTGGGAGTTATTTTGAAGCACTATAACAGTTTCAGTAAGCAAATATGCAGTTAAGTTTAAACGCTGCTCTCTGTCCCATGCAATTACTGAGTTTTTATTTTAATGGACATTTTGGAATTTCTTTACATGTCTGTTTAATTACTCCCCTAAATGTAAGTTTGGTCTTTGAGCCAATCAGGATTCAGAAGATGGTTTTGTAAGTATACATTTACAAATTCAGTATTGCAAAAAAAAAAGAAGAAAAAAGTACCACCTACTTGCCAGTTCATAGTAAAGCACTTAGAAATAAATTACTACCCATTGTCTAAAATATATTTAGTGTATGGCATACAATGTCAGGGACACTAGAAATGCTAGACACAATACAGTCCTGATAGTCTAGATTGCTAATTAATTCAGTTTGGCACTTGACTGCCTATTCTTGCTGTACCACAGGGGGCGAACTAGTTTTACTCCACCTGACTAATGGCACTGTGGTTGCTTCTGGGCTCTCCCTCCTCTAAATCTAAATCTAAACCAGTCTCACCTTGCCTGGTGTCATGTTGCCTCGTGTCCAGCCAGATCCAGTGCTGGATCTGGCTGGCCGGCCGTTCTCTCTCACACACAAACTACATTTTTCCCACTGGTGGTATCCATTTATCTATTTGCAATATTTCATGCTTTCAAACTGCTGGATAGGTAAGACCCAGGGAATGAGCGATGGGAGCTCACTTCATCTTGCCGAGCCAGGCTTGAACCATCAGAGTGCAGACCATTACTGACAAATAGTTCCAACATTATTAAGCCACTGCATCATCACATAAGAGATAAATTACTTTTAGTAGAAAATAGTTTAGTTGCTGAGCTTTGGTTTATTTAAGTAAAACTGTTAAGAAGGCTTTGTGAGATTCCTGTCTGGAATTATTTTTTGTTAAGAGTTCACTGTCCCAGAGTCTGACACAACGTTCACTGGAGAGTACAACAAAATTGATGATAAGGTAATTCCAATGTGTAAGCCAGGCTCATACAACCCAACAGTAAAATATGGTTGAGTTTTATTTTCATATTTTTGTGGGTGGGGTGACTCTTGTGTCTATTTTACTGAGAAGTAACAACCTAGATGTATATATATAAAAGAGTATGCTATATATCTTCTCTGTAGACATATTTGAGTTACTGTTTCAGATGTTCTTCAGTGATTATTTCTTTTAAGTCAAGATTTTGAAGAAAGTGGCTTGTTTTAATAATGTTTTATTCTTGCTTAGAGGTGAGAATTCTCACAGAGCCCCAGCCTAAGGGCAGACTTTATATTTTTTCTCTTACTTGTGTCTTTGCATCCAGGTTAGTCTAGATCATTCAGATATTTCATCTCTTTAATCAATATTGGAATGCTGAAATGTTATAACCATTCATTAAATTTGCATAATGCATACATTCGACTCTTTATTGGATATAACATCAGATGTGAAATATAGTTATTGTAAGTCTTCTTAGATTATGCTTTTCAGAATTTAGTGGAATGTATTTTATTAACTCTGCAAGAGCAGTAAAAGTGCTTTAATTCTACTGAATTGTAATTAAAAGGGAAAATGCAAACTAACATAAATATGATTATTAATAAACATTCTTATTTTTTACATTGTATGTTTTATCTATATTTTATGTATACACTTTATCACTTGGATAAACAACATGAAAAATCAAGGAAGGAAGGAAGGAAGGAAGGAAGGAAGGAAGGAAGGAAGGAAGGAAGGAAGGAAGGAAGGAAGGAAGGAAGGAAGGCAATAGTTGACTGCATGATTGATGGCCGCCCTTTGGTAGTCTGTACAAGCAACACAACTATGGGTTCTAACATTATCTTTATTGTAAGGTCTCGCAAATCTGAAAGTAAATCTTTCCCTTCTCACCTTACTGTTCAAGAAATTAGGTGTGTCCCTTCTGAGATATTTGCCATGCCCCATTTCTTCTGTGAATTAAGCTGTCTCTTATCTAACTTTTGCTTAATCTGCAATACTTCCTCCTCCTGCCTCTTAAGAATATTACCATAGACCATTATAGGAAAGAATTAAACGAGATAAACAAACAAACAAAAACCTTTGCAAACATCATTTGCTACATCTGCCCTGTTTTACCTAGCCATGGTTTACCTTTATAGCCATGGTTTACTTCATCTGTACATTGATACATTATCTTCTACTGTTATGCTCTCACTTTCTGAGAATTTAGAGTCCTCAAGAAGGATATATACACCCTTATTCAGCAAATGCATGCTATAAATATAAATATCATGCATCGTTATAAAAGCAGCAAAGTACAATGTGCTCTTCTAATTCAGTAGTTTCCTCTGTACAAATACAGTATCACTCTGCATAAGGGAAGTTATTAAATGTTCCCTGCATCAGCATCAAGGATAGGGCTTTCTACTGAATACTCTTTTGTATATGATGAAGTAATACTATAAAGGTACTGAGGAGTTTCAAAAGGACTCTGAAAGAGGTTCTTGAAATAGTAGGAGGGAATTTTAGCTCTCTCGTACTGTATATCCAGACCAAGTTCTATGTTTAACATTTGGCATAGCTCTGTCAAGGCAAGCAATATTAAAAATGGGGCAGAGGAGTCATGAAAAGGTCTTCAACAATGGTTTTTTTCCAAGATGAAATAAACTTACCAGTGAAAGTGAGCTGAGCCAGTAATTCACCAAGAAGCTATCTCAACAAAAAATTTATGATGAGCAGCTATGAGGGGAACTGTAGTTCCAACTGAAGAAGGACATTTGGGATAAAGTTAGTAAGTAACTTGAAATAAAATTCTAATGATTTCTGACTGAATGGCTTCCAGTGCAATGAATCAATAATGTTCTATAGAAAATACCAAAATGGAAAAAAATCAGCACATAAAAGACCTCGGTGGCAGAGAATGATCTTCAAGAATATAAGGAAAATACATTAAAATAATATAATATAATAAAACATGATTTCACCTACCCAGTTAATTGGCTGTTCTGACCCCCCCCCCCTCTTTACTAGTTCACAAACGACAGCCAGACAGAACTTCAAAGGAAATATCTTTATCAGTCCTGGCTCAAGCTGGCTGCGAGCCCAAAATAAACATAGATAAAGTCTCTGGCAAAAGGTTACACAGCAAATGCAAAAACAAAACTCTTACAGCAAACCAGGTTTACAGAAAGCAATTCACTTATCCAAGTGTCTCTTTGAATCATGAACACTAACTTGAACAGGAACGAAACTGAACTCATGAACAAACGAACGACGAACGTTGACTTCTGCAACTAA
This sequence comes from Thamnophis sirtalis, assembly GCF_051295495.1. Lineage (NCBI taxonomy): Eukaryota > Metazoa > Chordata > Lepidosauria > Squamata > Natricidae > Thamnophis > Thamnophis sirtalis. Next base: position 55,259,510 of record NW_028261391.1, read on the forward strand.
GGCGTGGCACCATCAGTCTTTTATCTGCAGGAGAAGACCCTAACGAGCAACAGCTGCTTGTTATTTTCTCCCGGGAGCATCATGAAACCACTCACTGATAGCAGCTCCAAAGGCTCCTACCGAGCCACAACACTATCCTCCACTGCAGGGCCCTTCCCCCGGATCTGACGGTCCGGATGCGGTCGGAATGGATTGTCCATAAGATGGCCCGCACTGATTTCCTGTGTTTCCTCCTTCGTGATTCCCAAATACCTGCAGGAACATTCCCCTTGATCCAATGCTCCCCAGGTATCCAGTGGCCACCACGTCTCCTCCCGTCCTGTGCGGCGTCCAGGGTCCTCCACCCTCTCCAAGGCTGACCCACCAGCCCCTGTGCTGTCGGAGTCTGGCTGCAGCTCTAACAGCTCCGGCCGAGCCCTAACACCCTGTCCAGGGTTCTCCACCCTCTCCAAGGCCGACCCACCAGCCTCAGTACTGTCGGAGTCTGGCAGTGGCTCTAACAGCTCCGGCCGAGCCCTAACACCCTGTCCAGGGTCCTCCACCTCCTCCAAGGCCAACTCATAAGACCCCTCACCGTCGGAGTCTGGCGGCAGCTCCACCGACTCCTGCCGGGCCACCACACTATCCCCCACCGCAGGGCCCGTCCCCCGGTTCCGACACTCGGAATGCGGCCCGGAAGGGTTGGTGACGGCCTCCATGGAACACAGTCCCAGACACTGGTACCCCACTGGGATCCTAGAAATGAAGTCTTGTGCTGCGGGGACCGGGGTCGGCAAGGGCTGGAATCTTGGCGAAGCCCTCCTTGCAGACCTGGCCCATTGGCTTTGGACACATGTCTCCACGCACTTCCGCATGTCATTTCTTAAACGGGGCCAACAAAACTGACGGGATGCCAGGCACAATGTCCGGAAAAAACCCCAATGTCTTGCTGCAGAAGCGCTATGAACCTCGGAGCACCCGTCTACGGATGTGCCCTGCGGGAACATAGAGCTGGCCCCGATACTTCAAAAGATCCCCTTCCAAAGTCCACGGGGAAGCTGGCCCTACTTCCGCCTTTCATCGCTCCACCCATTCATCACCCCGCTGCGCATCCTGTATCAGAGAGTGTATGCTCACAGGATGATAAACTGCAGTGCAGGATGCAATGGGTAGAATAGTCCGAGGTGGAAGTGAGTCCGCAGGGTCAGAGTTCTCCGATTTCCTAGGCAGGGCATCCGCCCTGGGATTCCACACCCCACGAATGCACGCTACATTGTGCGAACGAGGTATCACAGCCGCACAAACGTGCCGGTTGTCTGACACGATAGTTCGTTGCTGAGGGACGGCCGCAGTCCGCGCAACCCTTCTATTCTTCTTGGGGCAACTCCCCGCCAGGTGTCCAAGATCCCCACAGTAGAAGCACAACCCCTCAGCATGTCGTCTGTCCATCTCTGTACGTGACACTCGAGGCCTGACAGCACCCAACTCCATGGGCTCCTCCCAGTCCACTGCAGTGTCTTGATGACCTGGCATTCTGGTGGTCTCCTGGAATGCACAGCGAGGCCTTCGCCTCTGCAGCCGGGCGTCTATCCGGAGGCACAAGTGGACCAACGCGTCGAATGTCGGTGGCCTGTCCACCCTTGCCAGTTCATCTTGCAAGGCATCAGACAATCCATCTTGGAAAGTGTCCATCAGAGCTGGTTCATTCCACGTTGAATCCTGACTACGCAGCCTGAATTCACTGACATAGTCTTGCAATGAACCACTCCCCTGCTGCAGTGACTTCAGATATCTAATTGATGTTTCCCCCTTAATAGGATCCTCAAACATACGTTTAAAATATTGACAGAAACCCTGGAAGTCATCCAACAAAGGGCTCGGCTGAGTTAACAAGGGGATAGCCCAATGGGCAGCTGTGCCTGAGAGCAAACTAATAATAAATCCCACCTTTGTCCGGTCAGTGGGAAAGTCCTCCGCTCTCAAACTCAGGAACAGCTGGCATTGTCCCAGAAACGCGGCAAACGTGGCCTGATTCCCATCAAATTTATCTGGCATGGCTACTGGGTACTTCCTCCTTGGCTGGGGTTTTTTTGCAGCTCTCTGCAGCTGAGCAATTTGGTCAGCCAATACCGCTATTTGCTGAGTCAGTCTGGCATTTTCAGCATACAGCTGCTCCATATTTTTATGAATGGAGGTTTGTCGTGGCAGAAGTCAAACTGTTCTGACCCCCCCCCCTCTTCGCTCGTTCACAAACGACAGCCAGACAGAACTTCAAAGGAAATATCTTTATCAGTCCTGGCTCAAGCTGGCTGCGAGCCCAAAATAAACATAGATAAAGTCTCTGGCAAAAAGTTACACAGCAAATGCAAAAACAAAACTCTTACGGCAAACCAGGTTTACAGAAAGCAATTCACTTATCCAAGTGCCTCTTTGAATCATGAACACTAACTCAAACAGGAACGAAACTGAACTCATGAACAAACGAATGACTTCTGCAACTAAGGCGTGGCACCATCAGTCTTTTATCTGCAGGAGAAGACTCTAACGAACAACAGCTGCTTGTTATCTTCTCCCGGGAGCATCCTGAAACCACTCACTGATAGCAGCTCCAAAGGCTCCTACCGAGCCACAACAATTGGCCTTTATCCATTCCATTGTTGAGTAATTGCTGATATAGATAAATAAAGATTAAAGTCAGTATGCTGTTGACATCTTATTCCAAACCCCACAGAGATGTCTAAGAAATATACAAAGCAAGGTGGTGATTAACACAATAAGTATAATGAATTTGCTTTGTTTGGAACTAATAAAGATTGGAATAATAGAATTAGATCTCCTGCTTCCATACATAATGACATCCAGCCAAATATCAATAATTTTGTCTTCATCTTTCTTCTAAAATCAATCTATTTGGATGACCAAAATGTTTTCATTGCAATAAAATCAGTCAATTTTATCCCAAATTCCCAAAAAATTATGTATTACTGCATGTTGCCTTTGGAACAATATGACATTTTACAAAATAATTATTTCATCCTTTTGGTAAGAAGAGCCAGACAAGTTTTTCTTTTAAGACATTCAGCACTAATCTTCATCCCTGCACATACTGTATATCCAGCTAGTTTCATTCAACTTGTTATTACAAGTTAACATGACCATGGATCATGAATACACATGGTTTATTAAGTTCACATTCTCAAGCACAATAATTAAATTCATTCCATATAACCATATTAATTGATTGCTATGGATTTATCTACAGGAGCATTATGAAAAATTGTGTCAAATTGAGTATTCATATGAGTGATTTTTACCTTGAAGTGCCTTGTAAAATTGTCACAAGTTTCCATTCTGCAGATTCCTACTAGGATCTGAATTCATAAACTTTGTGAGCTATTAAAAAAACCCTCTACATTATTATTATTTAAGAATAACAAAAAATAGTGTTTTCTCATTTTTCTTCTGCCACAAAGTAAACGCAGGAATGTAGTACCATCATAAGAATGCAGTCAGTGTTTTGGCTATTGTCTTACTTGGTTTATAGCCTTCAGTTTCTCCTAGAAGATAAAGCTAATTTGTCTCTATAGTGCCAGATAAGTTGCTTGGGGATGGGGTGGTTCAGTTTTCATACATTTACAGATTAACAGAGTTGGAAGGAACTTTGTAGATCATCTAGTCCAACTCCTACACCCAAGCAGGAGACCCTACACCATTTCTGACAAATGGCAATCCAATCTTCTTGAAAATCTCAAGTGATGAAGCTCCCACAACTTCTGAAGGCAAGCTGTTCTGTTGGTTGATTGTTCTCACTGTCAGAAAATTTCTTCTTATTTCCAGGTTAAATCTCTCCTTGCTCGGTTTCCCTCCATTATTCTTTGTCTGGCCTACAGGTGCTTTGCAAAACAGTTTGACCCCTTCCTCTCAGTGGCAACTCCTCAAATATTGCAAGACTGCTATCATGTCTTTCCTGGTCTTTCTTTTCACTAGACTAGCCACATCCCTACTTGATGTGTTTTTTCTTCTGGTGAGCCTTTCCCCCCTGCCTGCTCTGGTTGCTGCGGAGTCCCCTTCAGTCTCCCCTGCTTAGTGCCTGGTCTCCTGTTATCCTGGGCTTTGACTTAGACCATCTGATTTTCCTTAACTATAAGTTTAGGGCCTTTGGATTTGCCTTTTTAGCCCTAATTGGTTTCATCACTGCTACCTTCCATGGCCCCTGGATTACCATCACTGACACTATCATTGCCTCCCATTACGACCCCTGGACTACCAACTGGGATAGCGCCTATTTAATCCAACCAACCCATTTTATTACGGCGCTACGGATTGTGGTCGGATGGGGACATTTACAGCGTGGAGGAAGGTTTGCTGAAATCTTAAGGACTATATGAAACACCCCCCCTCTATTTCGATTTGTCCCTATTACCCCGAACTTTGGACCTTCTTCTGGCCTACAGGAGAGGAGAAGACGGATTTTCTCCTGTTTACCATCCATTGCCATTGCCGGCTCTCAACCATCTCACTTATTTCCAGACTTTTGGAGTTATATTGCACAATTTCTAAGACCTAAGATCTGTGCAAACTGTCTTATTATGTGGAGTGTCTGAGTATGTTAATGAATGAGCCCACTTTTTATTATTTTTAACTTTTATTCCCTGTTTTTACTGTACCTGCTGTTTTTATTGTTATAGTGAGGGTGTGCAAGTTAAGTATGGCTGTTTGGTGTGTATGAGAGGACCAAGAGTGCGGCCTGGGGCCCCCTCCACTGAGTGCAGAAGCAGAAGTGGATGGGGGCCCGGAACCGCGTCTCGTCCCGGATTCTATGGGGCGAATGGCCTGCCGAGGAAAGTGGGGGCCATGGGCTGGGGAGAGGGGTCTACGGTTGAGGGGACGGGCCGGAGCATTCCGGTTACATTTGGGAGAGGCAGGTATGGCAGGAGCTTCGGGGCAGGCCATTACCGGGGAAGGAGGGTTCGCTATGTCACAGCGGTCCCTCATTCCGGCCCTGATAGCTCATCTCAAGGACCAAGTGGCAAGGGTGATCAGGGCTCTGGTCTCAGGTTGCTGTTGCTAAATGCCAGATCTGTGATTCACAAAGCTCCCCTCGTCCAGGACTTGATACAAGACGAGGGGGCAGATCTGGCATGTATTACTGAAACCTGGTTAGGCCATGAGGGAGAAGTCCCCCTCTCTGAAATGTGCCCTGAAGAGTTTCAGGTGCTCCACCAACCGCGACACCAGAGAAAGAGGGGGGGGGGAATGGCTGCCATCATCCAAAGTTCTCTGGTTCCTCGTGGGATCCCTGCTCCGGAGATTGTCAGGTGTGAGTCTCTTCTGGTGAAGCTGGACCTTGGGGGTCAAATGGGCCTGTTGTTAACGTACCTACCTCCCAGCTGCATTGCAACAGCCCTGCCTGCACTCCTGGAGTCAGTAGCCGCACTGGCGGTTGAATTCCCCAAACTTATAATATTGGGGGATTTCAACCTACCATCTCTCAGCGAACGCTCTGATGGGGCGCAGGAGTTCATGGCTTCCATGACAGCCATGGACTTGACCCAGGTAATTCAGGGTCCGACTCATACAGCGGGACACAAGCTCGACCTCGTGTTTCTCTCGGGGCAGTGGAGATGTGATCTGAAATTGGAGGGCATTGAGATCTCGCCCCTGTCATGGTCAGATCACTTCCTACTGAGGCTGGACATTCGGAAACTACTCCCCCACTGCAGGGAGGTGGAGCTGATTAAATGGTTCCGCCCCAGGCGCCTGATGGACCCTTTGGGATTTCAAACGGAGCTTGGGGACATACCTGACTCCCTTGCCCGCAGTCTGACAGTGTCCTTGGTCACTGCTTGGAATATAGCGGCGGCTGGGGCTCTTGACCGGATTGCGCCTTTGCAGCCTCTCTGCGGCAGTGGATCCAGGAGGGCTCCTTGGTTTACTGAGGAACTCCGGGAGATGAAGCGCCAAAAGAGACTCCTAGAGCGACGCTGGAGGTCTAGTAACTCCGAATCTGACCGAGCACTGCTAAGAGCCTTTATTAGGACTTATCTTGTGGCGATACGGGCAGCAAAATGTGCACATTTTTCCGCTCTTATTGCGTCCTCAGAATCTCGCCCGGCCGCCCTGTTCAGGATTACTCGCTCCCTCCTGAAAGGGAGGGATGGGGAGGAACCCTTACAGGGAAGAGCTGAGGAATTTGTTCAGTTTCTGTCAGACAAAGTCGCCCAGATTCGGACAGACCTGGACTCCACTTGGGCAGTTCCTGCCGAGATGCCGGGGGTGGGCCTTGATCGGATTTCTTGGAGCGAGTTCCAACCTGTTACTCCTGAGGAAGTGGACAAGGCCATGGGAGCGGTAAGTGCCTCCACCTGCCTGCTGGACCCGTGTCCCTCCTGGCTGGTTTCGGCCAGCAAGGAGCTTACACGAGGCTGGTTCCAGAGAATTATTAACACCTCTTTACAGGAGGGATCTTTCCCGCAGCCCTTGAAGGTGGTGAGACCCCTCCTTAAGAAACCTTCTCTGGATCCAACTATTCTTAATAACTATCGTCCAGTTTCCAACCTCCCCTTTGTTGGGAAGGTTGTTGAGAAGGTGGTGGCCTTTCAACTCCGACGGTCCTTGGATGAAGCTGATTATCTTGATCCCTTCCAGTCGTGTTTCAGGCCTGGTTACTCCACCAAAACTGCTTTGGTCGCACTGACCAATGATCTCTGGCGGGCCAGGGATAGAGGACATTCCTCTATCCTGGTGCTTCTTGACCTCTCAGCGGCCTTTGATACCATCAACCATGGTATCTTTCTGTGACGACTGGGGGAGGTGGGAGTGAGAGGCACCGTTTTACGGTGGTTCTCTTCTTACCTCTCTGACAGGTCACAGTCGGTGTTGGTTGGAGGACAGAGGTTGACCCCTAGGCCCCTCAAATATGAGGTGCCGCAGGGCTCGATCCTGTCCCCCTCCTATTTAATATCTACATGAAGCCGCTGGGTGAGATCATTCTCCGGCACGGGATTAAACCACCAATATGTGGACGATACTCAATTGTATCTGTTCACCCCCTGCCAACTCAGCGAAGCAGTGGAAGTGATGTGCCAGTGCCTGGAGGCTGTTAGGATCTGGATGGGAGTGAACAAGCTGGCACTCAATCCAGACAAGACCGAGTGGCTATTGATGTTTCCTCCCAAGGATAGTCCAGATTGTCCATCTATCTGCCTGGGGGGTGAAAGTCTTCACCCCTCAGAGAGGGCCTGCAACTTGGGTGTCCTCCTGGATCCGCAGCTGACATTAGAACACCATCTGTTGGCTGTGACCAGGGGGGCTTTTGCCCAGGTTCACCTGGTGCACCAGTTGCGGCCCTATCTGGACTGGGAGGCACTTCGAATGGTCACTCATGCCCTCATCACCTCAAGGCTCGATTACTGCAACACAGTCTACATGGGGCTCCCCTTGAAGAGTGTTCAGAGACTACAGTTGGTCCAGAATGCAGCCGCGTGAGCGATATTGGGTGTACCTCGGTACACCCATGTTACACCTATCCTCCGCGAGCTGCACTGGCTCCCTATTGGTCTGCGGACACGCTACAAAGTGCTGGTGATTACCTTTAAAGCTCTACATGGCCTTGGACCTGGATATCTGAGAGACCGCCTCCTGCTACACACCTCCCAACATACGATAAGAACCCACAGGCTAGGCCTCCTCCGGGTGCCGTCGACCGGACAATGCCGGCTGGCGACCACTCGGGGGAGAGCCTTTTCTGTAGCTGCTCCGGCTCTGTGGTACTAGCTACCAACAGAGATCCGGACCCTTCCCATGCTCACGGCCTTCCAAAAAGCCACCAAAACCTGGCTGTTCCGACAGGCCTGGGGTTGCTGATCTATAAATCAGGTCCAACCCCCAGCTAAGCCAAATGTATGTTGTGTTTTTTAAACTGTTTTTGTTTCTCTCCCCTATTTGTAATTTTATTTTATTTCGTATTTGTAAGCTGCCTGGAGTCCTCCGGGATTGGGCGCCATATAAGCTCATTAAATTACGAATTACAAATTACTTTTCTCTACTTTGAATTTCATTTTGTTAGATAGGGCCCAGTGTTCAAATCTGTCAAGATCCATCTGGACCTTGAGCCTATCTTTTAGGGTGTTAGCTATTCCTGCCAGCTTAGTATCATCTGCGAATTTGGTAAATTTCCCTTCTATTCCCTTAGCTAAGTCATTTATGAAGATATTGAAGAGTACTAGGCCGAAGATGGAACCTTGTAGTATCACACTGCTTGCTTTCCTCAGTGTAGACTTAGACCCATTAAGGACTACTTGTTGAGTACAGTTTGTCAGCTAGTTGCGAATCCATCTAGTGGTGATGTAATGTCTCCACTTTTTTCTAACTTACTAAGAAGTAGATTGTGGTCGAATTTGCACATTTCTAGAGGCAGATCCTATTAATTGTCTTATTTCCAAAATAAATATTTATATTTCATTAGTAAATGAAATTATCATGTTAATTGTTACTAACAGTGTAATCCTTTTGGTTTGAGATAACTCATTTCCCAACACTGGAAGTCTTTAAGAAGATGTTGGATAGCCATTTGTCTAAAACGGTATAGGGTTTCCTGCCTAGGCAGGGGGTTGGACTAGAAGACACCCTTCCAACTCTGCTATTGTATTATTGTATTATATTTTACTGAATATAAAATAATGAAGCCCAAATAGAGATCTGCAGAAATTTCACACAAATAATGTTTTGATATTCATTTGTTCAATTTTGTCTGTCTCAAAAAATGATTCTGAGTGGTGAACGGTATTAAAAGAAATTTAAAATAATCTCAATCACAAATAAAAAAATATATAGCAGCCAAGGAAACTATCACAATCAACCATCACCAACACATCCAGAAGATTTAGGCACTCAAGGGCCAAAAAGTGGATACAGAGGTGGTTTTTTCCTTACCATGGCAATAATAAATTCTAGAGCTGGCCTTTTAAAAATACCCGTAAAAATGAATGGTGGTTGAAAATATCCAGAGCCAATGATATTTTTTGTACTAAAGATCAGACATGGAAGGATGGGGAGGGGTAGAATCCCTATTTTTTCTAATACAACAGTGAAGGTTTTCAATATAATGTTTGTGTAAAATATGTTTATTTTGTGGTTTCAACTGTTATTGATGAATCATAGCCAATTAAGAAACCAATTAGTGCCAAAGAACTGAAACTGTACAATGTATCTCTGTGCCCTAAGATAACAAGTGAAAGCTTGGCTATCAAGATGGACCTTAAAGGCCATTGAAAATTGTTCAGAAAAAGTCAATTCTAAGTTCCTGCTAACTGAATTGCTTTATGTAATATGGTCCAAAGCAGCCGAGGTGGCGCAGTGGTTAGGGTGCAGTACTGCAGGCCACTTCAGCTGACTGTTATCTGCAGTTCAGCGGTTCAAATCTCACCGGCTCAAGGTTGACTCAGCCTTCCATCCTTCCGAGGTGGGTGAAATGAGGACCCAGACTGTGGGGGCGATATGCTGATTCTGTAAACCGCTTAGAGAGGGCTGAAAGCCCTATGAAGCGGTATATAAGTCTAACTGCTATTGCTATAGACTGCTATAGTCTTTCTGTTAGAGATGGTCCTGCCGTTGCACCCAAGTCTTCCTCTTGGTCGCTTTCATGCAAGGACATTTTCTTTTCTTTGTATGAAGGCACTCCCCTTGGTATTTGTTCGCTCCGGGTTGGGTGCGAAGTGAGATTCAGCTTATTGTCAGATGCGACTTCATTTAATAACCAGGAAAGAAACCACTCAACTCCATTTGTTTGAAATTAAGTGTACTTTTACTAATTACAAATGAACAGTTGCAAAGCTAAGCTGAATCTGGTTAATTAGGCGCGAAAGCAAAGAATATCATGTATAATTCAATCCCCTCCCCTTGGCACCCCAGTCCATTATAATTCACCCAACAGTCAGGTGGGAGATATCTTCAAAAAACATCACCAGGCTGGACAGTTAACCTTGGCGGGAAACTCCCTTCCTCCACATGTGCAGTAAGATGGTCAGATCAGCGTCTAGAATCTTCCTCCAGCACATAATGATTCCCTTCCCAAATACCATGCCCCCCTCCCCATTTCAATGGCAGCCGAAGCAGCAGCAAAGCAGAGACTGACATCCAGCCCTCCTCCAGAAAAGGGCGGTCAGACCTGCAGAAACGAAAAGAACACAAACAAATCGACAGACAACAACACATGAAAGAGAGAAAGGGGAAGGGAGAAAAACAAAAGAAAGGAAAATTAGGAGACTGTCCAATAATCAGGGCTTGTCAGGATAGGCAGAGTAGAACTTGCGGAGCAGACGAGTTGCTTGAACATGGGATCCGTCAACCCATTCAGTGTGAAACGGGGGAAAATGCTTCCAAGCCACCAGGTACTGGACACGGTTTCGCCGTTTACGAGAGTCCAAAATCTCACAAATCTCGAAATGTTGCTCTCCTTCTATCAAAAGCGGTGCAGGTGGAGGAGGGAGAGGTGTTCTCAAAGAAGAAGTGTGGAGAGGCTTCAGGAGATTAACATGAAAAACAGGGTAAACCCGGTTGAGATGCTTAGGCAACTGGAGACGGACGGAAACAGGGTTGATGATCTTGACAATGGGAAACCGGCCAACATATGTGGGGCCCAATTTCTTCGACTTCTGGGATGTCTGAAGAAATCTGGTGGATAAATAAACTTGATCATCAACTTTGTACTCGTAGGGCTTAGTCCGTTTCTTATCAGGCTGTTTCTTATGAGCGCGGTGCGCAGCATCTAGAGTCTGGAGAGCCAAAGGACAAACGGTCCGAAGGCAATCACTCCACTCGGACAGCGAAGACACTTGCGGCTGCTCACGAGGAATCTCAGGAATGGGTACAAAATCTTGGCCGTACACCACACTAAAAGGGGTAAAGCCAGTACTGCTGTGCACAGAATTGTTGTAAGCCACCTCAGCGTAAGGCAACAAATCCACCCAATCATCTTGCTGGTAGTTGATGAAACAACGTAAATGTTGTTCCAGCACAGAATTAGTCCTTTCACAAGCCCCATTAGTTTGAGGGTGGTGGGAGGAGCTTAACCCCTGGCCGGAGCCAATCCGCTTGAGAAACTCTTTCCATAATAGGGATGTGAACTGAACACCCCTGTCCGAAATGATGCAGTCGGGCACCCCATGTAAGCGATATATATGAGAGATGAACATCTTAGCGAGAGATTTAGCTGAAGGGATCTTGGAGCAAGGGATGAAATGAACTTGTTGGAGAATAAGTCTGTAACATCCCAGATTACTGTGTGTCCTTGACTCTCCGGAAGTTCAACAATGAAATCCATGAAGATCTCCTTCCACGGGGCTACTGGGCGAGCCACCGCCTGGAGCAACCCCTGGGGCTTACCTGGAGGGTGTTTAGCAGCGGCACAAATGGGGCAACTAGCAACATAAGCCTCAATGTCCTTTTTCAGTGAGGGCCACCAAAATTGTTTCTTGACGAGGTGTAGAGTCTTGACAAATCCAAAGTGTCCAGCCATCCGGGAGTCATGAGCCCGTTGAAGAACAATGGCTCTAATGGACACAGGGATGTATAACCCAATCCAAGGCAATCCATCTTTCATAGTGCATTCATCCATGTGTTGCTGGAACCAGTCATCCTCAGTAAGGGCCTTTTTTAGGTTAGAAAGAAAGTCCTCAGTGACCTCCACTTTAGAAGTTGTTTGACTTCTAGTAACAACAGGAGCAGCGAGGCTCTTTGTGGGAATGACAGGCTGGACGACACTGAGCTTTGAACAGTTGTACTGAGGGAGCCTGGACAAAGCATCAGCCATAAAGTTTTTCCCTCCTGGAATGTATTTCAAGGTAAAATTGAATCTATTGAAATGCTGAGCCCAGCGCATCTGCTTAGGAGAAAGTTTTCTGGGGGGTCTCAGTGCTTCCAAGTTTTTATGGTCAGTCCACACCTTGAAAGGGTGCTTGGTGCCCTCCAGAAAATGGCGCCACATGCATAAAGCCCAGCGAACAGCAAAAGCCTCTTTCTCCCAAATGGCCCAACGTCTCTCCGTGTCGGTCAATTTGCGAGAGGTGTAAGCGCAGGGTTGTAATTTACCTTTGTTATTAGCTTGAAGTAGTACAGCTCCCACTGCCACATCACTGGCGTCAGCTTGGACCACAAAAGGTGCGTCCATGTCCGGGTGTTTGAGAACTGGTTCCTCTGCAAAGAGGCATTTCAATTTCTCGAAAGCAGCTTGACAGTCCATAGTCCAATCCAGCGGTTTGCTTAGGCTTGGCCCCTCCTTTTGACTTAAGGAGATTAGTTATAGGGTGAGCTATCTTAGCAAAGGAGGGAATAAATTGACGATAGAAGCTAGCAAAACCCAAAAACTTCTGCAATTGCTTACGTGTATGTGGGGCCTCCCACTCGGTGACAGCTCTGACCTTAGCAGGGTCCATTTCAATTCCCTTGTGGGAGATGCGATAGCCCAGGTAATCAACCTTCTCCTGATGAAATTCGCACTTGGACAATTTGGCATAGAGTTCCGACACCCAGAGTTTTTTCAGAACTGTGCGAACATGTTTCACGTGTTCTTCACGTGTTTCCGTGTAAATAAGGATATCGTCTAAATAGACCATTATGCCTTTGTAAAGATGGTCATGTAAAACCTCATTAATTAACTGCATGAAGAATGCTGGCGTCCCCTGGAGGCCAAATGGCATTACCCGAAATTGGAAACAACCAAGGGGGCAGTTGAAAGCATTTTTCCATTCGTCCTCCTCTTTAATTCTGACTCTATAGTACGCTTCCCTTAAGTCCAATTTAGTGAAAATTTGGCCCTTCCCCAATTCGGGCCAGCGTGTCCTTCATCAGTGGTAAGGGGTACAGGTTCTGAGCAGAGATGCAGTTTAAATTTTTGAAGTTCACACATAATCTGAAGGAGCCATCTTTCTTTTCCCTGAACAATACTGGAGCTGCCACCTTGGGTCTTGCTGGCTCAATGAAGCCCCGTTCCAAGTTTTTATCAATAAATTTCCTCATTTCCTCCATCTCCCTAGGGGTCATGGAATATATTTGGGGCTTTGGAAGCTTTACTCCAGGTAAAATATCAATGGTGCAATCAGTGGGTCTGTGAGGGGGTAATTTATCAGAAGATTTTTCACTAAAAACATCCTTGATCCCAATATTCCCAATATTCCCTTGGTATTCGTTCCTCCACCTCAATCTTCTCCTGTCCCCTGGCTGCCAGTGAGGGGATAGTAGTATCAGAGGCTGGAGCTTCACCTTTTCCCTCTGGGGGTGTGAATGTTCGAATCAGCAACCACCCTTCCCTCCAGTTTATACGCGGGTTCCATCTACAGAGCCAGGGGAGTCCCAGAATAAGGGGCCGGTCCATGCCAGGTGCTACAATAAAAGTTATTAGCTCTTGGTGGGTACCCATCCACATCTCAATGGGTTCAGTGGAAAAATGAGCAGGACCGCCTCCCGCAATAGAGCCATCTATTTGGCAAAAAGCAATAGGGATTTTTAAAGTCTTTAGTTTCAAGCCCAGCTTCTCAACCATTTCAGGGCTTATCATGCAACGGGAACACCCAGAATCTAACAGGGCCAGAAGTTTTTCTGTTGCGCCAGAAGAGGGCACTCTAAGCTCAATTGGGATAAGCATAGGGCCAGAGCGGGAAATTACCCAGCGATGAGAATTTTCATCATCAGTGTCATCAGACGAGCTGGGGCTTTCATCTCCCTCCTCCTCTGGCTCAAAGCATCGAGAAATATTTTCAGCAGCGAAGGCGGTCTCCTTCCTCTTGCCTGGAGTCTTCTCAGGTTTCTTTTCCATCTGGCGCGGGGTGGAGCGGGTTGGGTCAGCTTGACGCGGCAATTCACAGCACAATGCCTCTCCTTTCCACAGCGGAAACAAGCGGAGGGCTTGGCTTTGCCTGCAAAACCTCCCCTGCCCTCACTTCTTGGGCGGGGGGCTTTAGCGGGTGCTGGGGGGGATTTCTCAACTTCTCCCTCTTCCATGCAACGAAGCCTGATTAAGTCTAACTCAGTGTCTGCAGCGTTCTCATACCAAGCTGCCAAACGATGGGGAAGGCGTCTGTTTATGCATTGCTGGTAAACATCTTTATCCAAGCCATCAGCGAATCGATCCAGCAAGGCCTCTTCCGACCACCCCCTCATATAGGCTGACAATTCCTGGAATTCCTGCACATAGTCAGGCACAGTTTTCTTTCCCTGTTTAAGGGCCATAAATTTCAGCCTAGCGCGACGCTCGGTCAAAGGGTCATCGAACCTTCTCCTCATAGCTGCCATAAATTCATCAAAATTCCTCAGGAGAGGGGAATTACTATTATGTAGTCCGACCATCCAGTTGGCTGCTTTCTTCTCTAAGGCCATTAGTACCATTCTCACTTTAGATTCATCTGTCTCTAAATCAGGCCCATATATTTCCATATAATTCCAGACCTGAATAATAAACAACCCGAGACCTCTGGGTTCTCCATCATACTTTACGCTTAAGGGTGGGACCTTAGCCATCCGGCGTCACCTGCCCCCCCCTTGCCCTTTGAATGTCTCTAGCTGCAGGGGGGGAGGTTGGTTCTGGGTTTTCTTGCGCACATCCCCCTTCGGCCCCTCCAGTCTCCCTTAAGCTATGCAGTGAGTACCTTTTCTCCAGTTCCTCTGTTGGTTCCCTTTCCACAGCTCTCTCTCGAATTCGGTGTTCACTCCATGCCTCTTCGAGGAGCCTCATGGCGTGGGAGATTTTGTAGTCTTCCTCTCCAGAGCCACTCCAGTCAGCCGCTGGCTTTTTCTTTGGCCTCCTTCTCGTGACTCCAGCTTGTAATTCCTCAGGTTCCTCTTTCTGTCCCACACCCCAAGTCCATCTGGGATGGGCGGCAGGTTCTTCCACTCTCAGTTCGGCTAGTCTTTCTGTTAGAGATGGTCCTGCCGTTGCACCCAAGTCTTCCTCTTGGTCGCTTTCATGCAAGGACATTTTCTTTTCTTTGTATGAAGGCACTCCCCTCGGTATTTGTTCGCTCCGGGTTGGGTGCGAAGTGAGATTCAGCTTATTGTCAGATGCGACTTCATTTAATAACCAGGAAAGAAACCACTCAACTCCATTTGTTTGAAATTAAGTGTACTTTTACTAATTACAAATGAACAGTTGCGAAGCTAAGCTGAATCTGGTTAATTAGGCGCGAAAGCAAAGAATATCATGTATAATTCAATCCCCTCCCCTTGGCACCCCAGTCCATTATAATTCACCCAACAGTCAGGTGGGAGATATCTTCAAAAAACATCACCAGGCTGGACAGTTAACCTTGGCGGGAAACTCCCTTCCGCCACATGCGCAGTAAGATGGTCAGATCAGCATCTAGAATCTTCCTCCAGCACATAATGATTCCCTTCCCAAATACCATGCCCCCCCTCCCCGTTTCAATGGTAGCCGAAACAGCAGCAAAGCAGAGGCTGACAGGTTCTATGGTCAGGAATATGCAACAAATTTAATACCAGGTATATATCAATGTCTTTTCAGAATATAGTGTAGGCCACTAATCATGCTGTAACACAATTTGGATTCTTATCTGTTGGTTAATTTTTAATGAATTGCATGTGTATATATGTAAATATAGCCCTTTTGAGATTAGGTTAGTTCTGGTATTTGTTTAAATGCTAAAAGAATATTTTTCTACTCGTTCCCTTTAGATTCATAGAGGCATAATTTCACATTTTACATTCCATTTGTCAGATTTCTTTCAAAACAAAGGTATACATTTTGAGGCAAACTGTTATTTGTTCTTTTTTCTTCTTGATATGATGAAAAAAACAAATAAACACTTTGCAATATGAGTTACAATGAGCTAAAGTTTATATTATAGTCATATGCCCAAATGCCTTACATTAAGTCATGTTTCAATGAGACCTATTTTGAGTAATTATTTAAAGCATATTATTGAATCTAATTCAAGTATGAATGAAGGTCATGCTTATCTTTTGCTTTTCAATATAAATTTATTTTTCTTTGCAGCATAGAAATAATACCCATATGGTAATAACAATGTAAAGATATATGCCCATTTATGAATGCTACATATTCAAGTCTTTCACTTTAATTCATTCACTTATGCATTTATTTAGATAATGCCAGAAATCATGCTAGGTAAGGGTGTTATCTTCAAAATATATTGTCAATCTGGATCCTCATTAGGACCTTCTTTTAAAACTGAAAGTATGCAATATTTATTTGAGCATACACATGGACGTACATGTACGCACACATACACGTGGCCCATCTCACTGCATTATTTATTTATTTGTGCAACTGACACCAATAGACTATGTGAGTAAACAGTGATATATAAAATCATGAACTAATATTTGGGATAGTATTTTAACAAATTTGTTTTACCACCCCGAAAAAAAGTATTGACCAAACTGATCACTTTAAATACTGATATGTGTTTTAATGGGATTCCTTCCATGTACATTCCTCTTTTGAAAAGGGTTTCAATTCATATGATTTTTATGTTTTTGGAAATTTAGCTGCAAGAACATTCAGGATGCTGTAATGCAGTGACATGATATATGTTGTTAATACTTTTAACATTCTGACATGTTAAAAGTATTAACATCAATATAACCCAAATTATATTGGTCATATTGCTTTGCTATATTTATTAACCTTTTAAATCTATATAGCGTAAGAGACAACTTTGAACTCTAAGATAAGAAGTAGGCATAGCATACATTGAAAGAATCAAACGACTGGTAAGCATATCTTGTTTTTGGATATCCACCTGTGCATTTAACATTGGTGTTTTCTACAGTTTCTCAATGGTTAGCCATGTTATCTAATATTAAAATATAATTGGAACAAAAGTATTTCTCCCCTTGATTTGGACTATTGTCACTTCTGACATCAGATTTGTACATATATATTTTTTTCTTGAAACTAGTAAGGCCAAAGTGTAATTGACTATTTTGTACTGATAATAGTGGTTTATTTTATGGTAATAATTTCACCATTTCCAGATATGTGTATTCACATGGGAATCAAACCTTTAAGTGATACATATTGATTTGACACACAAGCTTATTAAAGAACAACATTGCTTACATGTTGTGTTGTACTTCCTAACTTTCCTTTATAGAAAATCTGTCAAATTGAATTCTCAACCATTTTAAGCTTTAAAAAAAAAACTATTAAGAAATAAATCTAATCAATTATTTTAACTCTAGTGAATTTTTTGTATAATATGGGCCTTCAATATTTTTATATATTTAAGGTGCTATTTTTTAACTTCTTATTTATATATGGGTAAGAAATATAAGCCATTATACAGAATTGTTGAACCTTGAGATCTAATATTGACCTCAGTCTGTATTAACTTTTCAGCTCAATAAATACTGATATTGACCTCAAAGAAAAGTCAATGTGTATGTGTTAGTTCGTAAAGTATAACTGCAAAGAAATGTTACACATTTAAACTCCTATATTACTACCTAGATATAGAACGTCAGAACATTTGCATCCAATTTAAGAAAAGTTAAAGAAGGATTATTATGGAATAATACATGAAAATATGTTTTCCACATTCTGAAAATAATATTAAGCATAGTATGGAATGGGGTTTTTCTAATAATAATGAGTTGAAGTAAATATATTTTTTTTTAAAAGAACTACACAAAGATTTAAAGGACATGGAGGGTGATTTGTATTTTCAGACTTATAAGATTCTGTTAAAGTAACCTTACAATAAAGTAAAATTGGCTCATCTGATCGTGTTTCCTTTCTGATCTACCTGAGAAGACTGAAAGTAATTTTCATCCTGAGAACTTTGGGAAAAGGGGTGAATGCCTTCTGAGCCTCTTTCTCCAGCCATTATGCCACTGGGGGCTATGGTCTTTCTTATTCCCTAGTCAGCATTTCTTACCTTCATCTCCAAGGTTATTCCCACATACTATTAAAAAAAATCAACCAAGCAATCAATTTAAAAAATGTAATATTTATTGTAAAATAAAGAAATAAGGCTCCCTTCAAATCAAGCTGAAATCTTGGTGATGGTATCAATGTAGTTTCTTGATAGCAATGTAATATTTAGAAATGTTTGCCACTGCTTTGTTCGATAATATCTTTTCAACTTCCCAATATAACCTCAGTAAGCAATTCCCCTTAAAACTAATCAGAAATCTATCTGCTATACTCTGTATACAAGTCAATATTATTCGAGGCAACCCTGCATAAAAAATTTACTATAATTCAGCCTAAATTAAGAGAGAAAAGGGCACCAGATCGCTCTTTTCTGTTGCATTTTTGTTGTTTAGCACTAAAAACTGTTTATCTGACAGATTCAGCATGTCTGAATTTTTTAAGGATGATGCAAGAACTCTGGGAGAAGTTCCTATTACAAATGCTTGAATTGTAGTTTGAGGCCACCTTACAGTCTTCTTATACATCACTTCCATGGAATTAGATTGATGGTGAGCTCCTTTCAAAGTGACAGGTTCTCCGGGGATTGGTACCCTGAAGAGACAAAAAATTGTATGGGCAGATGAAGCAGGAAGAAACAAAGCAAGACTTAATGGTTAGTGTACAAAACAGAAAATTGACTAGAATATGCCCTGTACTGACTGTTTTTGAGAAAAAAATGGGAACAGATATTTAAGTTATTATATGAAGTCTTTTTCTAAATTCTAATTAGGTAGCTAGTCAGGAAGGAAGTCCTTGACTTACGTCAAGGACTATTCATTTAGCAACCATTCAAAGTTATAACCCCACTATAAAAAGTGATTTACACTTACAGAAGTTATAGCATTATAACAGTTACATGATCAAAATTTGATCAAAAAGCAGCATGTATTTATGATGTTTGCAGTGTCCCAGGGTCATGTGATCACCATTGCAATCTTCCCAACTGGCTTCTGACAAAGTCAGTGGGGAAAGCCAGATTCACTTAATATCCATGTGATTCACTTAAGAAGTGGTGATTCACTTTAGAATCATGGCAAAAATTGTCATAAAATCATTTAATATTCCTTTTGCTTAACGATGGAAATTCTGGTCTCAATTGTGATCATAGAAGAGGTGGGTTGCTACTGGTTCGCACTGGTTCAGGTGAACCAGAAGTGGACATTGGTACTGGGTCGCCAAACCAGTAGGGATGGCTGACTGGCCACGCCTCCAAACTGGTTCCCTGGTCGCCCATGCCGTTGCCGGCATGTTTTTTACTCATTTTATAATGTTCTGTGCATGCGCAGCAATCCACCCTGGATCATGGGTATAGTATAAATGGTACTATCTAATTATTCTTTACTATAAATGAATATTGCCATAGGTATGACATATTTTGGTGTTTAAGTTGTTAGCAAACCATTGAATGGATATTATGTTTCAAAGATTTGAAGCTGCAGTGGAATTTAATTAGTAGTGGATTTTTGTTAGTCTCTTCTTTTTTTTGAAGTGAAAAATACCTAGTGAATTAATTTTATCACAAGTGTGGATAATAAAAATCTCTAGGCAAACTTTACTTAGCTAAATGGGTAGAGCCTTTTAGGTCATAACTTATAATGTGCAATTTATACTGTCTTTCTTTTTCTGTATTAAGAGATTAGTGAAAACTAAACTCTGTAAATTAAGTTTATTGCATCATTATCTTCAGATGTACAGCTGAGCAGTGAAGATTATACTGAGTGATAGCAGTTGACTGAATTTTGTATTAAAATTATCACGTGAAGCCACCTTCTGATGGGAAAAATATGTCATTAAAATCGTGTTTTTATTTTATTCTAATAACCAACCCAAGAGTTGGAAAGAGAGCATCAAAATAAATAGAATTTGTTTTCCAGTAGAAATCCTTATTATAATCTGGGCTACTCTGTTATCTGTAGAAAGAATTGAGATATAGTTAAATATAGAATTCACATATGAATTCTGGAGAAAGGACTATTTAAGGATCAAAACTGGCACCTACTTTCAATAACTTCAGAAATGTTTCCTAGTTATAACAGAGGGAATAGGAATCACCTTTTTCATTTGATCTGTTTCCATTCTCAATCTTTACTAACCTTGGTCCCAAAGTAAATTCTTAAGAGAAGGAAGCCATCTAGCTGGAACATTGTAAGCTATCTGTTGAGGCAAAGCACTGGTCTGTTTTGATCACTTCATTTGAATTGTTGGGAAGTAATGGTTTGCAACCTTTCATGATTTTTCTTAGTTCTATCTAGGAAATCTAAATCTGGGATTTTTTGTATCTAATAAATTTGGAATCCTTATTTGTAAATCAAGGATGTTAAGCAACTATATACTGATGCATTTTCTAATTACTTTGATGGCATCATAAAGGTGTGGCTTTAAGATTTGTGAGCAATTTTATGGGATGAAAGAAAATCAGAGAAATAGTTAAATACTTAAAAGATCTTATGGGAAATGGAAAAAGAGATGTGCTAATCAACAGTTATTTATTTTCTATTTCTTATACTAGAAGTGATCCTATTGCAAAAAAAGGATCAGAAACTATTAATACTTGGGGAAAAGAGGAACCAAAAATTCCAAAAAATGAATTTACCCATAAAAAACCTGTTCTGCAATTGTGCGCCAGTCAGTGAGAACATCACTGCATAATTTTATTTAAAGAATGATACAGATTCTTTTACCATCACAGGATATGTGATGTTTGTTGGTTCTGAATATTACCAAGTTTATTACTAACACTATTTACTAGTTTGCTTATTTAGCTCATATCAATCCACTGTGTAAAGAAGGCCTCTTTTTACAGAAGGTTATGGGCAAGAAGCAATGTTGATAGATGGACTTGTTTGACTTTCCAGTATAGGGTTAGGAGAGACTGATTGGCCCAAGTCACCCAATTGGCTTTCAAGCCTAAAGAAAAACTACAACCTGTCCAGCAGCCTAATTACTGTATCACATTTACTGTCATAATTTAATTTACATTATTTATTAACAATTAAATTATGTAACAATGCAACTTTTCATAAAATATATGAAAAGCTGTATATTTAAAAATTGTTGCAAGGTCATGTCATGCTCAAGTTAAAAATATAATATTCTGCAGATTACAATTCGTACAGCACCTATGTACTAAATTAAGACATCACATTTCTTCTCATTTAATGATCCATTTAGGTAAAGATACTAGAACTGTCTTTTGCATAATACTGTATTGTTGAATTACTTAATTATTGCCAAAATCAACAAAAGAATTTACTAGTAAAATTCATTTGTCTTGTGCTTTTTATTTGCTATAAAAATAATTGCTATGCTTTATGTGCAGAATAATGTAATAGTCAATCTGTTTAATCAAATTTGCCTAACATTTAGACATTCTCTCTCTAACCCATAACAAACAATTCCACATTATCCTTTGCATAAACAGTTTATAATGTGTTTAAGATCTCTTCCCCTCCCCTCTCTCTCTTCTCTCTCTATCTATCTCCCTCCCATTTTTTATTTTCTGAAATTTCTATCATACTTTCACTAAAAAGACAACTATGTCTTTTTTTTTACAGAAAAGCAACATTATTAAAATATCTATATGTCTAGAAACAATGGTTTAGAAAAAATAAAATACGTTTATAGAGAAGTTTTTTTGATGGAGATTATAAAAACTAATTCATAGGGAAACAGAGTGGAACAAACTTATACAAGCATAAATATACAAAATTGGCCTTTCTTTATATAAACACTATATATAAGCACTATCTACTTTATAAAACTTATTAAGGTGCATTGTTTTGTTCTTTGAAGCTGTGTCACTAAATGATATGACTTGTGACTTCTGCAGACTGAAGTTGCTGCATTACTGATTATTTCACGACTATATCTAAGATTTAGAAATGGCTCCTGTGATTGCAGTCAGCATATATAAAAGCTTTTTTTAGTGTTTCTATAAGTCATTTGCGGTTTCTCCTATGTACTGAATGTTCTAGAGGAGCTGTTAAAGCAGTTGGACCTGCTTTAAATAAGTGTCACCTTTATCAACATCAAATGATGGCCAGTTCAAATAAAAGCTGGTTATAGAAGACAAATCATCTGTTCCCAGCCAACATTGCCAATAAATTAAATCTATATTTTATCAATAGTATACTTGAAACTGAATGCTATTGACCCTCATGAAGTGGAGGGGCTATTACTGTGGTCTCAAATTCTGGTAAACTGTCCCTCTGTATGGTTTGATTAATAATTAATTTGTCTTAATGTAATATTTAAATCTCTATTCCTCAATCTGTGTATACATTTGTGTGTGAATTATGTTGCTAAACCTTTCCTTAGTATTACACTGGAACATTATTATGGCCAGATCAGGTTCTAAAATTAAAAATACTATAATATTATGTCTGAATCAAAATTAGAAGGATAAAACTTTTCTCTTATATTTTAATCTATTTTTAGTTGTGTTGTAAAAATTCTGATTGATGAAAATTTAAAATATTCTCCAAGCTTTCATCTACAAAATTTATACTGGTTGTGGAAAAATAAGTTAATCATTAGCTAGAAATCAATATTCCTAATTTCAACGTAGTTTATTAGAAGGTTGGGGAAAAGAGAAACTAATAGAAGGGGAATTTATAAAGAATCCACTGTTACCATTTTTTATTGATAAATAGAACATAACTGAAGTCTTTTCCAAAATTTCAATGATGCCTTCAGGAATGAGTCAAGTCGCTGCAAGTTTCCATCTTTTCCATTGATGTAATAGTAGTATTAGAAATTGATATAAATTAGTTTGGCAAAGCAAAGTCAGTTTTAGCTCTTTGACTACTGAAAATTCATTTTGTACTGAGCATATATTAGCTCCACAGGCTATCAATTTTATTAGTGTGGAGATAAGCTGATTATATCTTGTCAATCAAAGATGCCAATATTCCAATTGAGAGTTTCCTCCTCCTCCTCTTTTTTAGCATTGGTGCAAGCAACAAAGATAGAGATGTGGTTTGCATCCCTATGGTTGCTATCAAGCAGGGTGCAAGGGTCCTGTGATGATGTGATGGCTATATTAAAGAGTACATCAATTTGTTTTAAAGTGTTTTGATTTTTTATGATGTCATTAAACAAGAACATTGTGATTGCAGCTTTGCTAGAAAGCAGAGTTCTAGAAGGGGAAATAAGTGTTTCTTTGAAGCCTACTGGGACTTTGAGTCTTGCTGTGACTATGGGCGCGTATGTACTCTCATAACTGACATTCTCTAATCAACCACCAATGTAGATATTATCCCTTTTCAACATTATTCAATTATATCCAGTAATAATGCATGAAGGCTTGATTTTTACAGGTAGTTTTTTTTCATAGTGATATCTCTTGACCTGTTGCTCTCCCACCCCTAGTGATTATTTGGTGGAGGTTTGAAAAGAATATATAATCTGTAATCTAGGATATCTCATTTAAAGACAGGTTACTTGTGGTTTGTGGGCTGTGACTAACCCTAAAGAAATTTATACATGGATTAGTATTTTCCAGGTCTCTTATTTATGGGAAACAACAGAGGACTAAAACATGATCTTTCAATGTTCTATATCCCTTATTTAAAAAAAAAATAGAGAAAGGGGAAAACAAAATATTTGTGTTTTTATTCTTTGCATTAATATTTGAGTCTCAACAGTTGTCTTTCATTCATCAGTTTCAAACAATATAAATATATCCTTTTGTTAGCTTGCTTATGTCAACATCCAATTAACTGACATGCTACTGAACTATATTGATGCCACATATTGTATGTACTACATTTTTGTTTACCCAATTTATCCGTTTTGGTTAAACCATTCTGACATATCCATTTTACAAACTGGGTATCAGAATCAGAAGTTTTACTTTAGCTAGATAAATGCTATGAACAGATAAACAATTATTAGAGCATGTAATCTGACTGCCTTGTGCACAGCCTTGTGCACATGTAAACACACATGAAAGATAATGAAAGGGTGTGTATGTATGTTTGTGTGGGTGAGTGTCTATGTATACAAGAATGTACACCTTATATTAAACTTTTCCAGAAAAAAATATTAAAGTTGTTCAATAGCACCTTAGCTGCAATATGGAAATATAAATAGTTTATAGCCCTTGTGAGGCAAACAAATAACTTAATACAGTTATGATGAAAACAAATAAAATATGTTGATTGCATGCAGCATTTTATGAAATACTTTTTTGTATTTGGAGTACATATACTCAAGGTGAAAATGTTAACTTTTTTAAAAAATGTTTATTTTATATTACTGTAAAATTGATGTATTTTCTCCTCACATGTATACTATATTATGCTGTTTTTTACACATTAGTATTTAGGTTATAGCTTTTTTTTACTATTACTCTTCTATAATTGCCAGTAAAAGTATAATAAAGAGGTGGCAGGCCTCCAATGCCTTTCAGCTATTAGGATTATTTAACTATACTGACATGTTTGCATTTCTTATTATGTCTCTTTTGCTATCCATTAATAAAAGTGTATTCTGAAAAAATCCCATTATATTCAGTAGAGTTTTGTCTTAGGAATGTGTGTATGTATGTGACAATACACATTCAAAATAAAGATTTTTTGAATGTGTACTGTCACATACATAGAGATTTTAATGTGAAGAAGATAATTAAGATTGTGTTTTTGAAAGGAATCAAATTTTTGGTCATTTAATGTTTATTTTTGAGATTCTGTGGATATTCAAAGTTTTCTGATACAGATTTCAGACATGGATAATGCTTTTGAATAGTTTGTTCTATTATTTTGAAAAGATATGTGTGATACTGTGTGGCAGATTATCTGTGCTCATTGTGAACTAACAAATCACAAAAACAAAAATGGGTTATTTTTAATATAAATAAAGTAGGAAGTCTATGCTTCTTCTTAGTATTTTTGAGCATTAAAATGTGTTTCCGGGTCTCATTTTGTAGTTTTGGTGTTGTTAATTCTGTAAGCAAATACAAATGTATACAAATGCATATTAGAAATAAATTACTTTTGCCTTAATTTTTCATTTGTCATAACATTTTCATGTTAAATAATCCTAGCAATTCATTTTGTAATTTTATAAATTACAGAAGAGCCCTTTCCATACCATAATCATTTGAAGTATCATTTCTGATTTATTTATATCATATAAATCGCATGTTTTCAATAAAATATTTGTTTGCTTATCAGTTTGGTAAATTATTTTGAAAGAATAATGGGGACTGGAAGATTTTTCCCCCTAGTTATTCCCTAAGGCTGAAATTTTATCACTCCTTGCTCTTCGACAGAAGTGAATTTTCTAATAAAATTGTCTCTAATCGGGCTCTGTCAGTAAATTGTCTTATCATTGGGAAGAAAACGACACCGATTCTATCAGAAAACAGAGATGATGTCACGAGGTCTCCAATCACTGCTTCTCAGCTTCCATATCTAGCTTCTCCACAAACACCAAGTCTTTTTTTCTCCCCTATGAACATCAAAAACTTGCAAAATCATTAAAATTGCACCCGCGTAGTGTTACAGGGATCAACCACACTGGCGCAAAATGGGATGTGGGAAAAGAGACTCTCAAAATGTGCTAATTCCATTGTCACATATTTACGGCTTAATTTTAATCAGTTAAAAAAGCCACAGATTGCAATAAATTGGCATTATCTTCTGTGACACCAGAGGACACAGTTGGTTCAGGGATTTAGAGGGTCTCTGGCAACAGTATATAGTGCTGCAGACAAAGTATTTTTACGCTTGAACTACGGTAGCTAAGGTGCAATCCCCAGTTAAAACTGCAAACAAAGACTATAACCCACATAGTGCTAAGTTCAACATGCAGACCACCTTCAGTTTAGAATGCTAAACCGAATAAGGCTGAAAAACATTTTAACCGAATGACAGATTGAGTTTAGTTGCTGATGTTTTGGAAAAAGAAATTAACTATTCCTCTATGTGAACTCTTGGATGGAATGCTGAAAGTGTTTTTCTAAAATACCTGCTGCTTAGTCTTTCTGATTTAATTCTAAAATGTTTGCTTGCTTTAGCTATAGACTTCTATAAAGTATCTTGTATTTATTTTATGCAATGAATATAAATTACTTCAGCAGTCATAAAAGGTGCAGAGAGTTGGTTTTCCTTGAAGATGTGATCATTAATCATGTTTACATTCTATACACATTAACTTTCTAATTTTAAAAACTTTTTCCTACATTCTATCACAATTCTATTATTTGGAAATTGCTGACTAAAATCTTGCTTTAACTTAAGAAATTCTCCACAAGCCATGTGTTTATATAAGAATGATAATAAATTAATCACACTCTGGAAATGTATAGGCAGAAATATTAAAAGCAGTGAATGGCTAAAGAAATTATTGCATAAATTATTTAATTTATATTATATGGATGGCTACTATTATCCAAATATGACTATGCATGTAAAAGAAAAAACTTATATATTTGAATTGGGATTAAACACATCAAACAAATAATATTTTAAACAAATTAATCTAGGCTATGTGATGCTGCATCAGTGATATTTTCAAATATAATTTATAATATCAAAGTTTTGTAGATCATAAAAGCTGATTAAAATGAACAGGAAAATGGCTAATGTAAAGAAGAAGTAAAGAATCTAGCAAAATTTTCCTGAAAAAATGTTTTGATGATAGCAATACCATTTATGAAACTGTGGGTAAAGTTCTTGTAAGGCCAGAAATCAAAATATTGTATTCTGTTGTTTTAGTATACAGCAATTGTTTTTAAACAAGTGGGCCTGATACAGCTTGCATTACATGCCTGTTACATCTTACTAAATGTTTTCTGATAAAAAAAATTAAAGAAATAAGATTTTAAAATATATCGGGATTTTTTCTTTCCAAATATATTTTAATTTCATTGTTATTATGTTGTGATAGTATACTGTTTCAACTATCTTTCATGTTTACTTAGCTTGAGTAAATTTTTGGGGTCACTTCTGCAATAAAATAGGAGAAAAAGAATTGTGAATGCTATTCTTTTTCAGTATCTGGATTAGAAAGTCGTTCTGCATAACAAAGAAAGAGATCTTTGGATAGTAAAGTACTCTCTTTCTGATGTCCAGTTTTTAAAGAAGTTGGAATTATTATTTTGTACATGTTACTGTTACTGCCAACGTATCTCATAAGGCAATATATAAGGATATTTGCTTTAATTAAAAAAATAGCATTTATTATATTTATTCCTAAAAAAGTTATCAGAGAAATAATTTTGATTTGTTATTGTAGAAGCTACTTGCAAGTATATATTATATTTTGTACAATAATCATGCAAGATATTTTTCAACAGTAACAAAATTGGTTTTATATTGTTTTGTTTACTTGATAAATTCCTAGCTTTTATCTTGGAAACAAATGTTATTCATTGAAAAGATTTAGCTAACAGTTAATCAAAAAATAAGCTTTTTTCAAAACAGCAAATTATTCTTAAAATGCATAATAAAAGCTTCTGTGTTGTTAAGTGCTCTAAATAGATATAAAGAACAAGTCATAGTTTAAATAAAAGCCTCAGAAAATAAAGATGGACTACTTTGCAGAATAAATTTATAGCAGTTAACTTTTATAAAGCTGCCTACAATTTTGTCTTTGCTCTCTGTGGCTGAGCTATAGTGAGATGACCATTCCCTCAGAAATAGTACATGCGTGTATATTCTACTTTTCTGCACATAGGCTGCGCCATTGAGCTACTGGTCACATAAAATGTTCATCTTAAACACTGTGAAAGAGATGGTTAAAAGTATAGTTCAGAAAATTGGTTATCAACATCTTTTTTTTGTGTTTGTGTTTAGAATTCGGAAGAAATACTAAATGTTTTAAGTACTTAATTGTAACTTTAGTCTGTGCATTATATGTTTAACCCTGTTAAGTTTTTATTGCTTTTTAGTTGAATATAATAGGATTATTTTTAAATGTTTACAGTTTTGCATAAATATTCATTTGTACACCTGAGATAGATCTGTGTGTGTGCGCGCGCGCGCACTCATACACACACCCACACACACAAACATTCATGCACACAAATATACATGAATTTGAGTTAGAGCTATATAAAAATAGTAATCTCAAAACATGCAGTTAAAAGTAAAATGGTAAACAGAATTTAAACTTTGTTGTTAGAAATACTGTAAATGTGTTTAAAATAAATTTCAGTATGCCAAAATTACTGTTTTAATTTTGGCATTGAATGTAATGTGCAGTTAACAACCAATTAACCTCTTCTATCTATAAGAAGGATTTGTTGAAAGTCAAATAAATACTATTACTATCATTTAATGGAAGTTATAAATGTTCTATAAATTCAGGAAAAACTGTTTCTGCACAATTTAATGTATGATACACATTAGTACACTATTTGCATAACTATATCTGATAGCAGAATCTCTGAGTTAGTGGTTTTTAGTGATTTTCTATGTTTTGGTGTCTTTCTGATAAAAGCAGGCTAGTTCTGTCATGAATAGATTATAAAGCATATAAAATAATGGACCATTCAGTTATGCCATTTAATGAAGAGAACACATTAGAAACCAGCTTTTTAAATGAATAGCTACTACTTCGTTTTATGATAGGTCCACAGATTAGATTACATGTACTATAAAACTTAATATGTCAATAGTCATTATTTATGAATCAGACATCAGTGTTCTGGAATGTTCACATTTTACATATGAGTAACCAGTCTTTCACAGATTATTTGTGTGTGTGTGTGTGTTTATGTGTCTATATCTTTACATACAAAGATACACATAAAGAAAACTTCAGAAATTCATTTCATGGTTACATGCATTTTATATTACTGATATGAAGTAATAGGAAATAATAAGACAGCATTACATTTAACCATGATAATACAACTGGTTCATAGTAAAATAATCATAAATATTTCCATAAGATATCTTAAAATGTCATGGTAATATAGTAGAATCTTTCAAATGTGATAGACAAGATCTTTAATCATTATTAATTCTTTTGTATTATAATTATATTTGTTTATAATATACAGTATACAAAAGTACTCCATAAATATACTTTCACTTAAATTGTATGTAGTTGATTTAATATAGAAAGGCACAAAATATTCACTGTGTTTCTCCAAAAATAAGACAGGGTCTTATTTTCTTTTGACCACCAAAATAAGCACTTGGGCTTATTTTTGGAGAGGTCTTATTATTTTTGAGGTGCAGGAGGCGGCAAGCATGGTCACCTCATGGCTGCTGCTGTGTTGCAATATTTTTGGGGAAGGCTTATTTTCAGAGGAGGACTTATTTTAGCATATGCACTTAAAAGCTCAATTGGGCTTGTTATTCGGGGAGGTCTTAATTTCAGGGAAACAGTGTGTGTGTGTGTGTGTTTGTGTTTGTGTGTGTGTGTGTATGATATAAAAACTGCTTGAAATAATAAAAAATAAATAAATTGAAAAAATGAATTTACGACTGGTGCTCAATGTTCTGACCATTGTAATAGCCTTGTGGTTGAATTATTAATTGCAATTCGGATGTTCAGGTACCCGGCTTCTCATTATGTTCTTGCAGTGAATAGAAATGATGCGATCGCTATTTGCATCCTTCTCTGCTGACTTCAACACCCCAACCTTCTGTGGTGTCTGCCACCTTGCCTGCACTCCCTATTGCCTGCTTGTAACAAGATCATAATCCCATTCCCCTGTGGCACCTGCACACTCCCCCAGTGCTCCTTAACTGCGACTCTAGACTCCCACCACTTCCTGTTTAATGGCCCACATGTCCTGGGGTTATTTCAGCAACTGGGACTGTCATGATTTCCATCACTAAGTGATCAGTCACGTGTTGTCATACTTTATGGCCACATCACTTAAGAACAGTAATACCGGTCTGTATTTATTTTGTAAGTTGTTCATTATATTGATACAGCTATCCATCTCACAATCAAGTGACTTCTGGGTAAAGTTAC
Source organism: Thamnophis sirtalis (assembly GCF_051295495.1). Classification (NCBI taxonomy): domain Eukaryota; kingdom Metazoa; phylum Chordata; class Lepidosauria; order Squamata; family Natricidae; genus Thamnophis; species Thamnophis sirtalis. The sequence goes on from NW_028261391.1 coordinate 55,289,376, forward strand.
AATTGCCATTTTAGAATGCCATTTAGAAATAATCTGAATCTTTGATAATCTATACCAGAAATTACATTTATTAAATCAAGGCTTTTTTTCCTTAACTACTTCCACATTGTTATTCAATACATACTTATTATCTGAACTAGGAAGGCGTTATTATTCAATTTTGATGCCTTCAGCACTATTGTTCATAATGCAAACTCTGCAATCTAGGGATTTATACCAATGTATTCACTAAACAATGTTTTGCAGTATTCACCAGTATATTACTGTTTATTAAAAAGTAATATGATTAACATTACAGAATATATTATTATAGTTTGACTATCATGTAATAGCACCTGTTACAGGTGTGATACAAAAGGCAATGGCAGGCATGTAATTTAGTGGTTGTACTATAGTACTGCATAGCTGGCTAACACAGCAGACAAATACAAAGAAATCACTGTTATAGCAAAGTAATATATATATCTCTATCTATATCTCTATATCTCTATATCTCTATATCTATCTATCTATCTATCTATCTATCTATCTATCTATCTATCTATCTATCTATCTATCTATCTATAGGTGGCTCAGTGGTTAAATGCAGCACTGCAGGCTACTGCTAGATCAGCAGGTCAGCGGTTCAAATCCCACCGGCTCAGGGTTGACTCAGCCTTCCATCCTTCCGAGGTGGGTAAAATGAGGACCCAGATTGTTGGGGGCAATATGCTGACTCTCTGTAAACCGCTTAGAGAGGCCTGAAAGGCCTATGAAGCGGTATATAAGTCTACTGCTATTGCTACTGCTATTAAAGTAATATGCAGTATTTGTTGATGAACAGTATTGTTTAACTCCTTTATAAAAGAGAAAGCAAAATAAAAGATAAATGCAAGTTGCTTTTCACAATGCTACTGGGAAATATAAGTTATGTAGAAGTTAGATATGAGTTTGTGAGTATTAGGAATTGTTCAGTTGTTAAGTCATGTCCAAGTCTTTGTGACCACATGGGCCATATCATGCCAGACCAGTCTGTTCTCTACTGTCTCCTGTAGCTCTCCCTATCCATGCCATTGCATCAATGATATTATCTAACCTTCTCATCCTCTGCTGTGCCCTTCTTTTTCTTTCAAAATTTCCTAGTATCAGGATCTTTTCCAATGAATCCCTTCTTCACATTTGGTGGCCCAAGTATTTGAGTTTCGGCTTAAATATCTGTTCTTCCATAGACCTATCAGGGTTGGTTTGCTTTACAAGTATTAGGAATGTTTATGAGAAAAAGGCAATTTGTGGAAATTTTAATGGAAGAAAAGTCAAATGAGAGAGGGGGGAGAGAGAGAAAGAGAGAAGAATAGCCATCTTTTCTTCTACATTTATAATTTTGTCTAGATGTGGAATATAAATTAAAACAGATACTTTTAACAGCAAGAAAATAAAGGGCAAGAAGTCACTGGAGGAAAAAAAATAGTACAGAATATCTCATTCTGATTTTTACTGTACAAGTTGCTTTCTTCTTCTACACGTCTTTCCTCAGTCAGGTGCTGAGCTGATATGTTCTTTAGAGCAGATATTAAGCTGTCACCTAGAATTATTTCCAAATATGGAGGGAGAATATGAATGCCTTCCCTCACTTTCTGCCAGTTCTTATCCTAAGTCTTAACATAGTGTTCAGTAAATGAGGGAGCTTTTGAACACTCTAATTATGAGACTAAGTATTTGTGGTTATATTCATGGATAGCATGGTGGTTAACTTCTGAAAGGGCATTTTTCATTCTTGCAGACTGTAATATAATTTAGAAAGGAAATAAGGGCAAATATATTTTCTACTTGCTTTTAAGGAACAGTTTAGGTTTCTGAAACACAGATACAGAGTCTGGACATTCAATATTTGTGTTTCCTTCTGAAATTCACAAGTTATCCACTTGTTATGAAATAAAAACGCATCTTTTAATAAATAAAATCTAGTGCTTTAAGTATTACGTGCATGCACATTAATTCAAATCTCTGTTAGGACCTGTTTTGTCTTTCGTCTTTTTAATTTTGCTTCTGTTAATGTTTTCTGTGCTTCACCTCTCATAAAAACTGATAGAATATTCTTTATTGGCCAAGACACACAAAGAATTCGTCTCAGGTGTACATACAAATAGCAACATGATAAATCATAAATCATAAGGTACAGTCATAAATAATAAGATGCAAACAACAGTGATAAATCATAAGATACCAATAGGAAAAGATAATAGAAAAGATGAGAAGGATATGGAGGGCTATTACATGAGTAAATATCCGTAAGCATAAGACAGTTGTGGGAATTAGGTGTTTGGCAGAGGGACGGCATTGTGGGGGAAACTGTCTTGTAGAGATCATGACATTTCACAGTCAATACTGTACCACCTTGTTAAATTGAATACATACTAAATAGCCACAATCTTGCGTAAGCAAAACTCCTCACCATTTATAGCTTACAGAAATAAATAATGCCACAGTTTATTACTTCTAGTTCAAAAAGCAAGTGTTCGTTTAAATGCTCCAAAGAAGAAGTTTTTCTCCCTCCAATGGACAAGAAATTGGATCAAAGGTAATGACACCATAGAGTGAGTTAATCTTTTCTTTGCCAAGGTTTCCTAAGGACTTGAAAGCAAGGATGTGGCTGCAGCCCTGCTTGAGGCCCCACCAGACCTTACTGGAGTCAGGCTCAATGTTTGTATACAGTATTGGAAGAGTAATAGAGTTAAATGCTGCCCTCAGAAACCACAGTAATTACTTCTATTACTGAAATAGTCCTAGGCTGTGAACAAAAATATCATTGAAAGCTATTTCTAACACTACACTGCCCTGCACAGCTAAGTGGCAACCATCATTATTTTTTGCTAAATTATGTGTTCTTATTTCAAGTGTTTAGATGATGAAAACCAGATTTTTGTGGCAACATGTTGATTCTAGCCAAAAAAACCATTCAAGGAAGTGTTGTGCTTTTAGTAAGTTGTCTTTTTATGATAATCTTTTGAGTTTGTATTGTTTAACTTTCTTCACAAGTCAAGCAGCATTTTAAATTAATCTATTCATATATATATTTGCAAAATGCAAATTTTATCATTCTTTTGGTCCATTAGATGATGAACTGCCAGTTATTATTGTTTCTTTGTTCAGTTACTTCTTTTTTTTTCAGATGACCTTCCTCAGAAATAAACTTTCCAAGAAATCGTAGGTGATGTTCCGATGCCCTGCTCTGGCCTTTGCTAAATGTATTTTGATATTGCTGAAGTGAGCAATATAAACATATATAATATCTCCCTCCCTCCCCCGAACTTCCTCCCCCCCCCACACACTTTAAGAATAATTTAGTAAGTATAATAGCAATAATGGCTTAACTATTGTTTCAACCAACCATTTATTTCAGCAGGACACAGCATTCCTTCTTAACACTTTCTTCCTTTTTCAGTCTATATTTATTGAAAACTTTACTTCTAATCTTGATAGTTTGACGGAGGATAGCCCCAATGCAAGTGAATAACTCCCCCCCAAAAAACACTTTTGCAGACCTCAAAGGTTTCCTTTGTTAAGTTGAAATTTTCCTCTTATTTCTCTGTTTTCTTGTTTTTGCTATGCTCATATGCACTGATTTGGATGTAAAATGTGCGTAAAGTTTTAAAAACAATTAGTATCTCTTTCATTATAATGTGTAATCATGATCAAGATATGAACAATTGTTTTTAGATAGTTTTACATGTAAAATAATTGTTTTACATATGTTTTACTTGCCATATTTTTCGGAGTATAAGACGCACCAGAGTATAAGACACACCAAGGTTTTGAAGAGGCAAATTAAAAAAAAAAGTTTTTGCACTCTACAGATCTCCCCAAAATGGGCCCATTTTTTTTCAAAAAAAGGGGCATGAATAGCCTTTCGGAGGCCTGGTGGGGTGGGAGCCCCCAAAATGAGAAAAATGGCCCATTTTTGTCAAAAAAGGGCATGCATGGCCTTTAGGAGGCTTATAGAGTGCTCCTGGGGACTGGGGGGAGGGCAAAATTGAGCAAAAAATGAACCATTTTTTGTTCATTTCTGTCCTCCCCAAACCCACGATCACTCTGCAAGACTCCTAAAGGCTATGCATGGCCATTTTGGTGAAGGGGACAGGGTTTCAGGAGGCAAAAAATGCTGTATTCAGTGTATAAGACACACCCAGATTTTCAGCCTCTTTTTTGAGGGAAAAGGTGTGTCTTATACTCCGAAAAAATGGTAATTTGGATACTATAGAAAAGATAATTGAGGTAATACATAACAGCAGAAGTATAAGCTCATTGTTATTTTTGTCTTTTAAGAATATTACTTTAGCATTAAGTAAGATTTTTATGTTATTTTGTAGTCTACATGCAAGTGTTCTGTGTATCATTTATACAGAATGGTGCATTTATTTCAGATGATGCAAATACAGCAGTATAGAAATAATGTGGGTAGTACAGAGAATGAGCATTGCTGAACAGAACAGAATAGAACAACAGAGTTGAAAGGGACCTTGGAGGTCTTCTAGTCTAAATCCCTACTTAGGCAGAAAACCCTACACCACTTCAGACAAAATTCAATCTCTTCTTAAAATCTTCCAGTGTTAGAGCATTCACAACCTCTGGAGGCAAGTTGTTCCACTGATTAATTGTTCTAACTGTCAGGAAATTTGTTTATGCAGTCTAGTGTTGCCTTTTTTGGCAGCTTCTTTACACTGCTGGCTCATATTTAAGTGATTATCCACTAAGACTCCAATTATACACTGACAAACTGCAGCCTATTAGTAGAGGGATGTATGAGCATACAAAGATATGCCCATAGCTACCTGTTCAGTCCCCCCTCCTACGCTCGTTAACAGACGACAGGCAGACAAACGTAAAAGGGAAGAACTTTATCAGTTCTCGGCTCAGACTGGCTGCGAGCCCAAAAATAAACATAAATCAGAAGAAGACCAGAAGATAACAGAATACAAAACAAAACTCTTACAAAACAATTCACTTCTCCAAGTGTCTCCTTGAATCAGGGTTACAGAAAGCAAATCACTTCTCCAAGTGTCTCTCACAAACAAACCATGACCGATGAATGATGAACAAATGAATGAACGTTGACTCCTGCAACCAGGGCATGGCACCATCCGTCCTTTTATCACCAAAATACGCCACTAATGAGCCCCAGCTGCATTGTTAATCTTGCATCCCGACCCAACTCACAGCAAACTATTGCTGAGTCGCAACACTATCCCCCACCGCAGGGCCCTTTCCCCGGGTTCCGATGGTCTGGATGCGGTCGGAATGACTTGTCCACAAGATGGCCCGCACCCATTTCCTGTGGTGCCTTTTTCATGAGTCCCAGACCTCTGCAGGAATAGCCCCCTTGAGCCGGAACTCCCTAGGTATCCGGGGCCCACCATGTTTCCTTCCCCCCTTCACGGCGTCGACACCCCGTCCAGGGTCCTTCACCCTCTGCAAGGCTGACCCACCAGCCCCCCTACCGTCAGAGGTTGACAACAGCTCTACCAGCTTCGGCCGAGCCTTAACACCCTGTCCAGGGTTCTCCACCCTCTGCAAGGCCGACCCACCGGCCCCCGTACTGTCAGAGGTTGATGGCAGCTCTACCAGCTTCGGCCGAGCCTTAACACCCTGTCCAGGGTCTTCTACCTCCTCCAAGGCCAACCCACATGACCCCTCGCCGTCGGAGTCCGGTGGCAGCTCCACCGACTCCTGCCGAGCCATCACACAATCCCCTCCCAAAGAGCCCTTCCCCCGGTTTCGACGATCGGGGTGCGGCCCAGAAGGGTTGGTGACGGCCTCCATGGAACACGGTCCAAGACACTGGTACCCCGCCGGGAACCTAGAAACAAAATCCAGTGCTGCGGGGACCGTAGTCGACAAAGGCTGGAATCTTGTCGGAGTTCTCCTTGCAGACCTGGCCCATTGGCACTGGGCACATGACTCCACGCACCTCCGCACATCATTTCTCAGATGGGGCCACCAAAATTGACATCAGGCCAGGCGCAACATCCGAAAAAAAAACCAAGGTCTTGATGCAGATGCGCAATGAACCTGTGAGAGCACCCGTCGATGGATGTGCCCTGCGGAAACATAGAGCCGGCCCCAACACTTCAAAAGATCCCCTTCCAAAGTCCCTGGGGACGCCAGCCCCACTTCCGCCTTTCATCGCTCCACCCAGTCGTCACCCCACTGCGCATCCCGCATCAGAGACTGCTTGCTCACGGGGTGACAAACGGCAGTGCAGGATGCAAAGGGTAGAGCAGTCCGAGGTGGAAGCGAGTTCGCAGGGTCAGAGTTCTCTACTTTACTCGGCAGGGCATCCGCCCTGGGACTCCAAACCCCCCCGAAATGCATGCTACCTTGTGCGAACGGGGTATCACGGCCGCACAAACGTGCTGGTTGTCCAACATGGTAGTGCGTTGCTGAGGGACAGCTGCAGTCCGTGCAACCCTTCTGTTCTTCTTGGGGCAACTCCCTGCCAGGTGTCCAAGATCCCCACTTTAGAAGCACAATCCCTCAGCACGTTGTCTGTCCATCTCTGTACGTGACACTTGAGGTCTGACAGCACCCAACTCCATGGGCTCCTCCCAGTCCACTGCAGTCCCTTGCTGAACCGGCATGCTGGTGGTCTCCTGGAATACACGGCGAGGCCTTCACCTCTGCAGCCGGGCATCTATCCAGAGGCACAGGTGGACCAACGCGTCGAACGTCGGTGGCCTGTCCACCCTCGCCAGTTCATCCTGCAAGGCCTCAGACAATCCATCCTGGAACGTGTCCATTAAAGCTGGTTCATTCTATGTGGAATCCTGGCTACGCAGCCTGAATTCACTAACATAGTCCTGCAATGAAGTACTCCCCTGCTGCAGTGACTTCAGACTTCTAGCTGATGTTTCCCCCTTGATAGGATCTTCAAACATCCGTTTGAAGTACTGACAAAAGCCCTGGAAGTCATCCAACAAAGGGCTCTGCTGAATTAACAAGGGGGTAGCCCAATGGGCAGCTGTGCCTGAGAGCAAACTGATAATGAATCCCACCTTCGTCCGGTCAGTGGGAAAGTCTTCCGCTCTCAAACTCAGGAACAGCTGGCATTGTCCCAGAAATGCGGCAAACATGGCCAGATTCCCATCATATTTATATGGCATGGCTACTGGGCACTTCCTCCTTGGCTGGGGGGGGGGTTGGCAGCTCTCTGCAGCTGTTTAATTTGGTCCGCCAAAATCGCGATTTGTTGAGCCATTTGCCTATTTTCAGCAATTAATTGCTCCATAATTAATCAAATGGAGGCTTGTCGGGCAGGATTCAATCTGTTCAGTCCCCACTCCTTCGCTCGTTAACAGACGAGAGGCAGACAAACATAAAAGGGAAGAACTTTACCAGTTCTCGGCTCAGACTGGCTACGAGCCCAAAAATAAACATAAATCAAGTCTCTGACCAGAAGATAACAGAATACAAAACAAAACTCTTACAAAACAATTCCCTTCTCCAAGTGTCTCCTTGAATCAGGGTTACAGAAAGCAAATCACTTCTCCAAGTGTCTCTCACAAACAAACCATGACCAATGAATGATGAACAAATGAATGAACGTTGACTCCTGCAACCAGGGCGTGGCACCATCCATCCTTTTATCACCAAAAGACGCCACTAATGAGCCCCAGCTGCATTGTTAATCTTGCATCCCGACCCAACTCACAGCAAACTACTGCTGAGTCACAACAGCTACCTAAGCTCATCCATTTTGGATCACTGAAATTTCCAAATGGTCATCAAGGGAAGCACCATGTGGAGTATATTGCAGTAACCTAATTGCTTTCACTGTGTTTGCCCTCACAATTATTATTGGAAATCATAGCTTTGCTAATTTCATCTATCCTGAATTGCTGAGTGACATGTATAGCAAGGCATAGAGTGGCTAACTGATTATAAGTGATCTCATTTAAAAATAGAAAAGACAAATAGAGATAATGGTTTCAGGATCCAATATGTATCCTGGAACATGTATATTTGCCTTCATTCATAATGGTTCCACCCAATGTTGAAGATACTACTTGGAGAAGGCATTTATATTTATACCTGTTCCTAGGAAGCGGGGGAAAATCATACAGTTTCAGGAAGTTTCTGGAGAGTTAAAGTTTTACTTCTAGGTGTCCTCTAGATACATTTTTAGATTCAAGTGGATTGAGATCAAACTCTCATGTTTAGATACCCTGATTGTCTTTGAATCTGATAGTTTTGCTAGTCAAACTCAGAGGAAGAACATTATTTTAGTATTACCAAAAGAGCACAGAGTCTAAAAGCACTGTATGAAACCAACTTTTGGACTTATTGAGAGATAAAATGTTTTAGCTGATTTGTCTGCATTAGAAAAGCAATAAATAAGTCAAGAAAAGAGCTTAAGAGGATTTAATTGCTTCATTTTTATACTTCATGTTAAGAAGGTTGCCAAGAAATGTAGAGAATTTTATTCTGTGGTAAAGTAGTATATTTAATAGGACAATTAAAGGAAATTTGTTTCCCATTTTTCAATCACTTCTAACCTTTTGCTTCTCTTTGTAATTTTATATTTTATCCCAAATGCAGATTGGATCACAAAGAACCACATGGCAAAATTGTAAACATCGATCTGTACTGTATAACACATAGATAAGATCAGTGCTTTCATGACTTGGTCATCTAGCCAACCCAGATTGATCTCAAAATGTTATGCAAATTTGGTCTTAATTATTACTTGAATAGGGATCTTTGTGAAATTTTGTGGATTGGGAAGTAAAAAAAATCAAAACAAAACAAAAATTAAAAAGATTCAGAATGAACAGCAAACCACTTCCATAATGTGTTGAAGAAAACTGCATAGTTGTCATGGTTAAAAGTTGCACTCATTTCTAAAATATTTTTACCTTTTTAGATAAGCTAACAATAGTGATGAATTTGTCCATTATATTATAGGAGGTAATCCTGTAGATGAAGAAAGGCATGTCTGTATGGGTGCAAAAAAGTCAAAATGTCAACCACAAACACCTGATGAATTCTCTTTTAAACATGTATCAATCCTTATTAAAAGACTTGTGCCTGATCGTTTGGCTATGTTGCCATTTTGACTATTTTGACCATCCTGGCAGATGACTCTGAGATACAGAAAATATTCTTGCTTTGTTTTTATGCATATAATATTAAGATGAAGAGACTGAAAATTGAGGTTTTTAGTTTTAAACAAATTGAAAATCCATCAGTAATCTTGTGGAAAATATTATAATTGTGAAAGTCCTTCTTACATTCAAAAGCACCTGCCTAATCCAATAAGGTACTGGGCAAAAAATAAGAAGCATCTTTTTTAAAAAAATGTGAGAATATGTAATGTAATAGTTTTATCATTTGTTCCTGTCCAACATATGATGAAATTGGGTGGTAAAGAAGGTTGCAGTTAAGTCAGGGCAGGCATATTTAAATTACTGAGTGTCCATTTCATTACTGGGGTGCAGTAATATTTATTTGCTTACCTCGAAGCAAACCTTTATATACCGTATATACACTAAATATATACCCTCCTCCCTGGCTTCAGCTGATAAGGAGGAGACCTGTGGCTTAATGGACACTAAATATATACCCTCCTCCCTGGCTTCAGCTGATAAGGAGGAGACCTGTGGCTTAATGGCTAAGACGTCTGCCTAAGATGTAATATAGCACAGGTTCGAATCCCAGTAAGGGTATGGCTAGCTGATGAGAGCTAAATAGCTTGAAATAGATCTATACTAGTCTCCCTTTATTTATTTATCAGCACAAATATAACACACACACACACACACACACACACATATATATGTGTTATATTTGTGCTGATAAACTATATGTATATCTATATATCTATATATCTATATCTATATCTATCTATCTATCTATCTATCTATCTATCTATCTATCTATCTATCTATCTATATGTAATATAGCACAGGTTCGAATCCCAGTAAGGGTATGGCTAGCTGATGAGAGCTAAATAGCTTGAAATAGATCTATACTAGTCTCCCTTTATTTATTTATCAGCACAAATACAACATATCTATCTATCTATTTATCTATCTATCTATCTATCTGATAGATATATATATATATATATATATATATATATATATATATATAGATATAGATATAGATATAGATATAGATATAGATATAGATATAGATATAGATATAGATATAGATATAGATATAGATATAGATATAGATATAGATATAGATATAGATATAGATATAGATATAGATATATAGTTATATAGTTAGTTATATATATATATATATATATATATATATATATATATATATATATATATATATATATATATATATTTATATAGTTAGTTATATATATATAGTTATATATAGGTATATAACTATATATATATAACTTGCACTTAGTTATATAACTATTTAGTTATAGCAAATCTATAATTGCTTGAGAATATAACAAGGAGTAAGGTTTTTTTTCTTATAAAATAAAATAAAATGGTATAAAAGGCAGGTTGGTGTATTTAAAATACTAAGAATTATTATTTCAATATATTAATTTGTTTTATATAGAAATAACTAAAAATAAAATAGCTCATGGGTACTTGCAGGAAATCATTATTTGGACTCTAATTAATTATGATATATTTTACCTCCATGTGATTTATTATTACCAGTCCTGAAAACTCAAATACATGGGGACAAGGGAATCATTTGTTTAATCTCACTTGGACCTTGAACCATTTTAATTGTAAGCATACATAAGACAGAATAAATCCAAATGAATTTGGACAGTGATTAACAAGGAGCCCCTTGATATGGTAATTAGACTTTTAAAAAGCCTGATCCCTAAATGTTTCTAAGGGTTTCATTAACACTTGTACAACTAAACTAGTTAACAGTCCTCTATCTGAGCTGTTGTTGAAATCCCACTGTATTAAAACGTGTAATCAATTCATCAGGTAGGTAGCCATGTGAGATGCAGCATTAAGCATAACTCTCACAGACAATACTATATTATTAATTTACTTCTTTGGGGAGAACAGCATCATAGTAATACCCTTTCCTATTAAATATAATTTATATAAAAAATAGATTTTCCACTTTAATATGTGAGAAGATTGTTTGGATCAAATTTAATGATCTAGGAGCAGCATGTTTGTGTTAGAATTGGTGTGATATTGTTTCATTATAAACTACAGATGATTAGCTGACAGGATTTAAAAAAAATTCCTCCACCCGATGTCCATTACATTTTACCAGCTACCATATGGCAGTTTCAATTAGATATTGGTAGAGGAAACATTTTTTTAAAAAATCATCCATGGATAACATTCATAAAGTATCAAAGGCATTTTTTCCCTTTAAAGATGCACATACTATCTGGATAGACTTTACATCATCCCAGATCCAAATACTGGGTTCTGATACTGTCTTGAATACAAATTATTTATTTCATTACATATCATGAATGGAAATATACAATAATTAGAAAATATTAGTTGGAAGTGCATTAAATACACGTCAGCTATCTCCAGCTAAATACTTTTATATCAACAGATACCTTGTATGCCATATTCATAGATATAAGCTTTCCAGAGTTTTGTTTGTAACCTCTTTCCAGTTAACAAACTTAGCTCACGTTTTCTCTATGTTTGCAACTTGCCCTGTTATATAACTCCCTTTTTACAACCTTATTATCCCTATTTGGGGTAGAATCAGGGCAACTGTATGGAGCTGAGCATTTACTGGTCAATAACAGAACAAAATGATAGTTAGAAGGGACCTTGGAAGTCTTCCAGTACAATCTCCTCCTGAGGCTGGAAACCCTATATCAGTGTTGGTGAACCTTTTAGGCACAGAGTGCTAAAACGGGAGCATGCATGCTGGAAACTGGAAAAGCAGATACATCCGTGCATGAAGACCAGCTGTCCAGTGCACATGTGCTAGCTCTGACTGGCCTTTTGGAGGTCCTCATGCCTTCCTGTCCACCCCCCTGGTCTCCATCAGAATGCCGTGACATCCCCACTGACAACCCGGGTCTGGGAGAGAAAGTTGGGCCAGTGCCTCAGAGGGTAGGGGCATCAGCATTCCCAGGGCTTGTGTTGGGGGACCAGAAAGTGGGACAGCTTTGCCTCAACACTGGCCAGAATGAAGCACACACCCCAGCCCGCCACTGAAAACAAGCCAGTGCAGCCCCCCTACTGCCACTTCTGCCAAGAGAGCGCAACCACTTCCTGGCCTGTGCGACTCTTACCCAGGTGCCGGACAGATGTTTATTCCATGCAGACTCAGCACCTGCACAACCCCACAACCTCAAAAGAGCAGCAAAAGGCAGACAAGAGCAACCAGCTGGCCCCCACAGCCACTCCCCTGCTGGTGAGCCGGGTCCTTGGTTACATCTCCATGCGTGAGGAGGCTCTTTCTCATCCTGACTGCTCCAGCATCCCAGCCAGAACCAGCTGCACGAAAACCACCACCACCCCCTCGCTCCTCACTCCGGAGGTGGCAGGTGCAGCTGGCAGGGCAGGCGGAAGCCCAGCCAGAAAATGCTTACCCTGTGTGCCTAAGCCAAATGGGCACTCCAGACCATGGATGTAGGTTACGCTGGAGGGCTGGGGCCGTGCAAGAAGCTTGCGTGGGCATGGATGAAGGGAAGCCTCAGCCCGCTGGTCCTGGTTGGCAGCTCTGCTCCTCTTTCTCTTCCGGGTTCCAATGCGCCGGTTGGTCTTCACACGTGGGAGTGGCAGAAACCAGAAGAGCAGCTGCCCAGGGCATATGCATGTGCCGGGAAGATGATCTTCCAGTTCCCGCATGCACATGTGCACCGACCAGCTGGTCTTCCAATTTTTGGCGTACATGCGCACACAAAGACCAGCTGGCCGGTGCACATGTGTGTGTCAGAAACTGGAAGATAATTTTCCGGGCGGCTGCTCTTCCAGGTTCTGGCGCTCCCGTGCACGTTAAAACCAACTGGCTCAGGTGGCGTAACCTGGAAGAGCAACAGGTGCCGGCTCACATGCCTGGAGAGATGGCTCTGTGTGCCACTTCCAGCACGTGTGCCATAGGTTCGCCATCACAGCCCTACACCACTTTAGACAAATGGTTATTCAATCTTGTCTTAAAAACTTCCAGTGTTGGAACATTCATAACTTTTGGAGGCAAGTTGTTCCACTGATTAATTGTTCTAACTGTCAGGAAATTTCTCCTTAGCTGTAGGTTGCTTCTCTCCTTGATTAGTTTCCCTCCATTGTTTCTCATCTTGCCTTCAGGTGTTTTGGAAAATAGCTTGACTCTATCTTCTTTGTGGCCACCCCTTAGATATTGGAATACTGTTATGTCACCCCTAGATGTCCTTCCTGACACCTATCTGGAATTTGCAGTAGATATTTTTTTCTTTGCGCCCTAGGAAAGAAACATCTGCTGCTACGTAGGATTGAACTCTCACCTTCCAAGTAGGAGGTGAGCATCTTCATGCCACTAGGCCACCATGTCGTTAAAACTTTCCAAGTTATATAGAGTAACATTATAACAGTGCTTTACTGACTATCTTATTGGCACTTTTTTTCAAGATGTATGCAGTTATAGTACTCCAAGGGTTCTAGCCTAGATATCCTAGATATCAAGATAAGATCTGTATTTATAATACCATCGCTAGAACCTTCTATGGATGGTCAGTCTTCTTTTCTACTATTGCTACTGATCTGTTTTCTGACATTGACAGAATTTTATTTTAGGTAACTTAATTGAAAGTTCTTGGTAAAGACAGGAATAACAACAGAATGTAGTCCAGGACCTTGTCCTGTCAGTGCTGATAAGCAAGACTATGCCATCAGTTTTAAAACAAATGAAAAGTTCTGTCAGTAGTTCTGGGACTTGTTTCCTAAAACCTCCTTGACATAAATACCATGACGCCTTTTCTAAACCTCTCTTTCAAGAATACTGAAATGGAAGTCTGTCTTTATCCTAGCTATTTGTAATGCAATCTCAGCTCAAATATAATGACAGGTGTTCACCTTGAGCCAATAACTATGGTAGAAGAATGCCAGAGTGCTTTATAGCAAGTCCAGTGGAATCAGTAGCTGTGAGTGGAAAAAAAATTCCTTGTGCTGAGCTAGTCATTAATTGTTAGATTTGTGAAAAATGTTTATTTATTAAGCTTTGTGGCCAATATCATTACTCTTCATTTTATTCATTATTATGTCCCTGGGCAGTAACATGATACAGATTAAAGGCTCCAAGTGGCATTCATGACCAAGGTATATAAGTGTCTTATAATACTGACAGCAAATTTATTGTCTAGTTCTGTGAATATTGATAGATATAATGATATTAAAAGCCATAGAAAATAGCAGCAACTACTTAAAATGACAGATTCAGCAGCCGGGATGCACATATGAAATTCCATTGATGTCAGTACGCAGTCATGTGCTGAAAATTGTCCATATCAAGGTTTTAAAACATTATTCTGATCTTAGTGATTGCAATATTGTTCTTTAAATCCAGAAGAAAGAGACTGAGATAAAAAGAAATAATGTAGTGTGTGTGTGTGTGCGTGTGTGCGTACGTACGTACATACGTACGTACATACATACATACATACATACATACATACATACATACATACATACATACATACATATCAAGGAAAACTTTCATTTCTGCAGGCATGCTGCCTGAATATGGCTTTTGGGGATTTTTTTTTCAAACCAGATCAAATGGCCCTGTTTTTTCCATAAACAGAAAGTCAGCTTTATATGAATCCTAATAAATATCACTTCTTCCTAAGCTCACTCAAAACAGCTATATTTTAAAGTTATTTAAATTTGCTGGTTCAGATCTTGCTACTTCAAGCCATATTTACAAGAACTAGTTTTATAAGTGTTATAGGCAGATATGCCTTTCTACAAATCATGGTCAGGTATCAGACATTTACAGGACAGTAGGTCTTCCATTTCCTTGAAGATAAGATATTTCATTGTCAAATCTGTGAATCTACAACATACCTTACACAACTGGGATACTATAATACAGGATGACAGGTAAGGATATCAGCTCTTATAAGCAAACAGACTAACTACAGAAACATGTTTTATGCTAATCAAATGAGTTTATGCTATTTATTTTTCTTATGTATTGGGTACAAATATTTCATCTTTTCCACTTCTCCCCAAAAGAGTTATCCTAGACCCTTTTTAAACTACTTAGAGACTTTGGGTGACATTTAATAAGCATTTTCATGGAGATTATAATTTCCCTAATGCAGTAATTTTCTCTAATGCAGGAATTAAAACTGTTAAATATAATCTCTGCAGAACTGCTTGTAAGCAATGAAAGGTTAAAAACATTTTAAAGAGTATTGAAATGTATTTTAAATTTTAACTGTATTCATTCAACAACATAATACAAAATTATTTATTCCAGATTAATTCTGTATGCATTATAGGAGATAGATTTGGAAAATTTATGTGAATAATATATAAAGATTTTATTTTGCAGCTTGTTTGAAAATGAAATATATTTGTTTTTAAGCATTAGCCATTAGTACAATTACAATTAGCACATATATGTAATATGATGCAGCAAAAGAATCACAGTGTTTCTGATGTAAATTTCACAGATATGAACTATGACCTCCTTGTATTTATGTCTGGGTCCACTTGATTAAGTGGCCAATTTCTTGTGATAATTGGAAGCTAAAGAATTATTAGGCCTTGCCGTATTGTTGAAAGCATGGACTATTCATTTCAGTATGTCTTTTCCCCTTTACCATTATATTGTGTATCATAAAAGGTAGAAAAACAATGGGGATAACAAGTTGTAATATTTTGCTTTTAATTCGCATTATAATGAATTTTAGATTGGATGTTCAGTGGAAAACATATCAATATAATATTATATTGTCATTTGAATAAATACACATAAGGTAACATTTGATCAGGAAGAATTTTAAATATATTTTATTTTTAAGATAGTTTGCTTCTTTTAATTTTGCCTGTTTCTGATTATATTGAGTTGGGAAGGCTATCCTATGCCAGGCAAGAAATATTCCAGTATAGCACAATCTTATAGAAGAATATCTGCTTTGGAAATATCTTGTATTAGTCCACTGCAATATCAGCAGTGAAGATCCCATCTTTTCCAAAAGAATGGTAATTTAAGAATTCTCCTCAAGATATTTGTAATTTTACATGCTGAAAAACTTTCAAACATTTCATACTTTAATCACAATGTTTACTCAAGATTTAAGCAAACAAACAAACAAAAACATTGAATGAAATTGATTTGTTGGTATTATATAAAATATACTACTTCTACTCTGATGGTTTTTTTTGGGGGGGTGTGTGATAGTTTGACAATAAGTTTCTACAACATTGGATATTATTGTTATCCAGCTTATTTACATTAGTTCCAATGCTATTTCCAGAGAATGTATCAATGAGTTTGAGTTGGATGCCTTGTGTATTAAAATATTTAAATTCTCTCCCCTATTGAATTAAGTTTTCCTCATCACAACTGGCCCCAACTTTAGCAGTCTTAATTTACTGTTTTATGTTTGATTAATTGGGCAACCCTGAATTCTAGTCCCTCCTTGGACATAAAAGCCACTCTCTCTCAACTTAACACAGCTCCCAGGTTGTTGTATAAAAATAATAGGAGGAAGAAGTATTGAATATATTCTCCACCTTGAGTTATTTATAAAAATAATAAAGATGGGATATAACATAAATCTTTGTAGTTATCCTAATACTACTTAATCAAATTGAATTTAAGCTACAATACTTTCTTGAAGAATTTAATGGGAGTGGTTAACAGAAACTTTTCCAATAAGTAACTAATTGCTATGGATACTTTTTATATGGTACAGAAAACAATTTCTCTTATATTTTTATCCTCAAGCTATATTTTTTCCCTTATACCTTGAATTTTGGTTCTGTTCTGCGAGAATTATGGGGTGGAAAGTTATAATATTTTGATTATATAAGGTTATGTTGAGTGGAGTAGCTTATGTAAATGAATAATTCAAATTCTGATGAACTATTTGAATGAAGATCTTCCAGTAATATAGAACTTTCTATCTCAGTATGTCTTTGATTGACGGTAAATATTCCCTTTTTCTCTGCAATTAATAAATAACTTTCCTATGCATTTCTTATCCACAGCCGTTTTATTCACTATTTGTAGCTTCTCTCCCAGCCCAGACATAAGTGCTTCACATTGTTCTCTAATACATGCATGCCCACAGAGTTACCATTTTTATTTGTCTAACTTTAAATTGATTAGAACATATTAATTTTTAAATAAGTGTCACATATCCTTAACCAAGCACTACAAGGTTGAGAAGCCTTCATGGTGTTAAAGTCTGAACCAAAACTAAGTGAGGAGAATTTTAAAAATATGGGCTGCCCTTCATTAGCCCTCATGATATCTCCTGACAGGCAGTGTGCGTTGATGTTGCCATGCCAGGCCAGGGCAAGACCAGCTGCCATGCACCATTTACCCTCTGTCAGCAGCTTCAGTCAGTGCCTGGGCAATACTGTACACACAAGTCTGTCATGCGTCAGCCTCAATTAGGCTCAGTTTGCTGCGCTTGGGGAAAAGCAACAGCCCCACTGTTAACTATTTTTGTTCTCTCTGTCGCTCTCATTTTCTTACCTCATTCAACTGTCTTTGCAGATTGTTTCTAGCTTGACTGGAGCTTTCCTGTGGTAATTCTTGCAAATAGCAATAACAGCAAAGGATGAAGGAAAAGGATAGGAAATAAAATATCAGCATGATTTCATTAAACTCTTTGGTGTTTTGTTGCTCTGTGGAAGAAATATAAACATTTGTTTTAAGATTTGCTACCTGGTCATTTTTCCCCATAATGTACTAAGATAGACTGGCAATACAGTTTAAAGGCGTTCTAAAAATGGACTCTGCTGGTTACATAGAGATAAATGGAAATATTGATTATTTCATGTATTTATTCTAGCTATATATCTCTTTTCATCCAGGAATTCAAGATAGTAGATATGCTTTTCTTCCCCTTCTTGTTCTACCTTTATGATAAATCATGACTTTTTGCTCATTTCCTTCCTGTCCAAGTGCAGAACACACATGACTATTTAGGAAACAAAAATTCTATTGTTCATTTTAATGTACATTGTCATTTTTATAATACTCTAATAGTGTAAGATTTATGGAGATTTATGGACCTTGTGAAAATTATGTCAATCCTGAGTGTTACACCAATCCAGATGTTGGTAACAAATCTGTGTTTGAAAGGAATCAAAACAATGTAAAGCCAATGATAGGTGGGGCAGCAGGAGGTGTTGGAGAGGAAGATGGAATTGATCACTAAGAACAGGGAGAAGAAAGTAATGCTTTCCCCCCTTTTCATACAGTGCAAAAGTCTTAGGCCACCATTACATCTGTAGCAATGGTATAATGACCATATATAATTATTTCTCAGTCTCCTTATTAGAATACAACAAAAAATACAGGAAATTTGTATGCAGTATTCAAAAACAGTACTCAAAGAGCAGAGAAAAACAGCAGTATAACTTATACTTATGCAACAGCAGACAGCTGGCTCCCGTAAATCTAAATGGAATTGAACCCTAAATACTTTCATTGCTAACACCTGTATGTGTCCTGCTATTTCATGCCAAAATGACTGCTGTGAAAAAAGGGCTATTAGACCTTGTTTGTGAAAGTCATGCTTGAGCATTACATACAGTGCAGACACATGTTGTATGAGTGTAAATCATTTGAAGCTTGCTACAACGACCAACTTTCAGTCACATCATTCCAGTCAAAATGCCAAACAGAATTTGACATACATAAAATCATACTTTTATATCAGAAAGGCCACTCTTCAAAGGAAAACCTACAAACAAACAAACTGGATATTTAAAATGTATTCAAGATCTAAAAATGATTATGGATTATCATTAAAATTTTGCTGAAACAACAAAGCAGTAGTAGCTGAAAAGTTGTGCACAGTACTGTAGAACATGAATCAAAACATTACACCAACTTTCACTCCTTTTAAAAAATCATAATTCTTAGTCAAAAATATTTTTGTAATGTTTTCCTACAATAATCACCTTGTAGTGAGATGTGTGCAAATAACTAATAATAATAATAATTATAGATTTAAGTGGATAGTGCTTTCCCCAAGGAATATACTAACCGGAATTGTACAGTTCAACATTTTGAGCAAAACATTAAATTTTCCTGTAATAAATTTTAGACCACGGATAGGATTCATAGTGTGAAATATAAATCTTATATAATTCTCTTAACATAAATAGAATATTTAGAATGAATTGAACAATTAAGTTGTTATCATATTCCATGAACCCAATGAATAGGCAAAATAGAGAATTGTGCAAGATGTCCACCAATTTTGTTTAGTATTATATCAGTCAAATATCATACATAGATACTTTTCAATACAATACATTATAGTAACTGTTCAACTGTATTTTTTTTTTAAAAAAATAGACATTTATCCTTGCCAGTCTACGTTAGCTGACAATGCAAAATGAATCTGTTGATCTCAATTTTGGACTGTCCCAATAGTTTCTGCTGTGACATCTTTCTCTTTCCTAGTAACATTTTCTGTCTGTTGCCTATGCAACAGAATGCTGGTGTAGAGTATGTTACGAAGTTTCTGTAATGGTTTAAGACATATATGTTTTGTTTTACAAAAACAATTCAAATCCAAATCTGGACTGCTGAGCATCTCTATTAGCTTTTCTGCAATCATCTCTTACGTTGCTGCAATAGAGTTGCAAGAAAGGAAGGAGGCAAGATATGTCACAACTTTGGCAAAACAAATTAGCATGGGATTAAAATAATACCTACTGGAAAGAAAGCATGATTTTTAAAATCATTTCTTATATTGGTAGTAAAACAAGTTTTTATTTTAGTGTCACTACATCAATATTTCAATGATAATTGGGGGAAAACAACAAAGGGCATTTTCATGCAAATCAAAATATAATAAAATGATACAACAGGAAAATACTGAAGATGACTTAAGGTACATGCATAGTGGGCTCTTTACCTAGCCAATATTCTACACATTTCAAACTTGGAAAAGAATTATGCAAGCAATTTTTCTTTTTCAAAAATGTGAGGTTTTCTAAAAGAAAAATCAATGCAGATCAAACAACTTGAATCCTGAGTCTTCTAAATGTACTATAAAAAGTGAATAGGAAATTTCACACACACACACACACACACACACGGTTTAATTCATAACCTACATATATAGCTAAACCTATAAGTATGCAGTGCTACATAGTTGAATTTTGATAGGCCCACAACTATTCAGATAGCTCCATGCTGTACAAATTTAAATTTCCAAATTTCTTGAGGAATAGCCAACAATATAGTAAATTTCAATAGTCCAACTGTGAGATGACAAGAGCATAAGTGATTTCCACTATGTTGACACTCTCCCAGGAAATAAATGTAGAGTTGAATATCATCAGTATATTGAGCATACCTCATTCCATGATGATGAATTACACCGCCTATCAGCTTCTATGGATGTTAAATAACTGCAGGGTCAACATCTGCAAGATGCTAGGGGTGAGGCCACAATTCAAGGCTCACCCTTTTTGCAGGTATCTGCAGTATTAACTCATATACAAAAAAGACTGACTTGCATTGCAAAACCATTACCTATTTATTGATTTATTTCTTTATTACATTTATTTGGCTCTCCAATTGAAACAGTAGAAGTCTTTTTTACATTAAATGTTATGGTGTTCAGAAATCATCAATAATTAACACAACAGACAAAGGAAAATAGCATATAACATTAAAAACCAACTAAAGCAATTAAATTACAACCCAAATTAAAATACACTGTAATTCATCCCATTGGGGCTCTACTCAACGCCCTGGGGACACAGCCAAGTCCTGAGTATCTTTCCAGAGGCCTTCAGAGTCAGAACCAACCATATATCAGGTAATTATTCTAAAAGACAAAGTTGTCATTATAAAGGTACAAAATTCCACAATGAGTGACCTGAAGTTTACTTTCCCTGTTGAAGCATTAAAATGGACAATTATCTTCAGAAGCAGATTAGATAACCCTGATATATACCATGTAGGACTTTATAGATAATAACATGTATCTAGAGTAGAAACCTCTTGAGAACTGAAGGTAGCTTGCAGAGTACAGTTGTCATACATACTTAGCAAGGAAGACCCATAATTAACTGCACTACTGCACTCTGGACCAAATGAAGGTTCTAGGTGGTCTTCAAATATAGTGCCATGTAGAGCACATTGCAATTTTGTTGTATTTAAATACAATGACAATAAAGATTATACTTAAACTTTGCAGTAATCTAGTTGTGAGGTGATTGAAATGTGAGTGATTATGATCAAGGGTCCCTAATCCAGTAACAAAATCAAATGTCACACAACATGCTTTGCAAAAGGCCTCCTAGCCTACATGCTGTAAAAGCAGGAGCTATGAGTCTAAGATGTCTCCCAGTTGTACTGAATTCAAATGACTCAGTGCAATACTGCTCAGAATCAAGAATGAAATTGCCCCAGTTCCAAGACCCAAGGAGCTGAAAACTGATTGGATTTAGGGACAGTTGAGCCAAAGTCTGTTCTTCGTGTTACTCGCAATCTCTTGATCCTTAGGACAGAATCTTTCAGATTTTGGAAGTTCCCTATAGATTCAGTTCTGGGGCAAGCAATCTGTTATGAGTTATCTTTTTTGCTACTGAACATGTTGTATTCACTATTAAACTTTATCACTTTATTGTGATGATTCATTGTTACAATTGGTTGCCAATTTGTAAGCCAGTTATGTAAAAGTGTAAAGTAATAATATTCTATTTTGTACAAGTTATTAGACAAATATTACATTACTATTGAAATAGGAGGTAAGCTTGAGATCCAATAAGTATTACAGAATGAATAATTATTATATATTTTTCTTTGTCCATTTCATTTTGCTTTGATTTAAAGTTATGAATTCATTTAGTGGGAAGATTGAAACTTTAAGACTACTATCTCATTAATATGGAAATTGGTCTCATAAAGCTAACTAAAACTTCTTTGCTAAAGATTCCTTTATTTATCATGGCAATATTAATGACATAATATGTCCATGAGTTGTCAAATTTCTAACTTATAGAAAGGCTACTGAAAATGCTTAGTAAACAGGTAATTATATAATATGTTTAATTTAACAACTTTGTACAATTTTTAAAAGCTTGGGATTCACATCCTATGAACAAATATGGTGAAAATGCTTGATATTATTTTAAGATTTATATGACAAGACAATTTGTCTCTGCTGCACAACAACATTGTAGAGGCCATCTGGATTTAAAGCTAGGAGGATCCGGGGCGACAATCTGTTCCAAGCTACTGACACTACATGACCTTGGTCAAGTCACTTGACTTTCTTGTGCCTCTCTCAAATCAGCTGGAAAATTGGGTAACAAAAACAGGATATCCTAGAAAACCAGATGCTGCCTTAGAGTTGAGGCTGTCCTGGCAAACAAATTATAAAGATAACCGCTATCCTAGAACTAAAGTGGGTTTGCTGACTCAGTATGAAAATAATGAAAGATCAACGTGCATCCCAGAGATCTTGAAATGGTCATTTATCTTGAATTCAGCTACAGATTCCATAAAACAGATACAATAATTGTAGCTAAGGAATAGACTAGGGAATTTAGGGTATTGAAGAGGTAACTCTGTTTTTAGATAACAGAAAATGGAAATACAGTTAGATTATACAGATATTTCCATGCAAAGGTGGAACATATTTATGTATAAATAAAAATATTAAAAATTATATAGTCTACATTTAATCATTCCTATCTTATGACAAAAATGAATAGTATCACAAACCATGCAGTGATTATGATATATTTTAAACTTCTTGTTAATTAATTCAAATTTCGAAATATCACATAAAATGAACTCAAAATGTTTACCTCATTAGTTATTAAACTATTATTTCCTGAGTTTCTTAAGAGTAATTATTTTTAACTTTTAAATGGCTCTAACTATGATTTGAATAATAAATTATAAATAAGCTGTTGTTTTCCCCAGGCTAATACTGTAGCCACATTGGTCCAAGAACATACACATTTGACTTAAAAAGGAATAAACAAATGTCTCCTTAAATCGAAGATGAAATGAGAATGCCTATATTCTGTCTGAAACACTCTGAATAGTTCCACACCCTACCTTCTTTTCTATTGTTTTCCAGCATATGCAGTTCCAAATGTCTATTGTTAATGCCATTATAACTATTTTTATTTTATTTATTACAATGTTTCCTTATTAAAGGAAAAAGTGATAACTGAGAAATAAGGCATATTGGTTACTTTATAAAATTGGAATTAATTACAGTGTCACAGTTTCTTCCCTGATGCCTTAACTACAATACCAACTGATTTGTCATCTGCAAGTAACTATTAAAAGGCCTCCTATGACACAAGGAAATTGTTTGTGTAACTGATTTGCTTTCTACTTTAGTATTCTTTATCTCCTGTGATTAAAATAATGTAGCTCCATGTCAATTCATGCTGTATTGCTGGTTCCTGGGCTCTGTAGCGAGACAGCCACAGTTCCTTGGTTGACTGATGATGTGGATTCTTAAAATATGTCTACCATCAGGTGCACATTCATTCAAATGAGTAACAGATCATACAAAAACTTCAACTTTTAAAAATACTAGCTATAGCAAATATGATGACCAGCTTTTATGCATGATATATCTATTGCATTCTCAGGGATTTTTAAAAATATGTACTTTAATGGCAAAATAGGTTCAAATCACTGTCCTATTCCATGAAAAAAGCAAATAAAAGTATCTCAAAATGCTTTACTTCTATGCAATATAGATAGTCATGCGAAGACCATTTTTGTTAGAATTTATTGGCAATTTCATGAAGGGTTGCATATCATTTTAAAAAGGCATGATAAATAACTACTAATGGTATTGTGTGTGCTTGTATGTATGCACCAGAGGTGGTATTCAGCAGGTTCTGACCAGTTCTGGAGAACCGGTAGCAGAAATTTTGAGTAGTTCGGAGAACTGGTAAATACCACCTCTAGATGCCCCCCCCCCAATCTATTATCTGCTTCCCGAGTCCCAGCTCATCAGGAGGAAATGGGGATTTTGCAGTAACCTTTCCCTGGAGTGGGGTGGGATTGGAGATTTTACAGTATCCTTCCCCTGCCATGTCCACCAAGCCATGCCATGCCATGCCCACCAAGCCACGCCCACAGAACTGGTAGTTAAAAAAATTGAATCCCACCACTGATATGCGCGTGTGTGTGTGTGTGTATGTGTGTGTGTATGTACATCTGTATATAGAGATGTAGGTATGTAGGTAGGTAAGTATGTATCTATATATCTATGTTTTTACCTTTCATTTAAGTCTAGTAAATGATTAATATACCTGGAAATATTTCCATTTTAATGGCATGTTATTAACACATTTTTGCCCCATATGTTTTAGATTTTTTATGATTGATGACTTTGAAGATTGTAGTATGGAACATATTGTAGACTTGCCTATAGCAATGTAAAATGTTATTATTAAAACAGAAAGGTTTATTTTTCCTTTAAAAATACTAGCTGTAAAAATAGGTTCTGCTTACCACATCTCTGTTTTTCCCATGTATATGTTGAACAATATTTAATAAACAATACAATAATAGTGAATGAAAAATGTAATTTCTCACAGCATTTTTTATATCTTTTGAGGATTTTTAAAATATTGAGGAAGCAGTCTTCCTAATCTCCTGATCACTTAATACTTATAAATTTCAATAATATTTCCAGGATATACAGAACAGCTTCTTATATCAAGGAAACAATTTACATGTGTTGCCCATGGGTTGTGAGAGAGACCCTGGATAGGTTCTTCATGTTTAAAAAGATTGGGAACAGAAAGAGGACAACTTATGACTCCATTAATTTGCTGGTTTTGTAGCAGAGCTCCAGTATTGTAGAATATCAGAGGATGTCACCAAAGATTCCGTACATTAGGATGTCAGCACTGGGCCGTGTAATTCCAGGGAGCTCAGCTAAATGGAATAGAGTCCAAACAGCTGACAATGTAAGTGTGGACTCTAGACTGTGGCAAGAATCAGGCTGTGGTAAGAAAAAAGTAACAGAGAGCTCAAACATGGAAGAAGCATATCTCATTAGGTAAAGCAGCTTACAATAGACAGCAACAGTAAAGAGCAGTTAGGGCAGAAGCCAAGAGACAATCTAGTTCGATGCAGCTGGGGAAGCAGCAACTGGTACTGAATAAGTCCCAACCAGTCCAGACCCAGTTTTCCAACAACCTCAACCTTAGGCCATCCAGATCTGCTAGCATCACAGGAGATTCATCCCTGCACAGGGTAGTGCCTGGGAATGAAGTGAGTGGCACTTATGAGGAAAAGGGGGAAAAGAAAAGCCTTCTAATATAGATCACAAAATATTGCGGGATCTCCAGAGTGAACTATGTCTTTCTTAGCATCAGTAACCCAGTGGGTACTATACCTTTCTGCAAGGGAAGCCAATGTCTCTGGAGGTTAATCCGCATGGTGGTAATAAAAGCCAGAAGAAAGGAGAAAAGATTAAATGGTAGAAGAGATATTTTAGCTACAGTGGTCAGAAATGTCCTACAATAGCAGATTAGGCTGTTCTAGCGCTATCCACAATTAGAAAAAGCTTATATCTCAGAGTTAGGTGGTTAGGAAAGCATCTTGGGTAAAAAGACTTGTCTTAATATAATTTTTATACTAAAATGAGTTAACTTATATTATGCTAAAAAAAACACCACAATGCCATATGTCTTGCTTAACTTAAATTTTGTATTTTGAGTTGATATTTTCTATAGTAAATCATTTCTATATTTAATATTTACATACTTTTAAATTGTGGATTTAAAATTTATATAAATATCTATTTTCAAGTATCATAAGAAAAGCCTAGGTGTAATAAAGAAACAACCTTATTTTTGCTTAAAGGGTGTTTCAGTGTGTGTATGTTTTAAATTTGAAGTTAGCTCCTTAGTGAACAAAAACAGGTTTAGTCAACATGATGGCTTAGAGGGATAAGATCTTAAAACTGTGAGATAGATTCTTGCCTCTTGTTGCCTTTACTGTGGAGGCTGTTGGGGATTTATTCTAGTGATGTTTATACTTTATTTTTAGATATATAGCTTGTGAAAAAAGTTGTAGCAATAAATACAGTTTGTTGGTGGATAAAGGGATATAAGTGTGTAAGAGGTAGAGAGAAAAAGGAATGAGCAGAATTCTTAGAAATGTGTGGCTGTTTATGTCTATATACTATATTTGAATATTGAACAATACTTGGCATTCTATTTGAATATGTAATTAAAACAATGTAATACATTGTATTAACATATTGGTCAATGAAGAAAAATTATGAGATCTAAGAGCTGATTAAAATTGACATCTGTCAGAATTATTACTTCTGTTTCTCTATGGAAATCTTGTAAAATAAATTGATTGGTTTATAATATTAATGATTATCACACAGTAGACAGCATTTCTTAATATATTACATTGAAAGATATCCACCCCTTTCTTAGAGAGGATTAGAAAGTAAATGTAATAAAAATAAAAGTGAATATTCAGTTACTAGTTTTTATCTCTTTGATTTAGTATGAAAAATAAGACAGCATGAGTGAATGAGTATCACAGCAAATGAAGGACAATTACATTGAATAAATGTATCAGTAGTCAACAAGTCCTTTAAATGGAAAGATATTTGTTTTAGATCAGGTTGCATTCATTCATTAAAATAATGGGTGTGTACTGCCTAAGATTACAACTTTTGAAGAGTTCTCATAAAGACTTATTTGAGATTGGAAATAATAAACGTCCTTGCCTTATAAGTACTACATAGCATACATTGATAAGAAATACCATTTTGAAAGAGATGTCTTAGAATATGATAAATATAATATTCATATACTCACATGCTCATATATGCCTTAAACCAAAGTATAGAGAGAGTATGTTTTCTGGAGCACAATTGTATATATTCTTAAACTTTACAGTTGAACAAAAAATAATCTGAATAGTGCATTTGCTATTAATTTGTAAGGTTCTTTGGCCTTTTTTGAATACTATTACAATTTAATTATTTTAATTAAAACATGTTTTTGTGTGTGTTTTTGTCTCATTTGAGATCTATTCCATAATAAACTATTGGCAGAAAATGAAACTTAACAAAGAAGTCCAGCCCAGAAAAAACTGTTATACATTTAAATTGTAGTCTGTTTTATATATTTTATGCTATACAGTCAACCCCTTGATTTTAAAAATATAATAATGGGCTATGTTTCGCTTTGTAATAAATGCCAATTCACCAAGTTTTTCCATTTTTTGTACAAAGATAGCAAAGTGTAGCGTTTATCCATATTATTATACTCCATATTTCTCAGGTGGTCTGATTAAATTATAGGAATTATTAATAGGAGAAAGGAAGTCCTAGAAACCTAGTTGACTGCTAGGGATTGCTTCCAAGCAAACTGAAATCCATCTGCTAAATATACAAGGGCAAGGCCAAAGAAGCAAAAAGGAGACAGTAATTTAATGTTTTAATCTCTACTGTCACCATATCAGTCATAAGTGCAGGGCAGCATGCCTATCTGAAATGCCAAACCAGAATGCCTATTTTTAAACTTTAGACTGGACATGCTGAGGTTATGGATCAATTATGCACCATAAAGCACCTACGGTAATATTATTATTATTATTATTATTATTATTATTATTATTATTATTATTATTATTATTATTATTTATTTATTTATTTGTCTTGTATGCCGCCCACTCCCGGAGGACTCCGGGCGGCTTACAAAAGACAAGGGAAAGGGGGGAACAAGACAAAGACAACATATTAAAAACAAAACCAACATTCACAATTTCTATGGAGGTAGATGCTTCTCAGCTTCCCCCAGCCTGCTGGAACAGCCAGGACTTGGTGGCTTTGCGGAAGGCCGGGAGGGTAGTAAGGATCCGGATCTCAACAGGGAGCTCATTCCAGAGGGCCGGAGCTGCAACAGAGAAGGCTCTCCCCCGGGGAGTCACCAGCCGACATTGGCTG
Source organism: Thamnophis sirtalis (assembly GCF_051295495.1). NCBI lineage: Eukaryota > Metazoa > Chordata > Lepidosauria > Squamata > Natricidae > Thamnophis > Thamnophis sirtalis. Next base: position 55,317,484 of record NW_028261391.1, read on the forward strand.
GCAGATGGAATCCGGAGGAGACCCAACCTGTGCGATCTAATTGGTCTGAGAGAGGTAATCGGCAGGAGGCGGTCTCTCAGGTACCCAGGTCCGATGCCATGTAGGGCTTTATAGGTAGCGACCAGCACCTTGAAGCGGATTCGGAGACTAATAGGTAGCCAGTGCAGCTCGCGGAGGATAGGTGTAACGTGGGTGTACCTTGGTGCACCCACAATCGCTCGCGCGGCTGCATTCTGGACTAATTGGAGTCTTCGAACACTCTTCAAGGGCAGCCCCATGTAGAGCGCATTACAAGAATCCAGTCTTGAGGTCACAAGGGTGTGAGTGACTGTCTGAAGGGCTTCCCGATCCAGGTAGGGTCGCAATTGGTGCACCAGGCGAACCTGGGCAAAGGTCCCCCTGGTCACAGCCGACAGATGGTGTTCTAGAGTCAGCTGTGGGTCCAGGAGGACTCCCAAATTGCGAACCCTCTCTGAGGGGCGTATAATTTCGCCCCCCAGCCTGAGAGATGGAACAGTTGGACAATCTTTGGGAGGGAACATCAGAAGCCACTCGGTCTTGTCTGGATTGAGTGCCAACTTGTTTGCTCCCATCCAGACTCTAACAGCCTCCAGGCACTGGCACATCACTTCTACTGCTTCGCTGAGTTGGCACGGGGCAGACAGATACAGCTGCGTATCGTCTGCATATTGGTGATACTTAATCCCGTGCCTGCGTATGATCTCACCCAGCGGCTTCATGTAGATGTTAAATAGGAGGGGGGACAGGACCGAACCCTGCGGCACCCCATACTTGAGGGGCCTTGGGGTCGATCTCTGCCCTCCGACCAACACCGACTGCGACCTGTCCAAGAGGTAGGAGGAGAACCACCGCAAAACGGTGCCTCCCACCCCCACCTCTCGCAACCGTCGCAGAAGGATACCATGGTCGATGGTATCGAAGGCCGCTGAGAGGTCAAGAAGCACAAGGATAGAGGGGTGACCCCTATCCCTGGCCCGCCAGAGATCATCGATCAGCGCGACCAAAGCAGTTTCCGTGCTGTAACCAGGCCTGAAACCCGACTGAAAAGAGTCTAGATAATCGGCTTCATCCAAGGACCGTCGGAGTTGCGAGGCCACCACTTTCTCAACAACCTTCCCTACAAAGGGAAGGTTGGAGACTGGACGATAATTGCTCAAAATGGCTGGGTCCAAAGACGATTTCTTCAGGAGGGGTCTCACCACCGCATCCTTTAGGAGGGGTGGGAAGATTCCCTCCCGGAGAGAGGTGTTCACAATCGTCTGGATCCAGCCGCGTGTCACCTCCCTGCTGGTCGAGACCAGCCAGGAGGGACACGGGTCCAGTATACAAGTGGAGGCACTCACCGCTCCCATGGCCTTGTCCACTTCATCAGTAGAAGCCCGTTGAAACTCAATCCATAAAGCATGCTCAAGCCCCTCCCTGGCTGGTATCGTGCAATTGGAATCCAGCTCTGTCCGAATCCGAGCGACTTTATCTGTCAAATACTGAACAAATTCCTCAGCTCTACCCTGTAGAGGGTCATCCGCATCCCTCCCTTTCAAGAGGGAGCGGGTTATTCTAAACAAGGCGGCTGGGTGCGATTCGGCGGATGCAATAAGGGCGGCAAAATGCGAACATTTCGCCGCCCGTATTGCCACGAGATAGGCTCTAATAAAGGCTCTCATCAGTGCTCGGTCTGACTCAGATTTACTGGCCCTCCAGCGGCGCTCTAGGCGTCTCTTTTGGCGTTTCATCTCCTGGAGTTCCTCGGTGAACCAAGGAGCCCTCCTGGATCCGCCGCCTTGGAGAGGTCGCAAAGTTGCAATCCGGTTTAGAGCCCCCGCCGCCGCTGTATTCCAAGCAGCGACTAAGGACTCCACCGAATTGTGGACGATAGTGTCAGGTATTTCTCCAAGCGCCGTCTGAAACCCCATTGGGTCCATCAGGCGCCTGGGGCGGAACCACCTAATCGGTTCCTCCTCCCTACAGTGGGGGATTGGCCTCCGAAAGTCAAGCCTCAGCAGGAAGTGATCAGACCATGACAAGGGCAAGGTTTTAATGCCCTTCAACTCTAGATCACATCTCCACTGCTCCGACAGAAATACGAGGTCAAGTGTGTGACCCGCTGAATGAGTCGAACCTCGAATTACTTGGGTCAAGTCCATGGCTGTCATGGAAGCCATGAACTCCTGCGCCCCATCAGAGCATTCACCAAGTGTAGGCAGGTTGAAATCCCCCAGAACCATAAGCCTGGGGAATTCCACCGCCAACTCGGCTACTGTCTCGAGGAGCGAGGGGAGGGCTGTTGCAACGCTGTTGGGAGGTAGGTACGTTAGCAACAGACCCACTTGACCACCAAGGTCCAGCTTCATCAACAGGGACTCACACCCGACAAACTCCGGAGCAGGGATCCTACGAGGAACTAAAGACCCTCGGACGATGACAGCCACTCCTCCACCCCTTCCCTGGAATCGCGGCTGATGAAGCACCTGAAAACCTTCTGGGCACATTTCAGTGAGGGGGACTCCTCCCTCTGGGCCCAGCCAGGTCTCAGTAATACATGCCAGGTCTGCCCCCTCGTCTAAAATTAAGTCCTGGACAAGGGGAGCTTTGTGAACCACAGACCTGGCATTTAGCAACAACAGCCTGAGACCAGGGCCCTGACAATTCTCGCCACCTGACCCTGGAGTGGAACTAACAGGGCCAGAAGGAGGGATCTCTGTGATGTAGCGAATCCTCCTTCCCTGGTAATGGCCAGCCCTGAAGTTCCCGTCATACCTGCCCCTTCCCATAGTGACCGTAATGCTCTGGCCCTCCCCCGCTACCGTGAATATTTTTCATCAGCTCCAAATATTTGGTAATGTATGCAACTGATTGCCTGTTTATATGGCAGGAATGATTTTTGAGTCTACTGGCCAAATTCATAATTTCAATTTTCTGATAGTTAATTTCCAATTTATTTTCTGTGCAAAATTGCATAAAGGATCTCAATGCTCTTCTGAGATATAGAGGAATCCTAGATAATATATCCTATGTTATCAGCATATAACAGAGAGAAAACAATTTTTTGCTCTCAACTTGGAATAATTAAAGTCCAAATTTCTTAGATAAGGTACCAAGAAATCAAACAACAATGGGGCTAGGATATAAGTTCTCTCCCCTTTTGGGGGGGTATATAAAGTGGATGTAAAATTTGCCTGGGGTTACAAGCAAACAGTAACAGGGATATGATATAGAGTTTTCAGCAATTGTAGCTGGAATTCATGCTATAATTCTATAACTGATTGAGTAATTTCTTCTCCCTTTTTCTTAATTCCAAGGCCCAGTCCCTAGAAATACAACCATACCATGTATAGAAGTAAACAAAGCAGAGCTCTGTTCAAATACTCCTATGGAAAATAATGGCACAAATAATGTAAGACCACGGTAAATTAAAAGGTAGTTAGGAAGCATCTGGTAGTCATGGACATGCATAGGTTTCCCAAACCAGATAATTTTAAAGAACTCTATTTAGTGACTACTTTTGTTGTCCTAATTACTTGTTCATTCAGTGTTCTGGTCTCACAAGGACAGCAACACATATTGAATATACAGGAGGCACTGATACGATCACTTAATACAATGTTGTATTTCCATAAGGCAATGTTAATATCCCAATCACATGACTACTAAAAACCCCTACTGATAGACTCCCAAGAAATATTCTCAACTAACAGAAAGGTTATCTTGATTGACCACTCAGTGATATAGTACTCTGAACCATTCATACTGTGTTTTCCCCAAAATAAGACCAGGTCTTATTCCCTTTGGGCCCCCAAAATAAGCATTAGGGCTTATTTTGGGGAGGTGTCTTATTTTTTCCCCATGTATGGGAGGCCCACTTCTTCTGCTTGCTTGCGGCAGGGCAAGAGGCCGTGCAGAGTGCCACTGCACTGGGGCTTGGAAGTACCTCATGCACCCCGTACCAGCTTACCTCAGGGCCCCTGCAGCCAGGCCATCCATGCCCCAACACCTGCCTCGCCTCGTGAGCATGCCTTCTGCTCTGTTACGGCCACAACTAAACAGAAGTGGGCAAGCGGCCACATGGGCTACTGCACATGACTGCTGGTGCTGCCACTGCAAGGCAGGTGTTAGGGCATGGATGGCCTGGCTGCAGGGGCCCTGAGGTAAGCTGGTGCAGGGCACATGAGGAAGCTCCACCACTACTCCGCCTTGTCTCGTGGCCACGGCACCCCTAGCAAACAGACAGAATGAATAGGCTTTTAAGCAGGGTTTATTTTGGGGGATACGGCTTATATTAGGCACATGCATAAAACATGATAGGTCTTATTTTTGGGGAAACAGGATACATTTATCTCTGTTGTTCTTTCACGCAACAAGACCACTTTAATAAATATTAAGCCAAAATTATTAAAAAGTCTGTATAAAAATGTTTTTTTAAAAAAATGCTACATATTGCCTGTTGACAGAGTTATGTAACTAAGCTTAGTTTTTTTTCTTTTTCTAATTTGTCTTGGGCATTAATTTTAAACTTTTTGTTTTCTGAATCAGGACAGTTAAACCTCTTTTTAAAATACTGTGGCAGGAGAGGGGGGTACCAATAAATCAGGACCAGGTCAGTCACAAAATATTACTTACTTACAAATCTCAACGGTTATGTTTCAACAAAAAGGATTTTTTTAAAAAATGTCAACCTATTTAAACATTTAATGTAATGTAATTTATATAAAACATTGACTACTACGCATGTTGTTCGGTACACTTACCTTGAATATATTTATCAGCTGTACCATATATAATTGTTATGAATGTTTCCTCTTAGGTTTTATCCTATGCTTACCTATATAAAATAATTGCATTTTAAGTGTGACATTCCAGCTGCCTATTTTATAAATTTTGAAGGTCATTCCCTGTGAATTACTAAACTACTTTTTCCAAATCATGAAAAAGATGCAATATTTTGTTCATTCAACAATCTCATTTTATGAATTTCCACCTATGGGATGCTAATATATATTTTTAGAGTGGGAAACTAAAGTCAATGCAACCTTCAGAATTCAGAGAAATTCTTGTAACCAAAGAAATAATAGTTTTAAAATATATGGAGAAAATTAGAATACTGCAATATCACAAAGAAAGCTATTTATTATTTTTTCAACATCTACACTCATTCAAGCTGGTTTAAAATGTTTAACATAAATGTTAATAGGGAGCTATTTTCTGAAATCATAGTTAACGCTACCTGCAATTTATTCTGAAAGACTTTCTAAAAGACAACAAAAGTGGGTGTTCATAGGATTTTCCAGGAGACATTTATTTTAGAGTACTATTTACTTTTATGATGTTTATTCATAACCCACAGATGGGTGTGAACCTTACTGGTTTTATCCTCTAAAGAGTTACCTATTTTTATTCTCATTTCTTTTTTAGGCTATATAATATTTTTCTTTAACTATTCTTAAGAAGACTAGAAACACAGAAACTAAACTGAATGTTCCCCCTATACATAATGAAGTTTTTAAAGAAAAAAAAGTAACTAAACAGTACTCATCACACAGTTGATGTGAGTAGCAAAAACATATTTGAGTTTCCATGTCTACCTGCCTATCTTTGCCTTTTTAATTAAATAGTATTTACAATCAAACAGGAAAAATGCATCTAAAATTACACATCATGTTTATGCACACATCTAGTATATACTGAATAATGATTCAGTTTAGTCAAAGAACAACATAAAAAGACCATAAGTTCAATACATTTGTCTTTAAAATTTATGTTCTTCAGTTTTTATCTGAAAATGACATACCTCATATTCCCCCCATCTATTTTTTCCATATTTTAACTGTGGTTGAATATCACAAACATTCTATTTCCATACATGTTATGCATAATCCATGTTAATAATTGCTTGTCAATACAATCAGTATTAATGATTGTTCTAAGGTATTTTCCACCATGCTTAGGGCTCATTAATTGGAACACTCAACAAGTTCTTTGGATATTGTCTCTCAATACTTTTGGTAATCTATTTTTTTTAATGTAACACTTATTACTATATTCATCAGTATATGGGATTTTCCATTCACTAATTCTTTTATCACTCTAGTTCTCTTTTTATGAGACATAAGAATAGTTTGTTTGTGAACTTTTAATTCAATTTTGTTTATAAACTTGTGACAACTGAAGTAATCTGAGTTGTTGCTGTATTTAATCTATTTTCATGTTTGGAATAGAGAGAGGAAAAGCGTATGCTGTGGAAATATTTTATTATGAAATGAACTGTGGCTGAGATATCAATCATTAGGTATACTAAAAATTCCTTATTTTTAAGGTATTACCTTTATAAAATTTAAATGATAGGGAAGGTGGTATATCTAAAGAGTTTTTTAATCTCTTATTAAAGGTCTAAAATTGTTAAGATATTTAAAGGTATAAATTAAAACTTTTGCATAGACAATTTAATTTGTTGAATTGGTTCATAATTTCTTATCTTCCCTGCTGAAATAAAAATCAAGTTTTCTCTTTGAAAAATTAGTGTCTATATTGAGACTGCTAGATGTTGTTAGCAGAAAGATTCTCTGTGTTGTATGCTGGTTACCTGAGGTTATATTCTGGATGCTCTCAGAACAGCTGGGCTGATTATTAAAAAATGCCTCATAGTTACTTCCAACCCAGGTTAATCAATACTTAGTATAAAGCTTTAGATGTGAGAAAGTTATTTAAGCACTGCTTGCCCCCGGAATAATAGAGAATGAAAAAATCATGCAGAACAAATATGTTGAAGAGTTCAAAAAAGCAGAAGGGTTTTTTTTTTAGGGGGGAGAAATAGGCAACAAAAAGCATACTTAAATTATACTTTTCTGGGTGGTTTGTGGTGATAAAGACTGGGAGAGAGAGTCCTATGTATGCTGTGTTGATCGCCTGAAGCAATAACAGTTTATAACTCTAAAGCATTATCATCATCATCATCATCATCATCATCATCATCATCATCATTTGACACTCTACCTCTAGTTCAAAGGCGTTGCTTTCCAACCTCATGCTCAGGATTATTAAAGATACAAGTTTAGATACGGATAAAAATCTTAAATTTATACGTCCTTTTCATATCTATTTTCATTATTACAATATTTGTTTTTTTGTATTTGCATAGAATTTTCCAAACATAAGCCTGATACATACCGGTATATGATCTCAGTCATAGTTCTTCCTTTCTTTTTCTTCTGTTCAGCCATGTCTCATTCTTGGAAACTATTTGGACAAGTCTCTACAGCTTTCTTGGCAAAGTTTTTCCAAAGTAGTTTGCCATTGCCTTCTTTTTAGGGCTGAGAGAAAATGACTGGACCAAGATTACCCAGCTGGCTTCATACCCAAGACAGGGTTAAATCTCCCAGCTGGGTGTTCTTGATCCAATTTCTAGTCCAATGCCTTAACCACCACATCAGACTGGCTCTCAATAGTTCTTAGCTGAAAAATGGGTACTTTCCAGTCAGTCTTCATTCCTGGCATAAATAACTCCATGCTATTTTATTGGTAACATTTGGAAAAGTAGCTTGCCATTCCGTTCTTCCTAGGATTGAGTGACCTATCCAAAGTCACTCAGCTAACTTAGTGCCTAAGCCATGAATAGAACTCAGTTTCCTCGTCTCTAGCCTGGTGTTATAACCACTATAACAACATTGGCTCTCACAACAAACCTCTATAGTAGGTTTTGAGGGGCGGGGGTGGGGGGGGACCTGAGACATTTTGTTTAGTCTAACCAGTGCATCTAGGTCAACCTAGATTTTCCTATGCTATGTTAGCTCAAATTTATTTTGTTTACATTAAGTACAGAGTTACATGAATAATAATAAATGCATTTAAGAGAGTATGGTACAATATTTCACTTCCTCAATGGTGATAAAAAACAGCTGATAATGTAAACATCATAAGAGTATTTGACTTAAACCAGAGCAGGTTAGGATTTGGAATATCAAAAACAGAATATGTATGATCAGTAGAGGCTTTAGAATATTTTCCCCTTAACCTACCTGTGACTAAGACCTCTAGTAACTACCAGTTGTAGCTTTTGTAAACCCCCTTGTCTATGTTTTTAAATAAAAGAACCTCTTCTCCCTTTCTTTCAGCAACTTCTCTGAGATATAAGTTGGCTTGAGGGATAATAGCCCAGGGTCACCAGATCATTTCTAAGGCTAAAAATGAACTTGAGCTGATTTTTTTTTCCAGTTAGAATCCGGCACCTTAACCTGTATAAGATATTTCTTACTTCAAATGTTCATCTTTCATATTAATCAATGTACATTTTAGATTGCTTGTGATTTATTTTTGTAAAGCAGTGTGTACATACATTGACATGCATTTCTAGGAATGACATATTCCTAGAAATTGATGTTTTGTGTGTTTTGGTTTTGGTGTGGCACATTAGTATTATGTAAAGCATCAAGCAGATTAATCCTGTTGAGAAGTTTGAACAGATGGAATTCTTTGTTTGTTTTTTAACAAATGCTGTTGCCTTGTAGTCTTTTTTTATACAGTTCACATCATCTATTATTCCAAGAAGTTTATTTGGAAGATGGGTGTAGCCATCAAATAATTTCTGATTTGCTGAATAGATCCAGTCAGTGTCTCCAAAGAACTGGGTTTAACTTATTTTCAGTCTATAAACCTGAAAACAGTGTTGATTTAATAAAGAAGAAAAGAACAGGAAGAAATAAAAATTGCTTATTAAGGCAACATCTCATTATAAATTTATATGCAAGGCCATACAACTACAACCTTATGCCTTATGTTTTAGATTGGCATTTCATTTCAAGAGTTTATTATTTCTGGATTTAGACAGGAAGATCCAAAGCATTTTTTCTATTCTTCCTAAACAGAAAGGTCCTTGGTGAAGGGCTAAAAATTTTCCATTTAGATAAGCTAGATGTGTCAAAATGTTCATTATAAATGGTTATAACCATGTTTTTTAGTTAGAGAACACATAGAAGAATGTATCTGCCCGAAAGATTTTAAATTATCATTATTCGAAGTTTAGAGCAATCTCACTTTGAACATACTGATGACATATTTCTGTTCTTCATCAAGCAATGGCATTAAACTTTATAATCAGTATTTATATGATATTGTATTGATATTGATATGAGCACCTTAAATATGTTACTTAGCGAAGACCGTATCCATCAATGTGCATGTTCTCTCTATGACTCAATAACCAGTTTCTGTAGAATCAATTTTTTACCGATAGATTTCAAGTAGTATAAAACAGATGTGAACAAAGTTGTGTTATGTTTTGTATCTGTTTCCTATAATGGAAATGATGTCTGGTTTTACAAATTGTGCAAAATATTATTTGTCATAATTACAAGCTGAAAATGTGACCTAATAACTTACCATTAAGAAAGTGATTTATTCTTTATGTAGAGTATCAAAAAGATAATACTTCATGAAAAAGTAGAAATGCTACAAAAATATTTTATGAGAGCTAAATAACCATTATGTATTCTATAGCTTTAATAAGCCTAGTACATGTCCACAATTTTTTTTCCTTAGTGTTCTAAGAAACACAAGAATCCATTTGCTTTTATAATTATTTTGTTATTTTCACTGTTTAATTTTACTGTTGAATTTTTGAATATTCAAATACTAAAATCTATAAAATTACTATTTTATGATTTTATGCAGTACAGTATGTAGGGATAAAGTTCTGTTTTAAAATCCAATTATATCAATATTTATTATTTTTATGTATGCACAGGGTCTAATTAAGGATGATTCTCACAAATAATTTAATATCTGCAAGAAATAGTTTGCCTGCAGAGCAAGAACTGGTGGGCCACAAAATAGGCTAAGTAATAGAAAATGAAGAAGCTATAATGCTCTGGGACCAGGAGATGCCAGAGTTGAAAAAAAAGAATAAAAAAAAATCATGAAATATCACGACCTGGCCATCGAAACTACACGGCTATAGATGAAACATGTAACAGTTGTCATTGGGGCACTTGGTACCATGTCTAAGAATTTTACAAAACACATAAACAAATTGCAGCTTCCTGCAATAACCCAAGCAGAACTGCAAAAAACTGTGTTACTAAGAACATCATATATTTTAAGAAGGTACTTGGTTGATACCTAGGACTCTGGCAGCAACCTGTATCAACCATTAGCACCAGTCATTGATATTTGTGACACATCTTTAAATGTTCACTTGACTGAGTTTCATGTTTAATGAATAAAAATAATAATAATAAATAGTTGCTAGACCCAGTTGGAACTTGGATTAGAATAAAAGAAAAATAATGACAATGCACCATGCTTTGCACCCAGATAGTGTTATTGATTGGTTGCATTTGTCAAGAGCTGTAAAGAATATCTACAAATTTTGGAGAAAGAAAAACATGACATAACTAACTACCTTAAGAAAAGGAAAGAACCCTTGCTAAAGGTTTTCAATCAAGGAAAGCATTTGAAAACTACAAAGTTGAAGGCTAAATATAAAAAAGAATAAATAACCAATTTGTTAATTGAAAGAATAAGCCAATGCATGGTAAATATTTGAAGGATATAGAAGGAAAAGCTGATTTAAAAAATCCACATTTTTGATTGATTAAGTTGATTAAGATCTGGAGTGTGAAGGAAAGAAACTGAAGGCTTATTTTAGAGCTTGAGAACAAATACGTGCGTGACTCCCCCCCAACCCTGCTGCCCCACGAATGCACGCATGGCTTTCTTGGAGTTTGGGGAGGGTGAAAATGGCCTCCCCCACCCTCATGAGATTGGGAAATGGCTCATTTCCCGACTTCCAGTGAGCCCAGTAGGTCCATTTTTCTCCCTCCCCATTCTCCAGAGGCCTTTTAGAGGCCGGAAATAGCTCATTTTCTGACTTCTGGGTTGGTTGTTGAGCAGTTTTTCTCCCTCCAGAGGCTTCATGAGGCTTCCCTGAATCCTCCAGAGGGCAAAAAACAGCCCAACAGGCAAACCGGGGTTTCCCTGAGGCTGGAGGGTGAAAAACAGCCCAATGCTGTTTGGGGAAGCCTCCGGAGGGTGAAAAACGCCTTGAGTGCCCTCAAAAATGGCTCCACGTGCCACATGTGGCACACGTGCCATAGGTTTGCCATTACGGGTATAGGGTTTCCTGCCTAGGCAGTGGGTTGGACTAGAAGACCTCCAAGGTCCCTTCCAACTCTGTTATTCTATTCTATTCTAAATTTTGCCAACTAATTACATGAAGGTGAAAATTCTACTATAACAAACAACAGCAAGTATCCCTTGGTATTAAAAAGGATGAAACAATTGATGATTTGATCTGTGGCTGCAACAAAATTTCACAAACTGACTACAAACAACACCATGGCCAAGTTGACAGTATTATTCATTGGAAAGTTTGTCAGAGATTTGGATTTATATGTAATAAAAACTACTGGGACCATCAAGTTGGGATGGTTTTTTGAAAACGGGTGAGTTAAGATCTTATGGGATTTTAATATCCAAAAGACAGGTATCTTGTTCTTAACATGCCTGATATAACAGTTATTGAAATGAAGAATGTCTGGTTCATTGATGTTGCTATTCCTAGTGATGCTAGGATTAAGATAAAGCAGTTGGGAAAAATGGTTGAATGCTTATGGAAAAAGAAATTGTTGTAATAACAATAGTAATTAGAGCCCTTGGAGCAATACTAAAAAATGTCCTCAATATCTGGAAATACTGAATTTGATAAACCTAATTTGGATAACCATCCTGAAAACCACTCTACTTGGAGCTGTCTGTATTCTGATGTTGCCTTAATAATTCTTACTTCTTTTATTAGGACTTGAATTATTAAGTTTCCACCAGTGTTAGACTGGGAATCTAACTGCAGATTACCTGCATATAATAATTTATAAATAAATTTCTCATTGAAATCAAAAGAAAAAATTTAAAGGATGATATTACAAGTAGGCGGTTTTTATTTTAATAAAGGGAAATATTCTAGTTGTCATTTTAAACAGACAAAACAAAATCCTTATCTATTCAGCTTTCCATAATCAGAGATTATTTAATGAAATTAAAAATATTCATAACAAAAATATTCTTACTATGACATCAAATGAACCAATAATATATTTAATAATATATTTGAGAAATGTAAACCAGGGTGTTCACTAATTTCAAAATAAGAGATATGACTTGCCAAACAAAGACCCATCCCTTTTTAAAATGCATCACTTTTATTATTTATTAAATTTATTTGCCACCCATCTTCTCCATAAGTTGGCTCCAGGCCAGTGGTGGGATACAACAGGCGTACCGGTGCCTATTGGGAGCACCAGGTACCGTTCCAGTATGGTGCTTCGGATGGTCCACCTGCCTACCTCCGCTCCTTACCTGTATTTGAGCTGTTCATGGCTTCCGCGCATGTGCACAGAGCATACGACGCCTGTGCAACGCTCCGCCGAGCATCGCAGAGGTGTAGCGGTGTATCACGATGCGTCATGGGCAGTAAGTACGCATGTGCATGCTGCGCACATGCTGCACATGTTCACGTGGTGGACGTACTGGTTGCAACGGGATCTGGAACCCACAACTGCTCTGGGCAGCTTTCAAAGAGTAAACACATCTAACAAAATCACATGCACAACAGAACAATGTTCAGTTTCCTGGACATGCTTGCTTTTTTGAACCCAATGACTGTTGCTGCAGATGTGAAATAAAAATCTTCATTTACTTTTCTTAACATAGTTTTATGGAAGCAAAGACATATTAATCATTTTTCAGTCTGTACTTTTTATTCTGTAATAGTCTGAGCTCAAATGAATTCTTATAAAATGATTCAGTGCAGTATACAAAAATTATATCGGGCCAATTTTTTTACTATCATATTACTAAATTACTACATTTTTCATACTTATAACTATTGCTTTCCTATGAAATTGTTATATATTGTTTTCATCGTAACATAATATGTATGTCATTTCTGGAAAGTAGTACTTCAACACTATTATTTTTCCATTTTAATTATTAATAGTCCTTGAATATTGCTAATTGCTGTAAAATATGTAGAAACTCCATTAGTTGTTTGTTTTGTGTCTGAAAATATAGAGAACTTGGCACTTTAATTCCAACCAGCCATAATTATAATTATTACCCACAGAAGCTATACCAATTGCTGAATATGGCAGGAGCGTAAAATGCAGCATAGAATGCCTTTTTCTTTCAAGTCTTGATGGTTGTCATTTGATTAAATATCTGTGAATTCTGTTTGATGTCTTGTCTTTATAATTCAGATGTGGTATGTGCTTTTATATAAATATAAAAGATTTCTGACTATATAAGCTTGCTGCAAGGATGTTAGAGCTTATATTGTTTGTTTAGATATTACGGTTTTAAACTGTTCTTAATTTCTGCCATTTGTTCTCTTGACGGAAGAAATGTGTTAAGGTGGAAAAAAGGGGGAAATCCATTATATTTGAAGGAATTTGTTAATTTTGTTGTACTTCATTGCATGGCAGGTGGTAATAATGTCTATGCTAGCCCTGTCAAAATATGAAAATTAAAGTGACGATGGTTTTTAATGAAATCCATTTGACAAATATAATTAAGGTGTTTTAATATGAAGGCCTGTAATAAAGACTACCGGTGGACTCCCCGAGGTCTTGACTAATTGTGTAGATTGCTTTTAAGCTTTGAATAGTTTTATTGGATAATGAACTGTTAAGAAGTGTTAGATCTTTCTTAAGCTGAATTTAGTATGAAAAAGAATAGGAGAGACAGGCCTGAGGTGTGGCATTTTAAACATAATTAGAAGAGAGTTTTAAGTTATCATCTTTGATCTTACTGTCAGGTTTTGATTAGAGCTGTAAATGCTTTAATCAAGTGCAATGTAGTCATTACATTTCTAACTGTTTTAAAACTGTGAAATTACTGATATGCTGACATCAGTTTAACAGATTTTGAATATTTGAGAGAAGACTGTTGGTAAATTGGGGTTTATATTAATCTGTCAGACCAATGATTTTTGCATTTTATATTATGCATGCATAATTATAGTATTCTGATGAATTGTTTGGTTATTTTTTTTAAAAAACAGAGATCTGAAAGAATGTTTCTTACATTTGATCTTATATTCAACTACATAACATTTTAAGATAGAAGATAGATAGATAGATAGATAGATAGATAGATAGATAGATAGATAGATAGATAGATGATAGATAGATAGATAGATAGATAGATAGATAGATAGATAGATAGATAGGTAGATAGACAGACAGATTGATCTTAAACACATTATAAACTGTTTATGCAAAGGATAATGTGGAATTGTTTGTTATGGTAATCATTAATTACCTTTACCTGTAACAGAAATAAACTTGCAAAACCACTGGCAGAATTGTCTCTGCCTATCTGGTCTGAACATCCAAAGAAAGCATGCTGAGAGCATCTTATCCACTTAAGACATTAACTGGGTTTTGGGCCAAGATGCAGAGCTTTCCAGAATATCGCCCTTGCTCTGACATACATTTCTTCTGGGAGAAGATTGACTTCTTTCCATTCATTCATTCATTCATTCATTCATTCATTCTATCTACCCCCCCCCATCTGTGTGTGTGTGTGTGTGTGTGTGTGTACCAGTGTAATTCTGGAATGTCTCAAGCAATTTCAACCAAACTTGGTACACAGATGATGTATTATCTGGAAAAAATACTGTGGGGGTAAGACACCCCTAACACCTCTCGGTGTGTGTTCTATTAAGATACAGCCTGTTGTGCCTTAAAATGGCTTCTACTGTACTTCGCAGTGGCGTTGCAATGATAACGGCTTCATAGTACTCCACAAGGGGGCTTCCTCTGGTAAGGGGGAAAATCCAACATTAGAAATTAGGTTTGGCCGGACATTTTCCCCTATAAATAAATATCTGGGCAACGCCGGGTTATCAGCTTGTATAGCTAATAAAACCATCCCATTCCAATCCACATTTGATGTTAAATAATAGTGAGTAATTATTATATTAATTGCTATATTTTATGTTTTGTATATTCACATATTATTCTTTGTACTTTTATTCTATTTCATTGTATACCTGTTTTGTTATGCAGAGTGTTATCTGAACTGGGATAGTTTTCAAATATTGTAAATAAAATAAATTAATAAGCACTAGTGGAAAAAGATTTTCCACTAGAAAGAGAATGCTATCTTAAATCACGTTCTACATGCTTTCCAAAGCATGAAAATAAAATGAAATATTTGGAGTTACTGAATTCTGATTTCAGGAAGGTTTTGATCCAAGATACCCACATATGACATTATAGCAGCCATTAAGGTTTTTCAGTTTTTAAGAAAAAAGATGTAGGGACAGAATACACAGATTTGCTGATGATTGTCTAAGTTTTGCTGTATGTCAAAGAGGTCTTTTCTTTGCCAGAATTATTCAAAGAATTCAAATTCTTTTTATGGACAGAAGGAACTTTTGTCAATAAAACCATTGTCTTTAAACTGTTTCTTTCATGATTTTTCTAAAATTTATATACTGTGCTATATTTAATAAAAATACTTCATTTTGTATTTGTGGCTGGTAGAGATTGACAGGTTTTTACTGACAGTTGTAAATGATAGCTGAGCTTGATTTGTAATTTCTTTTGTTATCTTGGTGCATCATTCACTTCCCATTGCAGGCATCTTTGACAAAGCATGTCTATTATTTACACAACAGTAAATTGTATAATTTGCCAAATATGTCCTGTAAAATCATAGTTGTTTTTTATTCAGAAATAATTTCCAATAACTCTATAATTAAAATTACTATATAATTAAATTAATACATGAAATTGCTGCTGAAGTCGTTAAATTGTACAAAAGGCTATCTATTCTGTTCAAATCTGAGCAAGTGACGATATCAATAATTTTTAAAATGATTTAAATAATAGTCTTGATTAATATGCCTTTTACATTACCCTATTCTACATGCATTTCTGAAATAAATTAACTTTTTATTGGATTATTTTTCAAGCATATTACCTCTTGTTTGATATGAAACTATTATTATGTTTTCATGCAATTTTAAATAATTGTAAATAATGTTCAGCTTTGTGTTTTTCTTAGTTTATGGTTCTTTTATTAGACTTTTAAAACTTGTAGCCACAGCAGTTTGCATCTTGCTTTTCTTTAAAAAAAAAATTAAAACTCTGGGTTTCCAACTTTACAATACACTTTTTTTCCCTAAAGAAAATATTGGTTAATTTTAATTATCATTTTTCTCAAGCCAACAGAAATATGTTATTTTTCTGGCTCTGCGGTGTTTGTAATTTATACCCATTAAATTGATGTTTTATCATCTATTACCAATTTCTGGGATTTTGTTTGTACTTATTGACTGTAACAAGTATTTGTAAGGGAGAAAAATGGTCTCAGTCACTTCTACTGTATCTAAAAAGAAGAACAGGATTTACAAATGATAAATGGGGAAGTTGACTAGCTAACTAATAAAGATTTGTCTTAATCAAGTATGATTTGTCAGAACAGGAGCGCGTTGAGGTCAGGGCACATGCAATGAATAATACAGCATTCACAGGAGAGGAGGACCAGGCAAAAGGCCTCATAAATATGCTGTGATTACCCAGTGCTAATTCTTATTCAAAGAATGAATGGCATTAAAGCCAACTCCTAGGCTTCTCAGCAGTTAATCTGTTTTCTTTGCTTTTAGGTCTTCTGGCCATAACAAAACTTATTTTCTATAAGCATTTTTCTGAAGTATTCCTTGACTATGCATTCATATGTGACTGCAGACTTGAACATTAATAGCAGTAAATGTCGTCACTTCTTTTCTTTTTTTCTTTTTGCTAAAGTATGCTTATGTGACTAGGTTCTCTTCACTGTCTTGGAAGAACGAGGAATAAAAGGACAAGAAGTATACATCACATTAAATTAAAGATGAAAAAATGATTTTGTATTGATATGCTTCTATGTCCTATTTTCAGCAGCTTTATTTTATTGTGTGGAATCAATTAACGTTTGAAGTACAATTATCTAATGGTACCTATATTGAGAACTTTAACACAGAGTTACAGTATATGCAGTTATACCTAAGCAAATCTATGCAAAGGACAAATTGTAAACCGAATAATTGATTTATTAATTTTTGTGACCATATAAAAATCTAATTGATGAGCGGTATTTTCATTTGGTATTGGCTTTTGATCTAGGGGTCAAAGGAAAAAAACTATGAAAGGTTTCTCACACATGTACAAAAGGAACAGAGCTTCTGTTATGATAACACAGTGCTGCTTTTGCCATTTTAATGAAAGCACTCTTTCCATCTATATATTTTCTCTCCACAACTAGAACCTTCCAAAGTTGGCTGGGTTGAGGGCAAGCAACAGGAGCAAGTCATCCAGTGAGCTTCCATTACAGAGCCTGGACTAGAACCTAGATTTTCTAGCTCATAGTCTAGAATCTTAACAATATCAATAATCAGTCTCACCTCATAATTACTGTATGTATGTGTGCACACACATCCGTGCCTCAAATTACTTTTTAGCTCCTGGCGACTGCTGCTTTAATCCCTGCAATTTTCTGGGCAAGAATTAGTTTGCCATTGCCTGCTTCCTGGGATTGAATGAGGATGTCTAGCTCAAGCTCACCCAACTGGCCTTTGTGTGCAAGATGGACTAGAACTTACAGTTTCCTGGGGTTCTAGAATGGTGCCTTAACCACTACACCAACTCTCTCCCCGCTTCAATATTCCCTCAGAATGGCTGCAGATATTAGTTCATGATGATAATAATAGATAGATGGATTGACAGACAATCAATTTTGCTGGGTGTGGTGCCTGCCCGCTGCTTGTGCAGCCCAGTTCCTTTCTCCCCCCTCAGCTGGACCGCTGATGTTGGAGAAGCTGCCATAGAACATAAAAACCATTTAAAAAAATATTTTGGGATAATTTATTCTGTTAAAGGTATATCAAACCATATTTATGAAATGTTACTTGATCTACAGCTTTGTGAATTATATCTTGGAAACAACTTTCACTAAAAGGAAAGTTGCCTTACTATCTACCACCATTCTAGTGACTTCCTCACCATAGTGCTATTATTCCAAAGTAAAATTTAAGCTATTTTCTTAAAGGAGTACACAAAACTGAACATTGTTTTGTTCCATTTTCCAAGTGTAAAATGGATCTTTATATCCAAGCTTTTGTATTAAACCTATATAATTTATAGGAATGTTAATTTGAATTTATTTTTACATGGTTTTATTTAGTGACATGTTCATCCATAACAATTAAAATAAAATAAACTATCAAATTGACAGCTCTCTATCTTGATTATTGGTAATGCTAATTGTTGACTAGAAATTTATCAGTTATTAAACTTTTCATTTGATAAGTTGTCTTTAAAGAGACTGAGGGATCAAATTGTTTTCAGAATTTTACTGTAAAATCATATAACTTTTTTCTTTAGTTTTGTGCATTTTAAAGATGCTTTGTGTTATAACAAAATTCATAGATATTAAACTAGCTGTGTCTTATTCTAGGTTTCTGCAGCTGCTACTTTTAGTTATGTCCGCAGTATCTGCATACCCAACTACTTGCTTCGTAATTTCTCCATGATTTGTCACTTCAAAAACAAGTGTTCCTTGTTTAGCCCAGCACATTCAAAGCACCTCTTTCAAAGTTCTTTCACAATGCTTATATTGAACCACCTTTTGCTTCTAGATATACTGTATGCAGCTAAAAGTAGAGAGTCGAAAGTCATATGAATGACTGGTCTCTGTGGATAACTTACCTCTTTAGTTATGTCAACCCATGATTACACATAATGGGAATGATTAGTATTGTTTAAACTTACGAAGTTACTATAAATATCTACTATCTTTGATAGATTGTTTTTATTCTCTTACCACACTGAAACAGTGACCTTTGCCCTACTCATGCTAAGTGGACATCTAAGCAAGCAGCAATAATCTCTAACTTTGTTAGAAGGAAACTACCACATCTCTTTACTTAGCTATAGTGGATGACAACTTTAGTTATTATTAATTACCTCCCCAACTTGTTACAATTAAGCATGATCCAAGAACACATGTTTGATTCAATCATGAATGGCATGAAGCTTGGAATACTCTAAATTGTCACTCAAAAGCATGGCTGTCAAACTCCCAGATGCGTCACTTATGTTATCATTGAACTGAGAAGGAACTAATAATACATTACATTAAAACTAACAGTCTTACTTTAGTGCTCTAAGATTTTTAGATTTTTTTTAGATTTTTTTTTTTTAGATTTTATTAATATTTGTAGGCCGCCCTTTTCCCTGAGGGGACTCAGGGCGGCTCACATAAAATCGGGGAGGGGGAATACAGACATTAAACATAGAAACATATAATAAAATAGCAAACAACATACATTCATCATTCGGGAGGGGCAACTATCCTTGTCCCCAGGCCTGACGGGCTAGCCAGTTCTTCAAGGCTGTGCGGAAGGTTTGGACGGTGGAGAGGGTACGAATCTCCACAGGGAGCTCGTTCCAAAGGGTCGGGGCTACTACTGAGAAGGCCCTCCTCCTTGTAGTTGCCAGCCGACACTGGCTGGCCGATGGAATACGGAGGAGGCCTAATCTATGTGATCTTATTGGTCGCAGGGAGGTAATTGGCAGAAGGCGGTCTCTAAGTGTTCAAGACAGAGCATATGGAACTTAGATAGGCAGTCCATTGAGCAGGTCAGGATTTTTAGATATTTAGAAATAGTTTTTAAGTCTGAGGAAGCAGAAATACTCACCTGGACTATGTATCCTTCAATGCACATAGATGTGCATCAGCTATACCAACTTATTATTTTTATAGAGGAGCACAGTTTATCCCTGCTGCAATTGTTTGAAGCTAAAGAACAATTGCTATATGGGACTCGGGTAGGATCATATAACAGTATGATCAATTTAGGAAGAATTCAAACAAAATTTCTAAGTAATTTCCAGATTTTCCACTGTGTTCCAAAGCAATACTTCAACAAGAAGCAGGAATCCGTAAACTTAAATCTAATCTTTTTTTACTGGTTGAAACAAGATTATAGTCATAGTGGGCTGATCTATCTAATATTGGCAGACAACTACAAATCTTACTAGGAAACGGCAATCCAAAAGAAACCAGGCCTCTATGATTGTCTAATAATCTTAACCTTACAGTAGGGGATGTGGTGACTCAGTGTCTAAGATGCTGAGCTTGTTGATCAGAAAGGTCGGCAGTTCGGCGGTTCGAATCCCTAGTGCTACATAATGTAGTGAGCTCCCATTACTTGTCCCAGCTTCTGCCAAACTAACAATTCAAATGCACTTTTAAAAATGCAAGTAGTAAAACTTTAGTGGGAAGGAAACAGTGCTCCATGCGCCTTTGCCATTTAGTCATGCTGGCCACATGACCATGGAGATGTCTATGGTCCGTAGACACCTCCATGGTCATGTGGCCAGCATGACTAAATGCCAAAGGCACTGGCTCTTCGGCTTTGAAACAGAGATGAGCACCTCTCCCTCGAGTTGGGAACGACTAGCACACATGTGCGAGGGAAACCTTTACCTAACCTTTAACCTTACAGTTAGATCAAACCAGATAAGTACTAAGGCAAAATATTTAAAATATACAGCTTGATTTAATCTCCCAACTGCTGTCGTGGGATGGAAATATAGGAAATTATATTAAGCCTAATATTGCCCTGTGTTTTAGGTGTCATAAAAAGCACAGCTCATGTTCATCTGTATTCTACGGGGACATTTGTTACCAGTTAATTACACCTACTTTATTTAAATTTCCGGGTGATCTGATAACTTTTTTATCATTTAAATTATCAAGATAAATTTATTATATCAATTCTCAGTTTTGCCATTGTGTATGCAATCTAGTTCACATATTTGATAACTACTAGTTTTTACATTTTAAAAATTTATATTTTAAAATTATTCTTATTTTTTGGGTTTCAGTTTATCAAATGTATTTAAATTTGTGTTATTTTATGCAGATGTTATTGCCTGTTTTTCAGTTATTTTCACTTGTTGGCTATTTTTCTTTCTTTTTTTCCTTCATGCAGAACAAATTGGTCAAGACATATTAGAAAATCTCAGTCATGACAGAGAGAAGATCCAGCGTGCTCGAGACAGAGTAAGTTTAAATTAAAAAAACACAATCTGAGTGGAACTCAATATTTATAGATAATATTAATGAATGGGCCTCTTTAATGCTTTTTTTTAAAGATAGGCAGAGCTTCTGAAATGTTTTATCTCTGAATATTGTTCCAACATTGTTCATTGTTCAACATTATTTATCCATAAAAATTATTATTCACATTATTTCTAAATTGTTATCTGCCTGGCTCCAACTAGCTCAAATATCCTATTTGTCAAGCCACAGAGTTCCTACACTCATACTCAAGAAGTTGTCAACTTCATATTTAATTCTCAAATTTCAAGTAAATACTCTAGATAGTTATCAATTTCTTTTGTTGTATTGTTCTTACTTTTTATCGAAGTTTCTCAGTATCAAGTGGCCTATGAACTCTAGTAAATAAATAAAATTAAATATGTGAAGATTATGTACAGCAAGGATTAATTAATGTTAACAAAATTGAACTCAATATATCTGATCATGTTCAGTCTTAGAATATTATTCTTCCACAGCTTAGAGAAACTGATGCGAACTTGGGAAAGAGTTCAAGAATCCTTACAGGAATGTTACGAAGGTAAGAGCAAGGTAGGGATCCTTTCTCTTTCTTTTTCTTCCTTTTTTCTTATTTAGATTTATAGATAAAATTCACATTTTTATCATAGTATTATATACTTTCAAATGACTTGAATTTTCAGATAAGGAACTAGCCTGATAACATAGGCAACTAAAATAAAGCATAAATAAAAGTATACAATAACACAGTAGAGGATTCTTGCAGTTATCTTGCAGAATGGAAAATACAGCCTCTGGATTTCTCTTTTTTCATATAGTAGAGAAATATAAGGAGGCATGCAGATGACCTTCTAGAAACCCAGAAGCTATTAAGTCCAAACCAGGGGCAGAACCATGTGTTAAGGCATAGTGCCTGCAATGCAAGAAAAGAGCTCTGTTGTATCACATTCTTATTACCAAAGTGTGAAACAATTTGAACTCTAATTAATTTTTCTTTGAACTCACTGCTTTGAGCTTCCTCTCCCAAATATGAAAAGTTCATAATAAAGTATAATTTCTACAAAATAAATTAAGCAAAAATTGTATCATGAATTTATAAGTACAAGATCTGTACCAGTGGTGTCCTTGAACTGCAAAGTGGGGTGGTGAGGAAGTGATTTTAGTATACAATCTCTTCTTTGCTTGATATCTCCTTCCATCTACTACCTCTGGTAAAATTGAGAGTTTAGAGAGAAAGCAATTTCAAGATTCTCAGCTGTTTTCATTTCTACAAATTGTAAGCAAAGCGATCATACCATCAAAGGGAAATTATTAGTTATTATATTAAACATTATAATATTGTTATATTATTATAATATTATGATGTTTAAGGTATCTACCTATCCTTAACTTTCTAAAGAGAAAACAGGATTGTTTTTCCTCTTCTTTGTACAATCAGATTACAAAGGCTAACATAACTGCACTTTGCATCTTATTCACAAACTTCTCACACAATTTAGTCTCTGAACTGTAGCATACCAAATTCTCTGATTAAGAGTAATATGTAAATGGCACAAGCTAAATTCAATATCCATGGAGAAAGGAAGTGGCAATTGAGGGAGATGGTTCAGCGCCTGTAGACAATCAATATAATAATAATAATAATAAATCCTTGGGCAAGTTTATAGCCTCCCCAGGAAAGGGCTGGGATATGAGCTGTAACGAATATTCTGCATATGTCTCCATTTTGTCAAATCTCATTAAAGGGGCTTCTTGCTTTATGTCAGTTGAGCTGTCCAAAAATCATTCATCATTTTTAGTGTAAAAAAAAAGTCATACAGTTGTTTAAATAATATCATATTAATGTTAAAGTTCAGCTGTCATTTAAGAATATGGCTTAATCAGACATAGCATTTAAGAAAAATAGTTTTTTCAGGCTTTACTTCGCTTTCAGGTTGGCAGATTCAAATAAGGATTTATGGGTTTTTAAACCAATGTATTTTTCCATGTTTCTGCTTGATGAACCTCAGCTTTTCTTTCAGGTGACTGGAGTTCAGGAGTCCGTTATTTTCAGCAAAATAAAATAGATTTTTCATATAGCGTTTGAATACATTTGCAAGTCTCATCTAGTGAGTGAAAAAGAAAAACTAACTATAACCTCTGACACTGTATGTTTGGCAGTCTGTCTAGGACTCCTAGTTTATAAGTGTTCCATAAGCCAAATGAAAATTGTAAAATATTCATGGGTTCCCGTTCTCAGACAAATGCATTATGGTCAAATGTTTAAAAAGCTTTGTTGAGTCTTATATATATATATTTGAGAAAGGCATTTAACTTCTTTCGTTGCAAAAGTAACTCCTATGTAGATGGTTTTACTTATCAAAATAGACAGGAAGATTTTACTTTTAATTTTATAAGTGAATGCATTGGTAAAAGTGATAGCAAGTTTTTGTCATTGTGCTTACATGATGGATACTATGAGCTGGTAATCATAGTATGCTAGGACAATTGTTTGGAAAAAAGTGTACTCATGAAAAACAATTTAAATTTGCTTTATTAACAAATTTTGAATTGTAGGATCGTGGGGAGGGGAGGAAGGAAGGCTCTGAACAATATTTATCCTAACATTCCTGGAATATAGCAATTATCATAGAATGGCAGTCAGTTTGCCTTTTCTTGATATAACCTTACTAGATGCCTTGTAGATATGCATTCAATTGCTCAACTGAAAACTGGAGAGTTTCATTTTATTTTGTTGAAACAGTTTGTTAAGCTGAAGTGAGAAAACCCTGCTGCATCTTGACTCCATTAATTCATTTGCCGCTATATATTTGCATTGTTGGTTTGATTCTATAATATTCTATGGTGAGTTTCTTATCTACCATAATTATGAATAGATTCATCACCTGATCATTTAAAAATATTACTATGGCATCTGAAAGACCAAGGGATGCATTTTTCCATACTCTTGGAATATTTTCTTGACTCACTCCTTCTCATTAGTGACACACATATAGTTCTGGGAAAAGCGTATATGAATAGAGCTGTTGTTAGAAACAGAAGAGGAATGATGAAGGAAGAAATAAGGGATAGAATTATTTCTAAATAGTGACTGAACAAACAGTAGTTAAATGTGATATAGGTAACTCTTTTTTGAATAGCAAGAAATATTAAGAGTGTTTAAACCATGAGAAATTGTATTAAATTTTCTAGTGCACTCTAGCCCATCAATTTCACAGTGATAATATCCTGTAATGTGTGTATGTGCATGTGCATACTCCTGGTGACTCTTTGTACGTGTTCCTGCAGTTTTCTTGGCAAGTTTTTAGAAGTAGTTTGCCATTGCCTTCTTCCTAGTACTAGAGAAAGTGACTAGCCCAAGGTCATCTGGCTGAATTTGAGGCTAAAACAGGAGTAGCATTCATGGTTTCCCAGTTTTGAGCCTGATGCCTTAACCACTATAGCAACTGACTCTAGGGATTTGCAAGATAAGCACAGTTACCAAACTTACAATTTTTCAAAATGTAACTGGTACAAAATATAAGGCTCACCAACATTACAAATGCTTTCTGCTATCAATAGAATTCTGCCTGATCACATACCAAAAAACTTATTTCTTCACCCTGGTCTTCATATCCAGTTATAAAAGGCTAACATAACATTTTAATATTTTGTTAAATTTGTCTCCATTCAGCAGTCATAAAAAACAAAACAACTTAATATTTTCAATTATCTTCTAAACAATAGATAAAGAATGAGAACTATTAATGCAGGGGTTTAAAACTTGCATTGTCACGTTATCACATGACATATCATGACTTTTGTCCCCTTCGCTAAACTAGGGGTAGGCGTGGCCAGTGCGTGACGCATCTGGTCCACAGGCCGCAAGTTTGACACCCCTGTACTAATGTATGCAAAAATAAACCTTATTTCATTCAAACGGTCCAGTTTGTTAGCAATTATATAGACCCCCCTTTACTGTCTAGGCTTTCAGCAACATTGTTTTCCTCTAGAATTTCTAGGGTGCTAATTTTTAGTAGTTTCAAAATTTTATGGTAGACCTGGAAAAGGGGAACTTTAGAGGAAAAGATGCCAAAGATAAAATATATCCTCAAAATTAAAGCTCCTTGGAGGAGGAGCCAATGTCGCAACAATGGTTGTGTGGTCTCAATGCTCTGAGACCACAGCCAACTCTTTTGCCACTGGGTGGTCCAAACGGAACTAAAGTGTCCTGAAGAGACGGTGAACAGGAAGAATACGTCTTGCTGATCTCGGGGATATCGCAAAATCCATGAAAGAAGCAAGATAAGTTCTTCAAGCCGGCAACAAAAAATCCAGTCAAGGCTGACGAAGTCGGGATGGCTCCAAAACAGAAGGATATGGAAAGAGAAAGTGTTTCCAGCTGGTGAGGAATTTTTATTGTTTTAAAAAAGAGACTGTCTATAAAAACTTAAAAATCAATTTAAATTGAAGAATAGAAGAACCAAGCGGCGGAATTAAATTTGGAATGGTTTTGGACAGTGGTTATCTTACTTTTTAAATGCTATTTTCATGGATCGAATCTATGCAAACCTTTTGAAATGGATGGATTAAGTTTTCTTCTTCTACCTTCTCTTTGTGACTCTGTAATCTATACACTAAAGTTTTCCTCTTTTATTGCTGTGGGTATTTTTCTAATTCATTTAAAGATTGGACCTCTTTTTCTAACTTGAAATACAAAAAAGATACAAAAAGAAACTCTTTAACAGTGTTTCAGCTCGGAGGCTGGGAGGTTTTGTTGATCAGAGCTTTGTATTTTCAAAACGGAAGGTTTTTTTTTTCACGAATTGTTTTGACTTGGCACCACAAGGTTTTACTGTTTGGCTACATAGTGATAAGAAGGGAAACACACAGATGTCCCTTTGAAGTATATTTTCAATCAGAGAAAAGTGAAAACAATGTTCTTTGTGAATCTATGCTTTTATTTTTTATTTTATTAACCTTCCAAGCCAGAGCAGCTGTGTTTGTTAGAATGGCACAACGTCAAGAGAAAATAAAGGTCTTAACTTTGCAAAATATATTTTCAGAACTACAGATATTATCAAATATAGTAGAGAAAAAACTGGAATACCTAGAGCACATAACAAGAAAATATGATGAAAAAATTGAGGATGTTCATCAAATGCAAAATGGGGTGATTGAAACTCAAAAAACTGAAGTGGAAAATGAATATAAAGAGATTAAACCTGCTGATGTCTATGGTAATTGGTTTGTTTCTGAAAATGGAAAGAATGGAATACTGAAAGAGGAATTAAAGGGAGAGGAAATCTATTCCAAAGGTATAGAAGAAGATAAAATTAAAGAATCCATGGACTTAAAGAAATAAATTCTATTAGCAAAAGCATTGATAACACTGCTGACAATCAAAAACAAGCTGAATAAGGAAACAGAAAGAGGGCATCAAGATTATATGAGAGATCTTATAAACAAGGAGCTGCTAAGAGAAGTCCATACAAAGCTGATCAAGAAGATGATTAGAGGATTGGTATCACAAATGGCAGAAGATATGAGATTGTTTTGTTATTGGAAAACTACAGGTTGATAAATGGAAGAATATAACTTAAAACTAGTTAAACTTAGTGAAGTTTAGTGATAATAGATATAGTTAAATAAATAATTGAAAATGATAATAATGTATACAATGTGTAGTGTTATGAGAAGTAATAATTGGATATGAATATTGAGTGGTACCCATAAAAGGAAGATTAGAAATCCTTTTGGATTATATACAAAGGTTAATAAAAAAGAACTAAGTTAGATACAGTTAACTTTTGATTATTAGGGGGAAAATGTTATGATACAGGATATAGTCAAATAAAGGAGGGATAATGATGACAACCTATATATATATATATGTACAACATAACGAAACTGGATGAAAATATATATATATATATATATATATATATATATATATATATATATATATATATATATATATATATATATATATATATATATATATATATATATGTACAACATAACGAAACTGGATGAAAATATATATACATGTGGGTACAACATAACGAAACTGGATGAAAATTGCAAAAAGTGATTTGGAAAGGAGGATTAGAAAACTTTGCTATTAAATATTATGGATGTTTAGCTAGAATAGGACATAAGGACTCAGTGTTAACTGGAGGATTTTAGAAATATTAAATGAAATGCCAGTATGTGGTTATGTACTAAATCATGGTATATTTTATGATGAAGGCCGTTTAAACAATTATAGTTAAATAAAAATGGAGGTATGATAAGGGTAACATGTATAAATATCTGAGTTAAAATACTTGAGTTAATGTGAATTATGCTTGATGACTGTGGAAGAGATGCACGAAAGCCTTTTGTAACCAACTGATACACTTTCTACTGTATGTAAAGAAGGAAGATTTTATTTGTTGTGTTTGTTTTTAAAATTAAAAATTTAAAAAAATTTAAAATGTTAAAGCTCCTTGAACATTGTTACTATAATTTGGAGGATACAAACATTACTTTATGATCATAACACATTTTATTTTTAAAATGATAAAGAAAACATTTTCTAGACATAAGTGTAAATACAGATCTTTAGGGAGAAGTTTTTTCATTAGTGATTCTATCCAGAATGTAAGTAAAACTTTGAGCAAGTTCAAATGATATATTTGTCCTTAAGGATAAGGAAATTGATCAAATGAATTTAGGAAGAAATTATTTTAAATGCATAATTGAACTGAGTTCTATGCTTTTATTTTAGTTGTACCATAATATCTTTTACGTTGAACATGTAATTATGTAGGTACATATTTTTTCAGTTTAAGAAAATCATGTTATTTCATAGGCTTCATATTAGAAATAATTTCATTGTTAATGTAAAGAGCAGACATTTTTCTTTTAAGGTGGTGTAGAACTATTTTATTTATTTTGTGATCAAGAACACAGGAGTGACACCATGTTTATATCAATAAGGATTTATGGCTGACATTGGGACAATAATAAGAGTGTCTCTGTGTATTTATTTCCCAAAAAATACTTGTTTGAGTCAGCAATTACATTTTAAGCACATTTAAAAACAACTTTTTGATGCTAAAAATACTTAAAGTCAAATGAAACGGCCTCCAGTCTCTTTAGCAGGGGTTTTCAGTTTCTTGAATTCTTGTGCCAAAGGAGGTTCAGCTAATCCTTCTATCTGATATTCTGCCGACATACAAAAGCATTTGTATTTAGATGGAATGTTGGATGTTGTACTTACTTCTAACGAAGCTAATTGACATAAGCTCTTTTTAAAATTGTACTGAAGTTTTTAATTAAATAGTATTATATTTTTGGATAATATTTATTTAGTGGCCAAGTGAATGTTATTTTAAAGTTGATTTTATAGTAACTACATAAGGGGTCCTGTGGCCTTACTCTTCAGTCTTTCTACCCAGCTAGCGTCTTAGACAAATTTTAAGTGGTGACTAAAGAAAGAGACAAAAGGGCTTTTTTGCACAAATGATCTCTGTTCAAATGTTTCTTCATTAAATAATTAAGATTCTTTTTAAAAAGGGGGAAAGCCTTAATAATTATGCTGACTGTATAGTACACTTATGCCAAAGTTTAGGACAGTACACTTGATTTATGTCTAAAGATTTATTTTTCTATGGACATATTATTATAGTCTAAGTACAGTACACATTTTCATCTGTAGTTTACAGTTGCTGTTTTAAATACAGTATGAACATGTACTTGGTTTCATTATTTTTCTTTTATATATCATCTGGAATTATTTATCTGTCAACATCAACTTTGACCATCTGTACAGCTGGAAATACTATTATCAAAATTATACTTTCCTCCTACAGCAAGGTCCCAGTGGATATGTTCCTGTGCTGTTGCCTTTAGACAACATGTACAAAGAATGTGATACATCACACTGGCTAAAATATAATGAAATCCTTGTCCTTGCCCTTTCATGGAAACAACCTAGTATCATTAAGAAGTTGTAAGTCTTCAAATAGATTGTAGTCAGAAGCCTCATCATATCAAAACATATAGTACTATGCAAGTAAAAACTCATTTCTAAAGTAGACATCTATGTACTTTAGAAAAATATATACAGGGCGGGGCATAACCTTTTCCTAGGGGGTCACAGCAACACTTGTAATAACAACACAAATAATTCATACACCATTCGAAAGCCCATCAAAAACTGAGTTTATTGACACGATTTAATAGTCAGTATGACCACCATTAGCCCTTCGAACAGCATTCAAACGAGGTGGATAAGAACACAACAAATCTTCAAACAGTTCCGTTCGATTTTCCAGATTTTCCAGAGGGCGGGGCATAACCTTTTCCTAGGGGGTCACAGCAAGATCGACAGCAGTTTACAACTTCCGCGACACCTCATTTTAAAGCCCATAAAAAACTGAATTGAATGAGCTATTAAATGTTAAATTTGTTTCGGTTGAAACTTTGAGAATGAATTTGGAAACTGTGTTGAAAAATTAATAATTCAAAGATGCTTTTTCTCTCTCAAAATGCAACTGGACTGGAGTTTTTTTTTTCCTTCCTTGAGGAGGAAGAAAAAATTGCTTCGCTTCTCATCCAAGAAGATCAATCAGTTATAATGTTGGGTGTGGAAGGTTAGGTACTGACAGTTGACATTGGATAGTGGAGAGATGGGAGGGTAGGTTCTAATAAGATGGTGGGGGGAGGGTGGAAGAATTGTATTTCTTTGTGATTATCTAGTCAGCACTCTCTTTTAGAGCTGTTAAGGCCACTTGGAGAAAGAGCCGAGGTGGCACAGTGGTTAGGGTGCAGTACTGCAGGCCACTTCAGCTGACTGTTATCTGCAGTTCAGCGGTTCTAATCTCACCGGCTCAAGGTTGACTCAGCCTTCCATCCTTCCGAGGTGGGTGAAATGAGGACCCAGACTGTGGGGGCGATATGCTGACTCTGTAAACCGCTTAGAGAGGGCTGAAAGCCCTATGAAGTGGTATATAAGTCTAACTGCTATTGCTATTGCTAATCTAAGAGAGAGAGGGTTACAAATGGAGCTTTGCACACTCACACACACTCAGGCAAGTGAAGCTGTGCATGCTTGAGTGCTCTCCCATTGCTTGCACAGTCTGTTCTGATCAGGCCATTGCCCGGTGCCGGGCCATAGCCCATGGGTTGAGGACCCATGCTCTAGACTAAAATTATGGGCTATAATTATGTATTAGAATTCTTAAGCACCATTTAGCAGCAGGACAAGCTATCAGTGTTCTAGAATTTGCTACCACATATTCAAAATACTATATGATGAAAGGGAAGTGTACATTGTGAAGAATTTTGATCAGTCCAATATACTGTGCTCTTGGGATGATTTGGCAAATAGAAACAACAAATGAAGATAATTATATTTGGCTCATTTCCCCTCAAATATTCCTGAATAGAGGGAAGCATTATGGAGCTAAGCCTTATAGATATTAAGTAGGACACATACCCTACATATACATTTGTTCTAATTCGAGAAATTAGAACTAGAAATGTGTTACTAGTACATTTTTTCAAATATGGCTTTCAGGTAAAATAGCATAAATGCATTTAAGTTAAATTATTTACCTACAACCTTAAACAAGTGATTCCTGATTTCTTAGAATGAATACGATAATCCAGTACTGCATATTTTTGCACACAATCACATGATATGGCCTTGCATATATATTAATGGTACCATTCATAAACCATGTATGCTCCCTCTTCACTGGTAAGGAACCCATATTTCTGATAGAACATTTCTTCCACCTATTGGAGCATTTATGTATCAAGTTGTTCCTTGTTTTAAATGCCTTCTATGTTCATAAGATGATACAAAGCAAGGCTACTAACAGCTCATATCTCATGCAGGTGGTCATTCTAGTTAGGTCACAGATCAAAAGTCAAACTACTGTGAATCTTTTATTTAAAAAATGGCAGTTAATGACACAAGGCTAGTCTTATTTCCACAAAAAAAGAGTTATAGCTATCCATCATCAGCTTCTGAGAACAAAAGGTTGTTTATAATTATGCTGTACCAAATTCTGCAGGCATTTCTGAACACATCCTCAGAATATATACACTGTTCTGTTTCATTGGCAAACACTAAATACATTTCACTTATTACCTATAAGGTAGTATAGACACTTACCAAAAGGAGTATAATGCAAAGCTCTATAGCATAAGAACTTACTTTTTTCATCTTGATATAATTTAGAGAAGAAAAAAAATGGAGTTAATATTACAGATTATAGGTGGTTTCATGTTCTGATACAAGTTATATAATTCATAATGAGGTAATAAAATTGCGAACAAATTTATTGTTACCCATACTGAAACAAGCCAAGAGTGTTGAATGCACACAATGCACCAATTGATGGGAAAGTACCGTTGTCTGGTGTTAACATCTGACTTCATCCATTTAACTGCAATAAAAACACGAGATGTTACCATGTTTGCAGAAGACAACCACAGGAAAATGCCTTGTATGGCAGAACAGCTGAAATCCTTCAGTTAAAATGGTCATTAATATCTTTGATACAAAATTTTAATTGAATATCTTTTTTCTCTTTTTGACAATGAGGCAACCCTACCTTCTGAATTTGACTCAAAGTTAAAAAAGCTTCTGGTGCCAGAATAGCTGACAAAAATATTTCACCCCAAAACCCCTAAGCTGAATAGTTTAATACTATGTTGTTTTTTAAAGGGCAGTTGACATTCTTGTATCCTGAAATGCCTTGTATGGCAGAACAGCTGAATTCATATTGTAAGAATCTATACAGATATTAATTATATCTTGCATTTTCATTCATTATCCAGGTAGAGGATAAGGAGAACTGATCTTCATATTGTAAGACAAAGCATTCAGTGAAAAATGAAATGTGAATATGTCAAGCAAACACTGTCCCTAAGTTTATGAAGGACAGTATGTTTTATTAAGTTTTAATGTATACAACATCAAGTAATGCCATGCTAACTCTCAAAGTATTTCTGTTTCAACACAGTTTTTAAAAAGCAAAATATCAGTTCCTTCCTTTTATGAGAGAATCATACATGTTTATTTGTCACATGTATCACTACTTAACCATAGATTCCTGTTGTGACTCAGCAGTTCTGCTGAGAGTTTTTTCGGGATACAAAATTCAGTATGCAGCTGGGGCTTGTGGGAGGAGGTTTGGGGATAAAAGGACAGATGCTGCCACGCCCCAGTCACTGGAGTCAACGTCGTTCCTTCGTGTGTTCCGTGTCTGGTACAATATTGCTTGCTTATTTATGCCTGTTACACTTGGAAAAGTGCTTTGGTGTTTCATGTAAACCTGATCTGTGAAGACTGTGGAAGAACTGCAGTGTTTGTAAGAACTGTTGTTTTGAATTCTTATCGGAGACTTATGGTTATGTTATTTCTGGGCTCAAAGCCAGTTTCAACTGAAAACTGATAAAGAAAGCCTTCCTTTTAAGTTGCCTGCCTGCGTTTGTTAATGAGCCGTCAAGGGGGGGTCAGAACAGATTCCTATAATGCATAAATGTATTCAAAGAAATAAGGGCAATGTATGTGTGTAATAATTTATTTGTTTGCTTGTTGTGTGCTAATAGGTTCTCCCTCCCCCCCTATTGCTGCCTTTATGGTATCAGTGCAATATTTGTATCCTTAATATAAGGGTTTTTCTAGCTTAACTATAGGTTCATATTTTTGTTGTTGTTTTTGTTATTAGGTACAATTATCATATGAAAAAGTTGGATTCAAAAATAACATTGCATTTGTAGACTTTGTTTTTTTACTAACACTAATAAAAATAAGATGTTTGTGAGTTTTTATATTTGATGTAATCAATGCAGTAAATTGGTCATTTAAGGGCAAAAAGGGATCAGAATGTTCTATCTCATGGCACCAAAAGCAGAAACATAAATTACTTTTCAGTTCCATTCACTCAGTAAGTAAGAACGAGTGTCTTTCAAGAACTTAAGATACAACTTCCTTTTTATGTCTTGTTCCATGTGAAACTGACTCTGCTATTTAGTGTATATCGATAGTGGTATCATTTGGGGGAAACTTACTTGGAGAGATGGAAACTATTAAGTCAATATTACGATTAAATTCATGTACTCTCACACATTGTTGACTTTTATGCAATACTCATAGCAAAGACTAATGCAAATAGAGAGAAAGAGAGAGAGAAAGAGTAGTGCAGTGGATCCTACTGATATCTAGAGGGAGTGTGAATGAAGAAATATCACAAAAACGTTTAGTGCCTGTTTATTTTATGAATGGTCATTCTCTGTCTGATATATAGTGTGAAAAAAAATTCCCCCCCTTAATGAAGGCAGTCCAATTAAAGGGATTACTAGAGCCAATTGTGTAAGTACTTCATTACATTGAACTACATTGCATGCAACCAAAATAAGGCCAAGGTGGTAGACTAGTCAGCAATAAATGTACATAGCCTTTTCTTTGATTAAAAGTTAATTCGGCCATCTCAGCAAGTTCCAATATTTTCATAAATATATTCCTCCATTTGCACTTTTATGAATATAATAATCTTGCTTCAACTATCATGTATAAAAATAAACTTTTTTAAAACTTTGGAGTGTATCATAGATTAATAACCATAATCAGTCATTAGAAAGCTGGAACATATGTTCAATATATTATTTTAAAAATATCAATATTTAACAATAAACAATATAATTCTACTTGATTGCTACTAGTTTAGATCTTTAACTTCTTAATTTGATGCCCTTTGTACCATTTGGCAATATACATAAATTAAAATAAGTCTATACAGCCTTTCCACAGCAGATCAAATTTAGTTCTGCTGTGGAAATTGTGAGTGCACAAAAGCTCTGCAACAGTAACTTGTGCCGTTATTACATCTAAAGGAGAGCCCTGTGCCAGAGCTGAAGACCCGGAGGACAACGGTCTTGTTCTGGGGACAAGACCGGTCGGAACCACTGATCGGGACTTTCAATTTTTCTTTACCGTTCCTAAATTATTTTAATTACCATCGATTTAGAAACGGCATTTTTTAGCTGGTATGTTGGGTGTATGAGTGTATGAATGTGAGAGAAAATGTGCCCACTTTTAATTTAATTATTCTATTATTGTATTTTAATAACTATTGTGGGGTGTGTCTGAAGAGAGTGTTTGATTGGTGAGTATGATAGGATCGGGAGTACGACTTGGAGTCCCCTCCCTCCACTGAGTGCAGAAGCAGAAGTGGATGGGGGCCCAGACTCACCTCCCGTCCTGGAGTGAATGGTACGCGTGGCCTGCCGGGAAGAATGGTGGCCATGGGGGAGGGGGGAGGGTCTACAGGGATGGGGGGATGTTGGAGCATTTTGGTTACGACTGGGAGGGGCAGATATGATGGGAGCTGTAGGGCTAGCCATTACCAGGGAAGAAGGACATGCTACATTACAGCGATTCCTTGTTCCGGCCCTTCAGGCTCAACTCAAGGACCTGGTGGCAGAGGAGTTCAGGTCCCTGGTCTCAGGTTGTTACTGCTAAATGCCAGGTCGGCTGTGAACAAAGCTCTCCTCGTCCGGGATTTAATATTAGACGAGGAGGTCCGGGATTTAATATTAGACGAGGAGGCAGACCTGGCATGTATAACCGAAACCTGGCTGGGCCAAGAGGGAGGAGTCCCCCTCTCAGAAATGTGCCCAGATGGGTTCCAGGTGCTCCACCAACCATGACACCAGAGAAGGGGAGTAGCAGTTATCATCTGAAGGTCATTAGTTCTTCGCAGGATCCCTGCCCCAGAGATTGTGGGGTGTGAGTCTCTCCTCTTGAAGTTGGACCTAGGGGTTCAATTGGGCTTGCTGTTGACGTACCTACCTCCCAGCTGCGTCACGACAGCCCTGCCTGTACTGCTAGAGGCAGTAGCCGGGTTGGCGGTGGAGTTCCCCAGACTAATGGTACTGGGGGACTTTAATCTGCCGTCTCTCGGTGAACACTCAGATGGGGCACAGGAGTTCATGGCTTCCATGACAACCATGGACTTGACCCAGGTAGTTCAGGGTCCAACTCATAGAGCAGGACACACGCTTGACCTTGTATTTCTCTCAGGGCAGTGGAGACGTGATCTTGAGTTAAGGGGAATAGAGACCTTGCCCTTGTCATGGTCAGATCACTCCTTGCTGAGGCTTGACTTCAGGACGTTACTCCCCCATTGCAGGGAGGTGGAGCCGACTAAGTGGTTCCGTCCCAGGTGCCTGATGGACCCAGAGGGATTTCAGAGGGAGCTTGGAGAGATACCTGACTCCCTTGTCCACAATCCAGCCGAGTCTTTGGTCGCTGCCTGGAACGTTGCGGCGGCTGAAGCACTGGATCGGATTGCGCCTTTGAGGCCTCTCTGCGGCAGTGGATCCAGGAGGGCACCTTGGTTTACCGAGGAACTCCGGGAGATGAAGCGCCAAAAGAGATGCCTAGAGCGACATTGGAGGGCTAGTAACTCTGAATCTGATCAATCACTATTAAGAGTCTTTATTAGGACTTACCTAGTGGCGATACGGGCGGCAAAATGTACACATTTTTCTGCTCTTATTGCGCCCAGCCGCCCTGTTTAGGGTGACTCACTCCCTCCTGAAAGGTGAGGAGGCGGGGGAACCCCTGCAAGGAAGAGCTGAGGAGTTTGTTCAGTTTCTGTAAGATAAAATCACTCAGATTCGGACAGACCTGGACTCCGCTTGGACAGTACCAGCCGAGATGCCGAGGGTTAGTCTAAACCGTTTTTTTTCCTCTTTTTTGTAAGCCGCCCGGAGTCCTGTGGGATTGGGCGGCATATAAATTTTATAAATAAATAAATAAATAAATAAATAAATAAATAAATAGATTTGGACAGACCTGGACTCCGCTTGGGCAGTACCAGCTGAGATGCAGAGGGCTAGTCTTAATTGGATTTTCTAATCAAAGATTCTTTTATTACATTTTCATTTTCATTTATACAATCACTTAAATACTGTGCAGTTAAAAAAAAAGAAGCAATAAACAACTCATAACACTTCTATCCTACATACACCCTTCCTTCTACCCCTCCAACTTTCATTTCTCCCTTCCAACAATCCCCTCTTCTACTTCCCCTCCCCCTCAGCCATTCCTTTCTCCCCTTCCCACCATCTCACCCTCCTTACATTCCCTTCTCACTCCCTCTTAATTCCCCCCTCTTCTTTCCCTCTACACCTCGCTTCGGTGTATTTCTAGTATTCATTGGTCTATTTGTTTTGTACTAAAACAAAAGGAAAATAAAAGGAAAAGAAAGAAGAAAAGAAAAAAAAAAAGCAACAGTATCCAAGTGCATTCATTGTTCTGAAAATTGAGTCTATACTTCCACCCTCCCCCCCACCCACCCCCTGAACCCCCCTCCCTGACCCCCTTCCGACTTCCCAGGTCCCATTCCCGGCATCGTTCTTTATCAAGCAAAGTCTGGAGTATATTGAAACCAAATAGATTAGAAGTTACAAAATAATAAAAAATAATAAAAAATAAAGAACAAAAAAGAAAAGAATAATAAAAAGAAAAAAAGGGGGGGAACCCCCCCCCCAAGAAAGAGAAGTCAATATACTCTCTAACATTAAACTCAGCTTCTCATTATTTTTAAAATCTTAAACAATGTCTTTACCTGCTTCCGCATATAAATTCTATACCTCCCATCCTGCCTTTACCCGTGTCCGCATATATATTTTATCCTCATCCATTGCTCCTCTCATATTTACTCCACCCTCGTGTAGACTCTCCAGATAATCTTTCTTAACCTTGTATTCAAATAACAATTTATACAAAAATCAGCTTACATTCTGGATCAAGATAATCTAATTGAACTTTCACTACCCTTCCATCTACCCCACGCACCCGACTCCATTCATCCCAAACCACAATCCAAGAAAACTATGATCTCCGCTCTCCTCGCCCCAAAGAATAGATCATGCGCAGTTTAAATTAAGATTCAAACAAGTCTTATATAAGTCCCATACAATATATGTCCAAATTCAGCACCGCTTCTTTCAGTCTCAATATCTCTTCATCGGTATACAGCTTTGTCATTTTATACCAGACAGGAGTCCTGAAATTTTATTCAAATTAAAAATTTAAGAAGTATTTTAAAGGCATAGCTGGATCTTTATTCTTTACTCTTCTGCCCTTCCGGAAAGGGAAAGCAACACCCTCCGCCTTGTAGCCACGTGTCCCGCTGCTTATCTTCTCCTTCTCCTTGTCTTTCTCCAAGTCCGGGTGAATCAGGAAGTCCCGCCTTCAGAGTTTTGTAGTAAAAATCTCGGGCTTCGCAAACAGAATTGAGACGATATTTTTGGTTCTCAAATGTGACTGTGATACCAGATGGCACTTCCCATTTATATTGTATCTGAGAATCTCTGAGTTTTTCAGTTAAGAAAGTGTAGTCTCTCCTTGCTCTTAATATTTGAGATGGTATTTCTTTAAAAACAATCAAGTCCTGTCCATCGATTCGCAGCCTGTTATTGTAGAAC
This sequence comes from Thamnophis sirtalis, assembly GCF_051295495.1. NCBI lineage: Eukaryota > Metazoa > Chordata > Lepidosauria > Squamata > Natricidae > Thamnophis > Thamnophis sirtalis. Next base: position 55,355,098 of record NW_028261391.1, read on the forward strand.
TTCTGTATTATCGCATTTCTGGATTCTCTTGTGGTGAAATATATAATTATGTCCCTCGGAAGCTGTCGTTGTTTTGCTACACACGAGTTCTGGCGATAAATTTTTTGAATCTGCCAATCAAAGTTAAATCCCGGACTTCCCACCGAACGTCTGAAAGCTTCAAAAAAGGTCTGTTTCAAATTCTCCTGTTCCTTTTCACGCAATCCTCTGACTCTTATTGCAAACGCAGTCTTATTGTAATTTATCATAACGAGTTGTTTTTGAGCATTTTCAACTTCCTGTTGTAACGTTTGAATTTTAGATGTCAAATTAGAATTAGTTTTTTCCAAAAGTTCCAATTTGTCCTCCATTTCAGAGACATAGCCTGTCATAACAGTCATAACTCTGATCGTATCTTCCCTTGTTTGAGCAATCTTGGCGTCCAGTTTATCATATAAGTCCGATAAAAGTTGTTTAATTTCCTGTCTGAACTCTTTAAGGGTTTCAAAAAGAAATTCTTGCGTTAAGAGATCTCCAGTAGAGGGCGTGGGAGGCAAGGGCAGCGATTTTGTAACAATTTCTTGAGATGTATTATTAAGGAAACGCTTAGACTGCTTCGATTTGGGAGCCATTATAAAAAACGCACAAACAAACAAAGTCTCTGCTCCCCTCGGTTTTAAATGGGATACTATTTATAGACTTTTAACAGTTAATAAGGAGAAGTCTTCAGGAGAATAGGACTGATTGAGTGTGTCATATATCAAACGCAGAAGCTATAAAATCGCCATCTTGTAACGCAGCTGGATAAGAAAGCCTTTTACAAAATTGAAGCTGGTATTTTGAATAGTAATAAGAAAAATTTTTTACAACTTCAAGTTAATATTTGGTTTTGAAGCCATTTCAAAATTTATCTGCCTGCAGTTAATAAAACTCTATTGCCTGAATATGCAGCTTTAAGTGAAGAGGCTGAATTCCCCTTTTATTTTGAAGTTAAGGCTTGGCAAAACTTTCAGTAAGTAAACATTGTAAGAAGACCGTTCAGCAGATTCATCACCATTTAACTTCCAGATAAGCAAAGTTAATGAAGGAGTAACATTCTTGTAGAAATAAAGCTAATTAAAAAGCTTCTGCTGGCCTATTGTGAAACCAAAACATATGATAAGCAATCTCTTTTGTTTTGAATTCTTGTGAATTCTTGTGAGGATTAACAAAAAGTGTTCATTATTACCGTGGGTAAAATGAGTACCCAGATTGTTGTTGGGGGCAATATGCTGACTCTGTAAACCACTTAGAGAGGGCTGAAAGCCCTATGAAGCGGTATATAAGTCTAACTGCTATTGCTATTGCTAATATTATTTATGCTCTCAAGATTTCTTTGCCTTTTCGGACTTCCTGGGAGGAGCCTGCTGGTGGTGGCAGCAAAAAAATCAGCTGCCTCCGAATTCCTGGCTACGTACCTGTTTAGAGGATCTTCCATCTGACGTCTTATCAGGTTTTCTTATCCTTCAGGCAAGAAGGAAAGAAGAAACTGTTTTGCTGGCAAATGCTCTTCGATTTTTGCAGCTTTTGTTCTTAATTGGATTTTCTGGGATGAGTTTGAATTTGTCACCCCTGAGGAAGTGGACAAGGCCATGGGAGTGATGAGTGCCTCCACCTGTTTACTGGACCCATGCCCCTCCTGGCTGGTTTTGACCAGCAGAGAGGTGACCCGAGGCTGGCTCCAGACGATTACTAACACATCTTTGCAGGAGGGGTCTTTCCCGCAACCATTAAAGGAAGCAGTGGTAAGACCCCTCCTCAAGAAGCCTTCCCTGGACCCAGCTATTTTGAAAAACTATCATCCTGTCTCCAACCTTCCTTTTTGAGAGAAGGTTGTTGAGAAGGTGGTGGCGCTTCAACTCCGACGGACCTTGAATGAAATGGATTATCTAGATTCCTTTCAGTCTGGTTTCAAGCCTGGGTACAGCACGGAAACCGCTTTGGTCGCCCTGACCGATGATCTCTGGCGGGCCAGGGATAGAGGATATTCCTCTATCCTGGTGCTTCTTGACCTCTCAGCGGCCTTCGATACCATCGACCATGGTATCCTTCTGTGGTGCCTAGGGGAGGTGGGAGTGAGAGGCACCGTTTTACGGTGGTTCTCTTACCTTTCTGACAGGTCGCAGTCAATGTTGGTCGGGGGGCAAAGGTCGACCCCTAGGCCCCTCAAATGTGGTGTGCCACAGGGTTCGGTCTTGTCCCCCCTCCTATTTAACATCTACATGAAGCCACTGGGTGAGATCATGCGACAGCACGGGGTAAAGTACCACCAATATGCGGACGATGCTCAATTGTATCTTTCTGCTCCGTGCCAGCTCAGTGTAGCGGCGGATGTGATGTGCCGATGCCTGGAGGCTGTTATGATCTGGATGGGGGTGAACAAACTTGTGCTCAATCCCGATAAGACTGAGTGGCTTTGGATGCTGCCCCCGAAGAACTGCTTGGACAGTCCATCCTTAACCCTGGGGGGTGAAAATTTACACCCCTCAGAGAGGGCTCGCAATTTGGGAGTCCTCCTGGATTTGCAGCTGAAACTGGAACGTCATCTATCGGCTGTGACCAGGGGGGCCTTTGCCCAAGTTCGTCTGGTGCACCAATTGGGGCCCTATTTGGATCGGGAGACACTTCAAACAGTTACTCACGCCCTTGTCACCTCAAGTCTGGATTATTGCAATGCGCTCTACATGGGGCTACCCTTGAAAAGTGTTCGGAGACTGCAGTTAGTTCAGAATGCGGCCGCGCGAGCGATATTGGGTGCACCGAGGTACACCCACGTTACACCTGTCCTCCGTGAGCTGCACTGGCTACCAATTGGTCTCCGGACACAATTCAAGGTGTTGGTTATCACCTTTAAAGCCCTACATGACTTAGGACCAGAGTACCTTCGAGACCGCCTGTTGCCACATACCTCCCAGCGGCCAGTAAGATCCCACAGATTGGGCCTCCTTCAGATGCCGTCAGCCAGACAGTGTCGGCTGGCGGGCCCTCGGAGGAGAGCCTTCTCTGTGGCTGCTCCGACTCTCTGGAAACAGCTACCCCCGGAGATCCGGACCATACCCATTCTCATGGCCTTCAGGAAAGCTGTAAAAACTTGGCTGTTCCGGCAGGCCTGGGGCTGTTGACCTCACTGCCCTGATTAGAATGAATGTATGAGGTGTTGCTGTTTTTAAACTGTTTCTTTCGTTATGTGTTTCGTTATGTGTTTTTTCTCTTTATTTTTGTAAGCCGCCCGGAGTCCTTCGGGATTGGGCAGCATATAAATGTGTTTAATAAAATAAATAAAAATAAAATAAAATAAATAAATCTAGATTTGATTTCTTCAGGGCACTCACTCGGGCTCCCTTTGAAGTCGATAAGGAAACTTCAGCATCAATAGGGAGAACTGTTTTAGCAGAGTTATATCAGTTCTATGGGCACTACACTGGCCACTTATTAATTTCTGGATCCAGTTCAAAGTACTGATAATTACCTATAAAGTCCCATGTGGTCTGGGTCTAACTTGACTTAAGTAGTCAAATCCCATTCCTGTCCTGCTGGGAGTCAGAGGGATGAAAGTGAGGAAGCAGGCTGTTCCTATGCCATGGAATAGTTTATCACTTGGGGTACAGATGTCTTATCTCTCCTCATTTTTAAGAATGATCAAAGGGGCTCTTTTAATGCATCTTTGGTGTATAATGTTTTACTATTTTGTTTTTACCTTTTAATATCAATGTTGTTACTGTGATAAATCTTTTTCTTGTTTCTTATAGAATACATTTTGATTCTGCAAAATAAAAATAAAACAACCCGAAGTATAAAAGTATGTAATACTTATACAGAGTTACAATGCTAAACTCAATTAATTAATTATTCACATTGGATAAACTTCAAAATTAGTTGAAGTTAACCCATTATCCTTTAAGTAAATCTGATGTATTTTTCCCCAAGGTTTTTTCAATCTAAGCTGTATTTCATATTAGATTCCAGGACTTTCCTATAGTCTTGCTTTATATATTGAACTATTCTCCTAAACACTGTAATTACAATATTGTAATCAGTTTTTAGAGTAAAGTGGGGTTGCTTAAGAGAAACATGGAAGTATTGAAGCATGGTTGTTGTGATATTGTGGAAATATTATATATTCTTTTGAACTTCAGATTATTATAACATAACTTGTAACTAACCAATGCTTAGAAGAGTTTTATAGAACAATAGAGATCAACGGAGAGCCATAACATTTGGAATGGTAAGGTAGCAACTGAAGTAATCTTTTCAGTTTACATTTGGTAAATGCACAAAAGTCTTAGAATATTGTTCTTTGGTGACCATCAAACATGTCTTGGAATATTTTATTCCTAAATATGTATATTGATGTATATTGTATATGATTAAATATTCTTAAAATCAATATTTAGTAATTATGGAATGTGACATTCATACAAGGAAGAATGGCTCGATCTTGTTTTCATGATTCCATTAGAATTGTTCAGGTAGTAAGTTGAATATTTTTGTACTTTTCTTTTGTGCGTATGTGCGTGTGTTTGTGTGTGTATCCTCTTTAGTTCATTATAAATTGAATAAACATACAAATGCACATCCATATACAATACAAAATATACAAGATTACAAGATGCAAATATGCAAATTAAATGTTAACTAGCACAGAAAATAATTATCTTTCTAGAGCTACCTATATGCTTGCTGACAAAAGAAAATTTCGTTTCTCTCATCTGAACCTGTCAAATTGAGAGCCAGAATAATTTAATAGGACAGGTGGTATTAGGTCAGAATGCAGGAACAAGTAGGGAAAAAATGATGATCAGCCAATTCAGAAACTAGTGTCATCATCACTATTAACATTTGTATTTTTGGTCAAACTATTATACTGTTTTTTGTAGTACTTTCTTCCAAAATAAGAAACATTATTATCTTTTTCTTACTGCTGAAGTGAGAAAAATGCTGAAATGTCTTCTTGTATGTAACATTTATGGCCTTTGGGACAATGTAACTTCAGTGTTCTAGAGACCATAAAACACTTACAGCCTTAGAAGCCTTAATAAATGAAATGGTTACTTGAATATTTGCTTCAGATACTATCTTTTTTTTTTTTGCAAGAATTTACATGTCAAATATAATCAGAATAGAATGTACCTTAAAGGGCTATTTCAGGTTAGCTAGGATATACATTTTTTACACTGCTATGGTAGTGAAATACAAGAGAGTTGAAAGGTATAGGTATAAATACCTCTATTTATTCAATAGTGTAAGTTGCGCAAAGACACTTGTTTGTCCCAATTAACATGATCAAGTTTCTTTTTTCTCTCCTCCAAACATAGCAATAGCCCTTTTGGCTGAAATGCATATCTACTGCTTTACTATCTAGCCAGATGCCTGGAAAATCCCACAACTAAAATAAGTAGAAAACCACTCCTTGTATTTGACACAAATTGCTATTCATCTGATGCTGGAGTAATATATAGTGATTTGATAAAATTATTACTAAAAGATAGGTAAGCAAAATTGTGGTGAATAATATATTATTAATTTGAACTTATTTAGAATTTACTACAGTGATAAAGAAAGCAAAGAAAACCTTTACCATGTTTTCATTATCAGAAGACACTATGTTCAGTTCAGTTAATTTATTTTAAATAGTTGAGTTGTTTTGTTCTGTCATAGACTAATAAAAATATTCTTGAGCTATAATCTCATATTTATTACTTTACTAATAAAAAATTTTGCATTACATAAATGAGAATTCCACATTAAGAACAGATTCCGGGAAGATGATTGAGGCAATAAATGTTTCAATTTTGTTGGATAGGTTTCAATAGGTTGAACTCAAGGATGTGGATATTACTCAGGGGTATGAGCATGACCATTAAGGTTTTTTTTTTACTATTCTTATCTTAGCTTATAAAGTTGTGAGAATATAGCAGTAAATTTATTTAGTGTATGACTTACGTCAGGGAAATGCTAGATAGAATGCAGTCCTGACGACCTAAATTGCTAGATCATTCTGTTCAGTACTTGAATGTTCCAGTCTCTGCGTGAAAAGTATTTGCAAGCTGATGGGAGGCTTGAAGCAACACAATTTCACTGACCCAAGTCTCGTCAGCTTGCAAGTGGTCTTCAGCCAGATCTCATGCAGGCTTCCATTCGTAGAAGACAGAGGCCTAAAATACTGTAGTGTGGGATCACATGAGATCAGTAGTGCAAAATCCTGTGCTACTGATCTCGCATAATCTTGCACTACAATACAGAACTTTAGGTCTCTGTTTTCTACGAACTGAGGTCTGTAGCAGATCTGTGGCAAAAGTCCTCTCTGTTTTCAGTCTTTTTCCATGGATTTGGTGCAGGTTTTGGTGCTCAGATAACAGAGACCTAAGTACTGTACTGCAAGATCACATCAGATCAGTAGCACAAGATCTCATGCTACTTCTCTCATGTGATCTTGCACTACTTTAGACTTCTGTTCTCTATGAATGCACTGAAGCAGGCAAAGGAACCAATGACTTGCTAGATCATTGCAAGGTAAGTGATGTTCCATAGGCCCAATGGCTCTGGAGACCTAGTGTGTGGGGAGGAATAGGCAAGGCAAATGTTACAGTGCCTCTGCCATCATTTGTAAATGTGAATAACTGCCATGGTGCCGCAATATTTGTAACTTTGGGACTGTGTCATACGTCCTTGGGGTTATGTCGTAACTTCAAATGGTCACTAAGTGAACTGTCATAACCTGAAGATTACGTTTAAAACCTAGCTCTGGTGCAGTGTAAGCTATTTGATGTGACCATTGCAAGCTTGAATTGATGGGAAGGTTGTAGAACTTGCTACTTTCCCAAAATAAGCACATCTCAGAAACTCAATGAAACGAAGAAATGTGTGTAGCAGTTAGTGTTCCTTTTGGGTTTAATATGTTCCTTTTATAATGATTTCATTGAACTATTAATGTTCCTAGTCATCTTTTTGTTCAGAAGACTGTTACTTTATTATAAATTCCTTTTCCCCCCAAACTGAATTATAATTACACTTTTAAAAAAATGAATGAAAAATGCAGAAACTTGCCCTAAAAAAATATTAAGTCCATAGTTTCCATTGAAGAGCTAGAAACAAAAACCTCCAAAACGGCAAATGGAAGAAATTATTTTTTTAATAGGAGACAGTTACATAAATAAGAAATTGCACATGATAACTTTTTCAAAGGCTGAAAACTGATGGAATCGAAGGTTCAAGAAATGTAAAATTAAATAAAGGATATTTGTATGGATGTGTATACATGTACATTGAGATCTTTTTTTTTTCCTTTACCAAGTAGTTGTCACATAAAAAAAACATTTTAAGCAAGTTTTATAAAGTTTGTTGAAATGTATTTCATTACAAAAGATAAAAAGTTTTTTTTCTTTTTTCACAATGAATACAGATAATTTCAGAAGCTGGAAGCTCATAATTATTCACTGGAGAAAAGCTTTGGAAAGTCTAGGATGAATACAATGACCTCCAGTTTTCTCTAAGAATGAATGGAGGCACAAATTCTCATTTTGCTAGAATATGAGTTGATAAGTAAGTTAAGCAAAACATGCATTTCTTCATTACACTGCAGCCTATGAGTTCATTTAAATAACAATACCTAATATAAAACTCACAATGGAATTATCCAACAATTTAAATACGTATAAAAGTATTGTTAGTGTTAACAATAGAAAATGGGGTAAATAAATGAAGGTCTGTTCTTGGAGATATTATTTCCGCTTATTTAACTTCATAAAATATTGAATTATGTACTGCATACTTTGGTCAAGAACATCACTTTAACCTTGAAATTGACATTTTTAAATGTAATAGCTTAATAGTTTGTTCCTTAACAGTTTATTTTTAAAAAGGTGGCCCAAGTAAAATGAGTTATTTTGTTCTTAAAAAAATATTGAAAGCTATGTTTTATATGCTAAAATTAATGTGTTAAATATAGAAATCAATTAAAGTGGCATATTGCCTAATTGCTCTTGAGGTATGGGCTCTTATTTTCATACTTGTAGTGATATATCAAAGTTCCTGAGTGCATACAGCAGTCTGTGATGCAATAGTAAACCATGCTGATGTTTCCTTCTGAGGTAATCAAATTTATTTCATCTGTCAAAAATGCAAAATAGTTAGAAGTAATGTTATTTTGGCAAAAAGACTACAAGTACTTATGGAATGATGAGCTTCAGTTTAGGCATTCTACTTCAAGCATAGCTTCTACCTTCCAAATTCCTGAAAATCAGTCACTATTCTTAAACGTTTCTCTGGAAACCCTGTGACTTAATGCAAAATAACATTCTGGCAGAAAAAGAACTCAGTTTCATGAACAACATTAATTATAATTATTTGATTGTCTATGAGAAAAAAAATTCTACATAAATTGGTCTCACTTCAAATATAGTATTATTTTTCCAGATCTAATTCCATAATGTGTCAGAAAGCATTTGAACATTTTAAAAATAAAATGTGTTGTTTTACCTATGAACTATAGAGGTGAAACTCAAAAAATTAGAATATTGAGCAAAAGTTCATTTATATCAGTAATGCAACTTAAAAGGTGAAACCATATATGAGATAGACTCATCATATGCAAAGCAAGATAGTTCAAGCTGTGATTTGTCATAATTGTGATGATTATGGCTTACAGCTCATGAAAACCCCAAATCCACAATCTCAGAAAATTAGAATATTGTGAAAAGGTGCAATATTCTAGGCTAAGAATGGAGAGGCACACACTGCAAGATGCTTGAAGTCCAGTGTGAAGTTTCCACAGTCTGTGTTGATTTGGGGAGCCATGTCATCTGCTGGTGTTGGTCCACTATGCTTCAAGTCCAGGGTCAATGCAGCCATCTACCAGGAAATTTTGGAGAACTTTATGCTTCCTTTCGCAGACAAGCTTTATGGGGATGCTGACCATTTTCCAGCTGCCCACACTGCCAAAAGCACCAAAATCTGGTTCAATGACCGTGGAATTACTGTGCTTGATTGGCCAGCAAACTCGCCTATGGGGAATTGCCAAGAGAAAGATGAGAGACATGAGACCGAACAATGCAGAAGAGCTGAAGGCCACTATTGAAGCATCCTGGTCTTCCATAACACCTCAGAGTGCCATAGGTTGATAGCTTCCATGCCACACCGCATTGCTGTAAAAGGGGCCCAAACCAAGTACTGAGTACATATGCATGCTTATACTTTTCAGAGGTCCGATATTGTTCTATGTACAGTTCTTGTTTTATTGATTGCATGTTATATTCTAATTTTCTGAGATGGTGGATTTGGGGGTTTTCATGAGCTGTAAGCCATAATCATCACAATTATGACAAATCATGGCTTGAACTATCTTGCTTTGCATGTAATGAGTCTATCTCATATATTCGTTTCACCTTTTAAGTTGCATTACTGAAATAAATAAACGTTGGCACGATATTCTAATTTTTTGAGTTTCGCCTGTATTTGTTGTTTAAAAATTATAATGCCTTTAAAAATGACACCCTTGCTTTAAAACTTATATTCTCTTATTTTTACAATTGCATCAGAGTATACATTATATTAGTTATACAATTACACCTAATTATCAAAAAAATGTGATGGCTAAAACAAATTTAAAATATTGACAACTAGTTCATTGACTTTCTGTTTATTTTTCAAATAGAATGCATATTGATTACCGTGTATTACTATTTGAGACAGGAAGGCTGTGCAGAGAGTGGTGAGGATGGCAGAAAAGATTATTGGAAGTTCACTTCCTTCTATCCAGGACATGTGGGTGTGTTTGTATGTGGGTGTGTATACACACACATACACACAAACATACACACAGAGAGGCAGAGATATATGTACACACACACACACACATCTGTAGCATATGTTTATGTGTGTGATTGTATGGTATGAGTGTATATATATTCTCTTTTGAAGCAGACATCATTTTAAAGTTATTATTCCTTTTGGTGAGTTTCCTGGTTATGAAAATACCAATGATATTTTTCTTATTACTCTTTTAATTCCAGGAAAACAACATCCATAAAAATTGTCTGGGTTGTTGTTAATTGTCTGTATGAAATGAAGAAATTGAAATTAAATCTTGAAAAAGTAAAAATAATCAATAGGAAGCTTAATTTAAAGAGTGAGATTTGGTCTATTCTGAAAGGCTTATGCTTCACTTGAAACTTTTTGCCTATAACTTGGCAAATATTCTTGTTTCTACTCTCCTTGAATATTCAAAAAGCACCAAGGACAATTTTTATTTACACAACTATATTTAAAATGGAAAGTGTAGTCTGAATTAATCTGATATACTCCAGTTAGTATATGAAGGTCAATTAGGCTTCCTTGGAGAGCACACAGTCCAAATTCTGACAAATATATACTTTAATTTGGTTGCTTGATTTCAAATGTGGCACTCTGACAGGAAGCAGGCATCACCTCTGGCTAAATAGAATAACAAATTGCTTATTTGTTAGGGTTATTCTTTTGTTAAGTTGAACTGTCTCTTTAATACTAGCTAAAAAAAAAACCTTGTCAAGAAATTTAATTATTACGACTTCTTCAGTGGGGCTGTTTTAATGTTGAAATATAAGAAGGCCAAACCTGTATTCAGGAAACAGATACTGTTAATACTGCAAATAGCAATTTTCTAAAATTAAAACCAGCCAGTTCCTAATCATTTTACAATTCCTAAATTTAAAAGGATCTTAATTTTAATGTCATTTTTCCTATTTGTGGCAAAAAGAATTGTAAGAATATTCTAGAGGTGAGCAGATAGACTGCAATGCTAGTGTTCCTGGCATCCTTTACTGTCAATTTCATACAAACACACTGCCTTAAACTGCTGCTGCTAATGCATTTTCAGGCCACAGATGCTTATTTTACTTAAAACATCAACTCTCAGATAACACTTCTATTTATCTTTAAATAAGGCAGTGTTTTGATTTTACTTTTGCAAATTGAAGGGTATGGTGAAATAACATCCTAGTGAGTATATGCTTCATAAAATATCTGGTGACATCTGTTATTTTACTGCTCTGTCATATTATATGGGGTTTTTTTCCTATGGTGGTCTGTGATCACTATTAAGTTGATCTAATCAGACTAATTGGTTGTTATTATCCTGTAGTTTCATTGGTAAAAATATGGCATTTAGGTGAATATTTTTTGTATTGCTATTCTAATACTAATCTAATGATGAAATACATCAGACTCTTTGCCACTGAGCCATCGCATCTCCCTAGAATACTATATGGTACTATATTGTATATTCCTTGCTTACAATTCTTAGACTATTTTCATAACTCTGGGAGTTTTAATAGTGCCCATTATTTACCTTAATAAATTATTTATATTATTTGTACATATTTTATATTAATTTCTAGAACTATCACATTGTTAAAGATTTTAATCTATATCTTTATATAGATTTTACCGATATACGCTTTCACTTTAAACAAAATTTCTTAATTAAAATAGATTCAGTCTTTAACTTTGAGGAAGATAGTCTAAGAAAGCACAAGCAAGTGATCTTTTATTTTGAAAAAAGTTACCAAGGCCCTAATCTTTTATAAATGATATAAATTTTTGAAATAACAGAAAAAAGGCCTTGCATATAGACCTAATCATATAATTATGTATGTGATATAAATAACAAAGATTGATTTCTAACTTGCTGGTATTAAAGCAGCTCTATTTTAGCGTTAGTTGTAAAACTTTACAGAAATTGTATTTGATGTTATTAGAGTTTTAAAAAATTGATCATATAGATATTCATGAAAAACATTGTCTAAATGGCCTGGTGATTACATTTTCAGTATTTTAGAAAAAGAAACTGGCTACATAGAGTTTCAATGTTGTTCAGGTAATTTCTGTCAAAATACTAAATGTTGGTTGAATCATACATGTATATTTATTATTTGATATAATTCAGCCAATCATCTATTTAAAAGTATTGATGAATTTAATGAAAATTATTCATTAACATCAGAGGAGAAAAAAATATTTAATAGTTTCAAGTTTCCACTATAGGTAATGAGCATGCATGTACCTGTACAGTCCTATTTTGGAAATATATTCTAAATCAATGGACTCTTGTATAGTACATGTATACATGCCTGCTATTTACTTTTGGTGAAAGCAATATTAAACAATATCAAAAAGAAAACAATAGTAAATAATAAATTAAATCATGAAATAATAAGAAAAATGAAATATAAATTTATATAAATATAAATCTAATCTTTTCTGAGATCATTCCATTTTCCATCCTTGAAATGAATGTCTGCTTCATTCATTGCCTTTTGTTCTTTACATTTCTTACCACTTTGTATGTTTGACACTATAAACTTCTTTTTTTTGTATTCAGATATTTCTCTATGACTTGCTAAAGACCAAACATCTGAGTTATATCCTTCTTACCTGGTATATAATTAAGCCTCATTTTCAAAATTTAGTTATCGTCCGCTTTTGTATGCTGCGACAAGAATTCTGTGAAACATATTCACAGATCCCCTTAATACAGCAATTTCCCTGTAGTTTTTATGTTCCTTCTTCATAATTTTTCATTTGTGTGGGGGAACATTAAGAGCATTTTTCCAATCATCACATACAATCAAGAGTTGTAGCTTTTTTATCTATAACATCAATGAAACTTCAGAGTTTGTTGTTTGTTTGTTTGTTTGTTGGATTTATATGCCGTTTTTATATAAAACTTCAGAGTTGGGCAACTCTGTCTATCTACCTAGCTAGCTCGCTAGCTATCTTTCTATCACCTTATTCTGTAAGATTACCAATAAAAGAACCTCGGTGCTGCAGTGGTTAGAATGCAGTTCTGCAGACTGCTAGCTGCCTGCAATTTGGCAGTTCAAATCCCACCAGGCTCAGGGTTGACTCAGCCTTCCGTCCTTCCAAAATGGGTAAAATGAGGACCCAGATTTTTGGGGTCAATATGCTGACTCTGTAAACCGCATAGAGAAGGCTGTAAAGTGATATATAAGTCTATGTTCTATTGCTATATGTAACTTGGGGTTTAACTATGAAGTCCTTAGTGTTTTCTGAGCTTAGTTGTTTGATGCAGATGTTTTGTTACCAGAATAAGTAACAACTCCAGTGCTCTGTAAATTGTAATTTTGCTTATTAAGTCTTCTAAATTAGCAGTTCTTCTCACCTAAGTTTGGCATTTAGGCTGCCTAAATCTATGTCAAGATTTTTTTTCTCAATTACCTGTGATAATTAGGGGAGGGAGAAGAGGCAAAGAAATAAATTATATGTCACAAATTACTGTATCTACTGCAACAGTACTCATTCTGTCCTGGAAATCAGCTAATAACTTTCTGTATGATAATGGATTATTGCAAAAAAGTCAGAATAATTAATCTGTTACAAGCAGATTAATATATTGTATATATGCACATATCGTTTCTTGGAATTGGTTTTGGGCAGTTATGTGTATGTGTGTGTATATATATAGCCTGAAGATGACGAATGAGACTTCGTCGAAACGTCGCCAAGACACCTCCAATTTTATGTGGGAGAAAACTCGAATAACCAAAAACCTACATACTAACACCCACGAAAACCTCAGAAAATATATATATATATATATATATATATATGTATGTATGTATGTATGTATGTATGTATGTATGTATGTATGTATGTATGTATATGGCTTAATGGCTAAGACCGCTGCCTAAAATGTAATACAGCCCAGGTTCGAATCCCAGTAAGGGTATGGCTAGCTGATGAGAGCTAAATAGCTTGAAATAGATCTATACTAGTCTCCCTTTATTTATTTATCAGCACAAATATAACACACACACACACACACACACATATATATATGAATATACACTGTTCGGGTTCCAACATATTATATTTATCTCAAAGGAATAAAATTAAGTTAATCTTCACATATAAAAAGAATAAGCAGGGATATAGATATAGATATAGATATAGATATAGATAGATAGATAGATAGATAGATAGATATAGATATAGATATATATAGATATATGTGTGTGTATTAATATATATATATATATATATATATATATATATATATATATATATATATATATATATGTATGTTATATTTATGCTGATAAATAAATAAAGGGAGACTAGTATAGATCTATTTCAAGCTATTTAGCTCTCATCAGCTAGCCATACCCAAGTTTGGGAATCGAACCTGTGCTCCATTGCCTCCCAGGCAGGGAGTTAACCATTTGAGCTACAGAGAACGACTCCTTATCAGCCAGCCAGGATGGGAGGTATATACTTAAAGTCACAACCCCTGGTATGCCCAAGTATGGGAGGAAGGTCACACTTCCACTCTCTGTCATTAGGCTCGTCACAAGAGACCATCCAGACAGAAACCCAATATTTTTTACTGTTGCCTTTTTTGTTACATTTGTTATATTTATGCTGATAAATAAATAAAGGGAGACTAGTATAGATCTATTTCAAGCTATTTAGCTCTCATCAGCTAGCCATACCCAAGTTCCTCCCATACTTGGGCATACCAGGGGTTGTGACTTTAAGTATATACCTCCCACCCTGGCTGGCTGATAAGGAGTCGTTCTCTGTAGCTCAAATGGTTAACTCCCTGCCTGGGAGGCAATGGAGCACAGGTTCGATTCCCAAACTTGGGTATGGCTAGCTGATGAGAGCTAAATAGCTTGAAATAGATCTATACTAGTCTCCCTTTATTTATTTATCAGCATAAATATAACAAATGTAACAAAAAAGGCAACAGTAAAAAATATTGGGTTTCTGTCTGGATGGTCTCTTGTGACGAGCCTAATGACAGAGAGTGGAAGTGTGACCTTCCTCCCATACTTGGGCATACCAGGGGTTGTGACTTTAAGTGTGTGTATGTATGTATGTGTGTATATATATATATATATATATATATATATATATATATATATATATATATATATATATATATATATATATATATATATATATATATATATATATATATATATATATATATATATATATATATATATATATATATATATACATACATACATACATACATACATACATACATACATACACACACACACACACACACACACACACACATATAGTTTATTCTTTTTGTATGTGAAGATTAACTTAATTTTATTCCTTTGAGATAAATATAATATGTTGGAACCAGAAGAGTGTATATTCATCATATTTCAGCTCAAACACATGCTTGCTTTAAATGTGATACCTGGCAGGCAAGTACTTATCCACAAAGAATTGCACCCCTGGAATCCCATGTAAACTGGATCCTCTATGTGAGCATGCAGTGTTAGTATTCCAGTTTTTCATTGCTTGGTAGACTTCATGCTGGCACATTAGTCTGCATGGACAAGAGCTGTCACCTCTTTAACAATGGATATAAAGGACTTTGTGCATGTAAGAGGTTTTCGTGCAATTGCTGAGTCATGTTTAAGTCAGACCACAGAGCTTGAAATATCAAAAGCTCTGGGTTTTTGTTGTGTTTTGTTTTTTTGTTTTTTGTTTTTTCATTTTTGTCCTCAGTCCATCCTTTCACTCACTTCAGCATGGAAATCTAGTTCTTTTTCAGTTTTATTCTCATGGTACTTAGGTCACAGCTGAGAATTACTGTGGGATATATGCAGTATATAAATGTATTGTGTAATTTTTTTGATATGTTGACTTATTTTATCTTAACTTACCATATAATATCAATCAATTATATACAGGAAGTTTGTGTCCTTTTTGATAGGAGAACTATTGATGTTACCATGAAAATATATCTATTAATAATAACCCTCAGATACTCAACCAAGTGGTTTTAAAATTGGTCACAAAATAATTAGGCTACATGAGTTTATGATGGGATGTGTTTCTGTGCTGGAATATATGAGACATTTTGTTTTGACTGATCTTTTAACATGAATGACTATAACACATTTTAAGTTCATGGTTCTGCCTTAAAAGATGTGCTGGTGCTTATTATTATGTATTTTATAAAATCTGCTACTGTTACAAGTCATGTGCTGTTGCTCAGCCTGTTGACTAGGAAATGTATTGCATTTTTTAACATATATTCTGAATTTAAAACAAGCAACAGCTATAAATATTGTACCAGTTGGCTCTTTTCAGAATACTGAACAGATACAGTGAGATTTTCTTATGTTACTTTCTCATTTATAATAAAATAAGTCAACGAGCGGCAGATTTTGATAAAGACTTCTTTTGAGGGTTACTCTCTGAATGAAGCCAAATAGAAAGTGCTATTGTTGCTGTTGCAGGTTTTGAGTTTATTTGTATATTATGTGTACTGTAGTCTACATAATAATGAAACCCTATATGCTGTGGTCTGCTGGATCACTACACAGTCTGTGTGATTATAGATTGTTTGAATAACAGTGGCCTGTTGAAAATCCAGCCAGATGTGTGTATCGCTAACTGTGGGAATACCCACAAAGGAGGATTATCTCTTTTGTTGGTATTTCCAAGTCCTTTATAAAGTGGAAAAGTGAAAGGCACTGGGGTAACTAATGTGAAGATGATGGGTGCATTGGAATCAAAGAATGATTGTAAAGAACTCTCGGCAATATATCTTACAACCAAATTTCACCCCTAACGATTAAAACATGTACAGCTTAAAACAGAATAAGAAATCCTCAAAGGGATACATAGGGAATCCATTTGATGAACTCAAGAATTCCATAGACTTACTGTACATTTTATTTCAGAATATAGAAGACCATACCAGGCTCAGAAGAAAAACTAAATAGTATTGGCAGAACAATCTATATTAGGTGCATGTTAGCACTGGTATAAGCAGAAATTGGAAGAAAATTTATGTTTATTTTGTACTTGAAAAAAATCTGATAATTTTACAAAAAAACGGTTGATTCAGAAGAGTTGCTTCAGAATGCATAGGAATATGATGCATCAAGTCCTATGAAGCTGGCAAATTGAGAATGGAAGAACCACTTAGATTTCTGGAAGGATCTTTATTGTTAATAGGGTAAAGTAGTGTAAGGTAATGTAACGAAGCAGAGAGCACCTGGATTCCGCAGTTTGATTCCAAGCTACAAATATTTTCTTTTATGGGTGAGGTAACAGAATCATGAAAACCTGTCAAAGTAGCAATAGCAATAGCAGTAGACTTATATACCGCTTCATAGGCCTTTCAGGCCTCTCTAAGCGGTTTACAGAGAGTCAGCATATTGCCCCCAACAATCTGGGTCCTCATTTTACCCACCTCGGAAGGATGGAAGGCTGAGTCAACCCTGAGCCGGTGAGATTTGAACCGCTGACCTGCTGATCTAGCAGTAGCCTGCAGTGCTGCATTTAACCACTGCGCCACCTTGGCTCTTCCCAAGTAGTTTCCTTGCACAATTTATATCTACTGTAATTAAGATGGAGTTATTCTAACACTTTATAATTCTTCCTTTCTCCCACTCACTCTCTTCCATAACAAGTCTGTTGTGTTGCTTGCATCTTATATGTTCCTAATTTCTGTTATGCATTGCAAACCTTTCTGTGAAGCATTAAACAGCCACATTTATTGGGCGAAATCATTTTGCTCACCTGTAAATCAGGATGCAGCCACATGATTGTGGTAACAATTGTGGTTGCTTTAATGAAATTAAGAAAAATGGTCTTTTGATGCACATATTCTTTTGCAAGAGAATTTTCACCCTAGACTTTGTGGAAAATATGGTATTATACCATGTCAGTGAAACTGTCCCGGAATAGTAACTTTTCAAATTAAGAATTGTAACTCTGTATAAGTGTTTGTCATACTTCTATGTGTTTATGACCAAATGTTTTGAGGAAAATACATTGAAACATTTACAGTTCAATATAGACAATAAAAATATAATTATAATGAAAATGTGACAGAAATGAATCATTAAGATTAAATAGGTCTTAATATTTTAAAAGGCTGTTTATAAGGCTGAGGAAAACTGATGTCTGCCTGGTATCAAAAGTAAACTGAAGTTTTTCTGAAGAAGATATATAACAAAAGTTGGTAACATAGGAAACTGTTTTTAAGATATTCCATTTAATAGTGGTATTTGAAGAAAGGTTTTTTTATAATAACAATAATAGGAAATCCAGATAGTGATGTTTTAGAGAAGATGATCAATTCATCATAAACCCAATGGGAAGGTAAATTTCAAATACAGAAGGGAAGAAAGAGATATACAGTGCATTGGCAATAACTTTTCTAGTTATCTCTACTATTCTCTCTCTTTTTTCTCTCTCTCTTTCCAGAGAGAGGGAGGGAGGGAGAAAGAGAGAGAGAGAGAGGGAGAGACGGGGAGAGAGGGAAAGATTTTGGTCTGGAAAGCCATGCCATTATTTGAGTCTATATGTCACTATGTATAATGTAAAATTATGTAGTTCAGAGAAGTGACCAGGTCAATGATAACTTACAATGATCTTTAGAGAAAAATAATTTCTAAGAACAAATTAGCATTTTTCACAGTTAGCAGAATATTAAATTGCTTAATGTAAAACCAAAGTGTTAAAAGTGTTTGCTTCCAGAAACGAGTCTGAATTTAATTTTAAAAGCTAGTTTAAGAGAGGGGGGTGACTTTTTTTAAAAAAAGATTTGGACAAATGTAGAATTCTCCTGTGCCCATCATTCAACAGGTCACCATAGAATCAAAGGAAATACATGCTTTTAAAGTTGGTAATGTATTCATAGTACGATTAAATTAAGCTTTCCAAGAACCAGCCACAAATTCTGTTTCGTCAGGTCTAATTTTATTCAGGTGCTCCACTTGTATAATTTAGTAATATATATATAGCTGGATAATGGCAGTTTAGGAAGTATAAACTATAGTACAAAGAAAGAACTTTTTTGTATTATAAATTTTAGTATATTGGTATATACTTTTATTTTACGTTTTTGAATATTTTTTATTAAAATATTTTACAAAGACTTTAAAAAATGATAGCAATATAAAATAGAAAAAGAATAAATTATTGAAAAGGTAAAAGAAAATGGAATAATGAAGAAGCAAGAAAATGATTTTTTCCCTGAAGTATGGTTTTTAGAATTTATTAGAAATATTTTCATATTCATTTAAAATTGCATGTTTCTATTACACTTGTCACACACATGCAAATGTTTATGTGGACAAACACTTATGCACATACTGTATATCAGGCAATGAAAGCTAAATAACTCTACCAATGAGAAAAACTATAATTCTTTGACATCTGGAACATACTATATGTGTCTAATGCAAAACTGCTTGCCTGTCCCTGTTTTCATCTTTCTATGGGACAGTAGCAAAACACAGCTACATTTACTTTGCTGAATAAGGGCCTTGGGGGGAAACTGTTCTGGTGAACACACAAAGCACATCTTTGTTTCTCAAAATGGTTTTCTATATCTCATTTCCATAACTCCACACTTGTTCGGTGCCAACCACAGCAGCTACATGTAACTCTGCTTAATTCCCCCAATTTTTCATTCCAATTTGGATAGTTGACACAAAAAACGCTTTTTATGTAGCCTTAAGTTAAAGACTAAAAAAGAAAGCAGATCTGCAGATGTCTTTAAAATGTCTATAGCTGTGATTGTTCATTTTGCTCATTTATCTGAACATCTCTGGCCTTGGTATATCTCCAGAAAATTAGTACTACAGTGGTTAAATGCAGACTTTATATATAAATGTCAATAGACTGTGGTTTGATTTGATTCTTAGGATATGATAGTAATTGTCCATTTAGATACGTATTCTAAGACTAACTTTCAGAACTATTGTCAAACTCAGCTATTAATGGTATAGATGAATGAGCAATTATTTTAACTTTTACTACTAATACCTCTTTTTTTCCTTCAGTTCAATTGTGTCTGATTATTGGAGACTGCTTGGATAAGTTCATAGTTTTGTTGGTAATGGTTTTTTTTAGAAATACTTTGCCATTGCCTGCTTTCACGGTCTGAGAAAGAGTGACTGAACCGAGGTCATCCAGTTGACATTGTGCCCAAGACAAGACTAAAATTCATGATTTCCTGGTTTTTAACCTGATGCCTTAATCACTGCAACAGACTATTGCCATAAGTAGTAGTCTGCTACAGTGGTTATAATATTTAAAATATTAAATGAAAAGTTCAGTTTTATTCTTCTATAGCTTTATAAAATAGCATATGGTTATATATTTTAAAATTAAAGCTCATAATGATATTAAACTGATTGATTCTTTGTATTTTTCTGGGACTATTAGTATACTTTTACCACATGAAAATAATCCAGATTCCAGTTTAATAGTTCTCTGGTGCACAATATGATTAAATCTATAGAGTGGTGAAGGTAGTGCATATGAATCAGTAGTGGGATTTACCAGTTTGCACCACTTCGGGAGAACTGGTTATTAACTTTCTGAGCAGTTTGGTGAACTGGTTGTTGGAAGAAATAATTAGGGCAGAAAACCGGTTGTTAATTTTTTTGACTCCCACCACTGTTATAAATCTATTGGCAAGTAGTCAAAATATTTATTTTCAAATGATTACTTTATTAGATCAATATTTTCTATTCTGGTCACTCTAGAGTAGATACAAGTCAAGCTGCTGCCTTAACTAGAGCGGCCTTAGGGTGCTCTTCATGTAAGCAGCTCTTGAAAACTATCAACATTTCTGGTTATAGTATACTAACTTATAATCAGAAGTGGTTTTCTGCCGGTTCGCACCAGTTTGGGAAAACCAGTAGTGACGGTGGTGGGAGGCTCCGCCCACCCTCCCAGATGTCATCACAGATGCTTTGCACATACCGGTTCCAAACCAGTAGCGAAGGTAAGAGGATTTCATGCCTGCTCATGACAATATGTTCAATATACTATTTGGCAAAAGGAAAGCTGTAATTCTTTATAGTAAATATTATGCTTCTTTTGAACCTGTTGTCAATTTGTTATATATCCGGCTACGCATTATAATTTATTAAAACTATTACCGATAAATTCAAACTATAGTTTCACATAGTTTATTTATTTATCAATTCAAAATAAATTATGTGCTCATTTAAGTTCTAGTACATTATCACAGTTTCCCAATAAGTCCCTGTTGTTCTATTATTGCTTGCTTAGTATTCGGACAAAGAGACAGGAAATTCCTCTCTAACATTTGCAAGGTGTTTCTAAAAAGAGAAGCGTGAAGTCAAAAGGATATAAAGAGCATAAGAAAACCACAAAAGGAGAAAGATATTTAGGAGAAATTTGAGAAAGTTGCAAAGACAGAGTGAGCTGGCAAAAGGTATTCCAATTGATTCCAGAAAAGAGAGAAAAGTTTCAGGACAAAAGCCTTTGCTTGTGAATCACCACCTATTGGAAGCTCAAATTAGCAAGTGGAGAAGAGGACATAAAGCCTATAGAATATGTGACTGTTAAAAGTTAATTATTCCCTTGGGATACAGAAAGTAAATGGAATTCTATTCCCATCCAGGACATCCTATAGTGTTGTATATCCACTTTTCTATTCTAATGAAAGTTAACTGAAAGCATTGAATTAGAAATTAATACTTTAGTTCACCATTTAACTTAACCTGGAAGGGCCAATTAAGAAGGACTGAACAAAAATTAAGGAGATCAAATTCTCTCAGGATTATATTGGTCCTTAATTTCTTTGCTCCTTCTCTTTTGTGGACACTGAAAATTTGCCCTTATTGCATTTATACAATTTTCATATTTTAAGCAGGCTGATCAGATAATATTAATGAATAGATTTGAGATGCAGGCATTTTTAAGAGGAAATAATAAACATGCTATGCATTAACAAGTTAATTAAGTCTGGAGCCAAACAGGTAATTTTCCTGGTAGCACTTTTTGTCTTTCTGCCTGTCTACCTTTTTGCGTTCAGCTAAGACAGGTTAAACTAGCAGCGCAGTCACCCTGTCTCCTGAACTTGATTTGGCTCGCATACCAGGGCAACTTTTCCTCAGACAGACAGCAAGATGATCTGATTGGCTTGGGTCCAGAGCATGCTCACAAAGGCTCTTTGATGAAGGGATCCTTGGTAACCACTGTACCAAAAGCTGCCTACCACTCTCTCTTCAAAGATGCCTATTTACAGTAATGTAGAGAGGAGAGGTGGGGGAAGCAGCGGGGTGTTTACCAGAGCATAATTATGCTGCTAAAGTTAAAGGTTGGGCAAAAGGGGAAAGAAAGAGCAAACTGTTGAAGAAACTGGTTGGCAAGAAAATGTGAAATGCAAGGAATGTACAATTAAGATCATTAAGTCATTATAATTTTGCTTATCAAAGAAAAAAGAGTTAGACACAGTATGCCAAACATCACCACCAGTTACAGATAAGGGGTGAAAGCTATCTATTTGGCTTCCTTTCCATAGAGCACAATGATACACCCTAGCTAGGAGCAGCATGTTTGATACATTGACTTAATTCCCCAAGAAAGTAGTTGTTAGTGGTAAGTCATTTTCTCAAAGGGTAAATGATCTTCATGGATTAGAAGAAACACTGTTGTCTGTCTGGCTTTGTTTCACCTCGGTTGATCTCCCCTTCTCAAAGCTCCATTACTTTACCGTCTGCCTTATTCATTCTGATTATCTGTGGATTTTGAATAATGGAAAATAGACTTTTAAATTCCATCCTATTCTGCTCCTGTTCCTATATACGTTCTATATTATGCATCAGTTTAGAAGTTTTAGTTTTATAATCTGCATTTTGGTTTGGACATACAGCAAGTAATGCTTTTTCTCTGCTCTATTTCCCTTCCTCTGGTCATGTTCTTTATATTAGTGGTGCTCTTTATGTTGTTATGTAGATATAATTTTGGAACAATTTTGCTTTAGGATATGTTCAATTATTCCTTCTCTAAATTTAACTAATATATTTTTTCTTGTCATATAAAAAAGATTTTAAGTTTGTTTTCGAGGAAATTAACAAGGTTAGAAGAATGTATTCTTAGCAGTTAAATATGCTACATGACTGGATGTACAGCTGTGTGAAAAAGTCCTGCACACTTTACGGTTTACGACATTTTTTGAATAGGCCAATGATTTTATGATGTTTTATGCTAACTGCTATGCAAATATATTTAAATAAATACTGGTGGTTTTTAAGTGAAAAACATAAGCTTTTTGCAATTTGATGCTGTTTGGATGGGGATTGTGAATTTTCTTGCATGCTTACAATGCATGGTTACAATGACTATGAAAACAGATTAAGTGATGCATGCCCAATAGCATATGTGTTGCAATTACTAAGGCCGATGCTAGTTTAGTTAACATTTTTATTGTTTGTGGCCCTGAAAAGGACTGTTTAAGTAATCAAACATGGTTACTAATATGAAATTAGCCAGCCCTTATTGCTTATCACCAGGCGGCATCGCTTCGGCATAGACTGTATAAGCCTTTGCACGTGATCTTTGGTGACAATGTGCTTCCAGGCTGCAATAATAGATTCAATCAGCTCCTGCTTGTTCTTCGGATGCTTCTTGCTTATTTCATAACCAATCTTGGCCCACAAGTTCTCAATTGGGTTCAAATCCGGGCTCTGGGCTGGCCAATCCAGGAGTCAAACACCATGCTTCTTCATCCACTGCTGGACAGACTTGGCTCAATGACAAGGAGCGTTATCATCCTGGAAGTAAAAGTCTTTCCCTACAAGTTGCTGAGTTGAAGGAAGCATGGTCTTTTCCAGGACTTCAACATACTGCTTGGAATTCATGATTCCCTGCACGATTTGTATCTGACCAATACCAGAAACAGTGATACAGCCTCAGATCATCACATGCAATAGATGCTTCACAGATAGATTCAGGCAGTATGGCTTAAATTCTTCAGCTGGAAATCTTCTGACATACTTATTGCACTGATTCCCAGTCAAGTAGAAATTGCTCTCATCACTGAAGATGACCTTAGCCCACTGTTCATTGGTCCACTTAGTATATTTCTTGGCCCATGCACATCGACGAGAGCAGTGAGTGTCTGTGAGCAAAGGTTTACTTCGAGCCCTGCAGCCTTTGAGCCGTCTGGCAAGCAGTCTACGATGCACTGTGCTTATGCACACTTTTACATGACAAATTTCATCCCAAATTCTTGTAATCTAGCAATAGCAATAGCAATAGCAGTTAGACTTATATACCGCTTCATAGGGCTTTCAGCCCTCTCTAAGTAGTTTACAGAGTCAGCATATTGCCCCCAACAACAATCCGGGTCCTCATTTTACCCACCTCGGAAGGATGGAAGGCTGAGTCAACCCTGAGCCGGTGAGATTTGAACAGCCGAACTGCAGAACTGCAGTCAGCTGAAGTAGCCTGCAGTGCTGCATTTAACCACTGTGCCACCTCGGCTCTTAGGTGAGGTGTGCTTCCTGTCTGCCATCGAAATGTGTTGCACAGCCCGAGCTTGCCATTTTATCGACTCTGCTCTTCTAGAATCCAGAGCCTGTTATCAACTGAACCAGTTATTTGGTATTTTTCAACCACTCTGCTTACTGTGATTTGATGGCATTTCACTCTCCTGGCTATTTCTGTACAGGAGTAACCCTCTTCATGAAGCACAATGATGCAATGCCGCTGCTCAGTACTGATGAAAGCAAAGGCCTTCATCCTTGCCTGCAGCCAGAGCTAAATTAAATTTCTCAATGCTTTTCATGCCTATTTATGGTCAGAGAGTATGACAATATTGATTGGCTCATAGATTTAGCCTCTGTGCATTTTGATTGGTCAGCCAAAGCTCGCTGCTGATTGGCTACTTTCGATCCTAACATTCTCAAAAATTCAAGTTGTGTTTGTTTTAACACATAAACTCACTCAAAACCTTAAAAAGACTTGGGTTATATTAACAAAAATTATGCATCTCAATCCGACTACATAAATTTTCATCAAAGTACTAATTTTGCATGGTTTCTATGAGTGAAAAGTTGATTAAATATGTAAATGCAGCTTAAAACTGAAAGCGTGCAGGACTTTTTCACACAGCTGTAAGATTCTATAATTGTATTTGGAATAAAAGAATAAGCTAAGCATGTTTCTTCTTGTTCTTCCAGCTGTTTAATGACATTTGGAAGCTGCTCAGTTTTAACACGGTAGTTGTTATAACGGTGGTGGTGATGGGTTTTTTCAACTTTGGTCCTTAGTAATGAGATCTGAGATGGCTTACAAAAATGGTCAACATGGGTCTGGCATTCAAAAAAGGCTCTACCCAACATTGTAGCACATGCCTTTTACTATATCTCTATAAATACAGCCTAGATCAGCTGAAAGCAAGGAAAGTTTTAGAGAGACTTTAAGCCAGGGGTTTCAAACTCGCGCCGGAAGGCCAGATGCATCACGTCCTGGCCCTGCCCCCGCTTGGTTTAGCGAAGGGGGGGAAAGTCCCAATATATCAATACGTGATGCCACCCTGATGACACAAGTTTGACACCCCTGCTTTAAGCCATCCTCACCTCATGTTATATTTACATTCAAGTTGCAGTTTAATATAATCCTACATATGCCCTTAAAAATATCTCCATTGAGGTCAACTGTGATATACATCTAAAATTATTATTGGTCACATAATTATACAGATACTCAGACTGGATTTGGCATTTTTGTCCACCTACTGAGTCCTTCGAAAAATTTGGGATAGGGAGATGTTGTTGGAAGTACTTGTGTACTATATACACAAGTATGTGAAATCACAGCTGCCACTTCTTTAGTTAGTATTGGTCTTCATGCACAACAAGTTCTTCTCAAGAATTATTTAAATTGTTTATATAATTATGTATTGATATAATCAAAGCATTTATATAAATGATAGTCTAAAATCTCAGATTGAAAAGGTTGTGATTCTACTTGCTGCTTTCAATTGATGTTTCTTATGGAGTTGCAACAGAGTAATCACTCGTGCTTTTTCGAAAGCCTCATGGCATCATCATCATCCATTGAAATTCTCCTGTTTTTCTCTGTTGCTCCTTTCTTTTTCATACTTTTTAGTAAGGTCAGAACTCTCCATGTATCTTAAAAGAGAAGAAAGTAATGCAAAGACTGCTAATGAGAGCAATACATATGAGACATGTATAAAGAAAGAAAACGTGGAATAGTTTGGAAAATAAATTTAAATCCATTTGCAGCTTACTCAAAAGACAATGATTCATTAGTGCTAGATGCAATCTTTTTGGAAACAGAAATTGCATTTATTAGATTTATCTGCTATCTTTTTGTTAGGAAAGAACATTTGAGGCATATTATGTTTAAAAAATCAAAAACACGATTAAAAATAAATGCTGAATAAAAATATGCATGCAAGTAAACAAAAATAAATTGGCTTCTAGATTGTGGATGAAAGATATGCTTCTTGGTTGCTTTTCTAAAGTCAAAGGAGGTGGGTGGTTGAAAATAGAACTCTGAATTTATTCCATGGACTAGAAATGATATTGAAGAAAGTCTTTGTCCATCTGCAAAATAAACAAGACTTTGACTATAGGGATATAATCAGTAAGGACACTCCTATTAATCTTTATCTGTTATGACTTCAGATTTGTAAAAGAAATGGTGGTCCATAGCATAGTTAACAACTTTAAAAGTAACCATGAATACCTTATGTTTTGGAAGCAGTAGACAACTAGTGCAGATTCTTCAGTGCAGGTATGATACAGTCCTGTACCCAACCTATCACATTTTGCATCAGTTGGGACTTTGAGATATTCACCATGATAACTCCATATAAAATTTATTACAGTAGTGAGGCTGAATGTGGGTAACTTGCCAAATCTCTCTGGCTCAGGAACAGCTGTAGATAACACTCTAATCATGTGCCAATGCACCCTTCACTACATTACTGTCAGCAATCAATGACAGCTGTAGATAAAGGAACATTCCCAAACCTACTTTTTCAGGAAAAGTGCAACCCATCCAGAACAATATGAATCTTGGTCCCCAAGGTTTACTGTCTGATCTGGATTTAAATTTATCTTGTTTTATTTCATTCAACCCCTTATTGAACTTAGACAATGATATAGTTGCAGCGCCCTCCTTACTTGATCACCTTTCCTAGAAACAGAACATTTGAGGGCAGCCGATAATTATACAGTTCTCCTTGATCAAGAAAGGATTTCTTTAGTAGGGACTTTATAATTATTTCCTTTAGGAATAAGGGAACAGATTTCATCTGCAAGGAGGCATTTATCTTCATCTTTTCATGACCCATTCCCATGATCCATTTAATCAACCAAGAAAAGCAAAAGTCTAGGAAGAGGATAGTTTTTCACCTCTCCACGCAACTTCTCAACATTCAAAATCTACAAGCTGAAAAGATTGCAAGATAACAAGATAAGCTATGACTTCGTACAAGCCTGTGGTAAAAGTCAAAATGACTGTAGTGATTTTTTATTATGCAAATTACTCTAAGCAAGACATTAACAATAGGATATGCGACAATTTGCTCTTTAGTATATATGCAACACTTGTTCTGTGTTAAGAATATATGAAAAGACTGTCACCCATATTAAGCCGGTTGTAGGATTTGCCAGGATATCAATTTAATACCCGTCTGTCATTTCATTTAGTGTACATAGTTCTTTCCGAAGTTTGCATTGAGTGATCAACCTTTTTCTCTAGAAAGAAACTTTATTTTTCAGCCTAAAGAAACCAAAAGAGCAATGACTCTTTCAGCCTCTTTATGGAAATACAGTGGTGTAATTAGAATTGTAGAACTAAAGTATAAAAGTTTGAAATTAAGGGTATAGAATAAATATTTTCATTCCCTGCTTTGTTCTGACTTTAAACAAGGAAAACAAAATGCATTATTTTATCATTATAAATATGTCCATCAGCTTTGAAATTGTATTAGCTGTCCTGTTTAAATACTTTTTTATTCAGATTTATTTTACAATTAACCAAGACTTTTACAATTATCCATTTCATTTAAAGTGCCAGGTTGTCTGCTAGATTTGCCAAAATCTGCTTGTTGCATGATTCTTCTTATAAGTTTGTTTACCAAAAATTCTCTTAAAAGAATTCAGCTCTTTTGGATCCGCTGTGCAAGAAGAAAAGAGCATAAAATATGTTGTGATTGTAAAAAGAAATAAGAATGTATTTATTTTCATGCCCAAGGGACAAATAGCAAAAGCTTCTTGTGAAGTCAAAGTGGTTCATTTTCATACAGTTTGATTTACAATCTTCTAGGATTGAAAAACTTTCATATTTTTGCAATTGCATAGAAAAAAGCCAATGGAACATAGCAGGCTTTTGTTAAACTGAGTTTTTGTACTTAATTAACAGCAGCATATTGAAGTAATATGATTGTTATTCCATTTTTTTCTAAAGATATTTCTACAGTGCTATTTTTAAAACATCAAATATACTAATCTAAATTTTAAAATTTTTAAACATCTATAATATACCTTCTTTATTTGGATCTTGAAGTTACAAAACTGTTTGCTATTAAAGCCATTTGAAGCTGGCTTCCTTTAAGTAATCATTTAATTTTTAGAGAATGGAATTTTTTATCTGTGTTATATTTTTGCCACAGAGAGAAAACAGACCATCAGAAATACTAATAGATCCACCCAGAAATATTAGGATTGTGGTACTTTTAATATGTTAATACAGAATTGTATTGGAACCTGAGATATTATTTCAAGAAAGTATTTGAGAAATCAATATCCACTATTCTAAATATTTTAAATACTCTACAGTATTCAGAAATGTAAATATTTCAACTTTAATCTTAAATAAAAAACAATGTTTAATTGAACCTGAAGTAATGTGAACAATACTGGTGGAGAGCAGGGATAGCAATGACTTTTAGTGATATCAGATCAGCTTTCATAAATTCTGTAACTGCTGATTCCTCCTTCATCAGAAAAAACACATTTGAAAATATTACAGAATTTTTCAGAATTTCATTTCTAATACAAACATCAACTTTATATTCAGAAACATGTTGTACAGATGTACAAATATATTTTACAGGTATATTTATTTTTTAAAAAGTGGGAGTTAAGAGAAAAATAATGATATTATTTGTATCAATATGGGGTGACAGATGATTGAACCTAGAATCATCTATTTCAGTTATTATCTATATAAATACAAATGTAAATGTTCGTTTGTTCAAAATCCTAAATCTCCAAACGTACTTCACCGATTGCTTTGAAATTTTGACACAATGGTGCATTCGAATACGCACGTGTTTTTATATACCTATATTATATAGATGTCACACCTGTGACAGGTAAAAACATGTTTTTTTGTAAAAACATGCTTTTTTTGAAAACCAGCAGCATCTGTTAGACGTAAAAGCAAAACACTCTATACTAAATATTTCACGATTCCATTTCAATGTTTCCGATTGCATTGTTATATTGAATTTTCATAGATTTAGATTTATTTTCATTTTGACTTAATTATTTCGTGTGACATTGCGTTGGAATTGAGCTGTGTCATTTACCATAGTGTTCATTTCGTGAGTATAGTATATTCGGAACAGTTCGGCCTCTCTCCAGCTTCATCACGATGGTCCCTTTATATGTGTCGCTGGGCTGCAGCTGCACCCTTTCCCCTTTCCACCCCTCCTCCGACGAGCTTCAGCCATTTCTGCCAAGAGGAGCCAAAGCCCTACGGCCTCCCCCTCCCCTCCCACCAGGCCTTTGCTGTCTGTGGCAGGGCTGCACCTGCGCCATCTCTCAGCTGCCATTTCCCGCCCTTAAGCCAGCCTCCCTCCGCCCAGCCCAGCGGAGCTCAGAGGAGGCAGAGGCGGAGCGTCTCCTCAGCCCGGCCGGCTGCATGCGCTCTCCACCCTCCCCTCACAGCGAGCCAGCTACGGCCTCGCCAAGGCAACTCCAACAGGGCAGTGGTGGCAGTGTCAGCCTGAGACGTAGCAGGGCTGGGGCGGCCGCTGGGTGCCCCATGAGGTGGCAGCTGTAGCGGCCGCGCCGTGGTCGCTGGGGGCTGCCTTGCATCCACGTGACCAGGAGCATCTCCTTCCTCCTCCTGCTCCTCAGGGGACACCACTTCCTCTCGCTGCTGCCACTGAGGGAAGCCAGGTCGGGGGTTGTGGCTGCCTCCTCCTCCTCTCCTCAGCCCAGCCGGGGTGGCACCTGAGGAAGGCATTGTCGGTGGAGGCATCGGGCCTTCCTCCCGCTGGTCCCAATGCAGCAGCAGCCACAGCAACAGCAGCCTGAGGCATGGCGTGGGAGAGGAAGAAGATGGTGCAGCCTGCGATGCTGCCTCGGCGGGCTAGCAGCAGCAGCAACAGTGGCCCTGGCTTGGAGGACTTTAAGCCCAGCCTGCTGGCCCAGCCGACGCCGCCTCCCCCAGCCTCCGCTTCCATCTCGGTCTCCTCCTGTCCTCCCAGGGCGCCTCTGCCCCAGAGCCTGGGCACTGCTCTTGCAAGGAGGAGGAGGCATCGGGGGTCCGGCGGGCACACAGTTGAAGAAGAAGAGCGGCTTCCAGATCACCAGCGTGACCCCGGAGCAAATCTCGGCCAGCCTCAGCTCCAACAACAGCATTGCTGAAGACACGGAGAGCTACAATGACCTGGACGAGTCACACACCAAGGACTTCTCCTCCGAGATCTTGGATGTCTCGCTCTCCCAGGCCATCGACTTGGGGGAGCCTGAGCGCAGGTCCAAGGAGGAGGAGTCACGGGGAGCTTGGAGGACGCCAGGCCGGGGCCTACGGAAGCGTCCTCCATGGCAGCTGTTGCAGGGGCCACCGTGGCTCACTTCCATGTGGGGGTTGCATCTGCCGGGGGAGCCGTGGCCAGTGCAGCGAGTGGCAGGGCCCACCAGGTGGGCAAGACCCTCATGAACCTGCTGGCAATGGCATGACCCTGCCCAGAGAGAACCACCCTGGGAATGTTTCTTTCTTCGCATGCTGTTGGTAAATGTGCCCGGTCCAATGTCTTTCCAGCAATTGAAAATTGTTTGTCACATGGACAATTATATGTTGCGTGTTCTAGAGTCGTCAAACCAGACAATTTCTATATCTGCACAGACAATGGAACAACAAAAAATATTATATACCCACAAGCATTGTGAAATTAAACATATTAGAAACTTGCACTTTCTCTTTTCTTTCTTTTCCATTTAACCAGACTGGGCCACAGCAACGCATGGCCGATTACAGCTAGTTAAAAATATTCTTTATAAAGTCCTATAATGCAAAGCAGGAACGTGTTCTAGAGATAAGGTGAATATTCTTGCATTTGTATTAGGATTGTTAATTGTTTTTTAAAAAACAAACTTGCAAATTATAGATTCAGATTCTTTATTAGAACAATGCAACTTGACCTATAATCATAGAAAGGGTTTTGCAATATAGAAGCTCTTTTTCTGTGGTGTAATATGAAGAAACTTCTTCCAAACTGGCACAAACTCTGTGCACAAGCACCCATGCTAAGAAGCCTCACTCTGCCCTAATTATCAAATTATTGTGGCAGGAAGGAATAAAAAAAATCTCCACTCTCTCATAAGTTTTCAGAATGGTCCACTGCATTCTCTTTAAGATATACCAAACAAGACAGATTAACAATCCTGAATATATTTTTAGAAGATAAGTGGGAGATTGTGTAAATTGAACAAAATTAAATTAACCAGCTGCATAAGAAGATTGTTATATTTTTTCTTCCAGTAACAAACAAAAATAGTATTAAATAACTTGAAATTGATAGTGATTATAGCAATACCTTGTTTTATGGTTTCTTTTTCAAACGCATGCTATGAGTATTTTATATTTATAAAGCACAAACATAACAGTCCTTTAAAGTGAACATTTCACATGTCCCAATTGTATATTATTGTAAGTAGTAAGTAATGATAAAGTATGCTTATTCAAGGAACTGTATTAGATAACAAACATATAGCTAAATGGAAGTTTTGCAAAGGAGAAATCTTGTGTTCAGATTCTATTTGCTAGAAGGCATAAACAGGTAAAAACTAATATTTACATGTAGGTTTCCCTAGTATTTGAGAAATAGAATTCTGTATTAGATGGAAATAGATACAAGGCAGACAACTTTAGGGGATGCAGAATTTCCTTAATGATCATAATGTATTCCCATATTCATTTATATAAACTAATCTGGTTATCATTATAAATA
This sequence comes from Thamnophis sirtalis, assembly GCF_051295495.1. Lineage (NCBI taxonomy): Eukaryota > Metazoa > Chordata > Lepidosauria > Squamata > Natricidae > Thamnophis > Thamnophis sirtalis. The sequence goes on from NW_028261391.1 coordinate 55,387,148, forward strand.
AAATCCAGTGATATAATGAAGATTTGTATTTTAAGCTAATCAGACTTCATGTCTTTGCTTTCAATAGTAAGGAAGATGAAAAATTGATCTATGTTTGTGTATAGATAGATAATCCAATTCTTATATTTAGGATCAGGAGAACTACTATAAATGCAACATGCTTTTCTCTTTGTAAAATTAGGTAGATTATTGTCAGGGTAGAACTATTGTGATTGAACCTGAAAATCTGTACTACCATTGAAATAAAAATGCATCAAAACTATTTTTAAAAGCATTGTGATAGGTTATTTGTCTGAATCTTTGCTTATATCACATAGCTTCCTCAATTAAATGATTTCTAAATGTTTAAAAATAAACTATAATCTATTATAATCTGTAAAGCACAATTAGCTTTATAGAATGTCTATTATTTTGACTTAGATTTAGCTTAACAGAATTTGAAAAGAACTTTTAGCTATAGAGTTCTGCTACTTGCTCAAAGAAGGAATTCAAATTAAGGCATCCTGGACTGATGGCCATTTAGTCTCTATTTGTACACAGTCAGTGATGGAGTGTCCATCACTTTTCAGGCAATTAATTCCATTTATGAAGTATTACAATATTGGAAGTTTGACATTTCAGCTATCCAAAGGGGATAGGATATCTCCCAGATTGGCTAGGGAAATTGGTAGTGAAAGCTCCAAACAACATAGACAGTTGTGTATATTGGCAAATTATGTCTCCCTGCCTGAAGAGGACACTTCTTGCAAGCACAAACTTGTTTCTTTACTGGAAAGCAAAGAAACTTGAAGAAGAGTTATTTTATTCATATGCATCAGGAAAGAGGAAATATACCTGATCAGGACACCTGTGCAGGAATGACAGAAAAGTGAAAAGATTGAAACACAGAAACTATTACGGTTACCATTTGGCAGTAGAAAATGAATGGAAGAATGTGATCAAGAAGGAAGATCAGAAGACACTCAGTGTTTGTGCTATGTCAGTATCTCCAGTTAGAGGATGGTCAACAGATATTGAATAAACCATGCTGCATAACTTCATAGAAGACACTGAATTAGGGATTAGGGCATAAAAATCCTGTTGAAAGTATTGAGGTGATGATGAAAGGAGAGAGAAACAGAAGTGATTACTATTATAGATAATTTGGGCAGGAAGAAAGTATGGATGAAGTCTTTCTGCATCAGACAACTAGCTTTTCAAAGAGAAACATAACAGTGATAATGGGGTGAGTGGATATCCAATTATCCTGACATCTCTTGAGAATATAATTTAGCAAAAAGTTAGAGGTCTAACAAATAACCCTTCTGTCACTGACAACTTCAAACTTTTAGAAATTGGGGAAAAGATCTGTCCAGAATCTAACAAAGCAATTGATAGAAAAAAATGACAATAACTTTACAAAAAGAGATTTTGAAGACACCAAAGAAAGGAGATTTGGCTTGAAATCCTAAAGGATCAAAATAGTTATGAAAATAAGCATAACATTCCAAATAATTAAGAAATGAGATAGTGAAGACACAATCCCAGTGTATCCTAGCATATATGCTAGGATTTCTACACTGCATATATAATATAAGGTTGTCTTTAGAAACTGTAGGAACTTTGCCAGAAAGGAGCTGGTGCTTGCAAGGCATATTGAAAATAACAAAAATATTATTTTAATATATTAGAAATAAAATGAAAATACGAGAAGAAATTAGTGTTTTGGTAATGATGAGAGGGGAAAATATTTTAACTTTGATCTTTTGACTATGAAGAGGATCAGTGGTATTCCACTGAGAAAGGAGACAACTCCTTTGTAGAATAAATAAGAAAGAATTTAGCCAATCTAAATAAATCCAAGTCTTTAACCAGAATGGATTATATTCCAGCATACTGAAGGAACTAGCAGAGGTGATCTCAGAACAACTGTACACAGTCTTAGAGAACTAAACAACTAGTGAGATCCTAGAAGACTGAAAAAGACCAAACATCATCCCAGAAAGGGGGAAGATTTAGGAAACAATAGACTTCCTAGCTTAACATCTACATTGGGCAAGGTCACCAAACAGAGTTTCCAGCTGTGTGTCTGTGAGCATTTGGATAGACATGATACAATTAGCTGCAAGGACATGTCACAAATAAATCATGTGAGAGTAATTTTATGCTTTGATGGAATTACTAGCTTAGTAATTCAGTGGAACCCTACAAACATAATGTACCTGGACCTCAGCAATCTTCAATAGAATGTCTCATGATATTCTCCTTCATATTGATAAAGTGTGACTGAGATAAGGACTACAATTAGATAGCAATAGCAATAGCAGTAGACTTATATACCGCTTCATAGGCCTTTCAGGCCTCTCTAAGCGGTTTACAGAGAGTCAGCATATTGCCCCCAACAATCTGGGTCCTCATTTTACCCACCTCGGAAGGATGGAAGGCTGAGTCAACCCTGAGCCGGTGAGATTTGAACCGCTGACCTGCTGATCTAGCAGTAGCCTGCAGTGCTGCATTTAACCACTGCGCCACCTTGGCTCAGATGAACTCATAGTTGGCTGAATGATCATACCCGAAGAGATGGATACATACAGATTTCTACATCTGGATAGGAAAATGTAATGCAAGGTGAAGGAAGGGATGGGCATAGCACGGTCAGACCCCATATAGAGTACTTGTTGAGTTCTGGGCACCACCATTCAAACAGGACATTGACTAATTGGAACTTTCTGAGAGGGCTATTAAGATGGGGAAGGAAATAAAATCCTATGAGGTATAGTTAAATGGTGCAGATAAAAATGGTACTTCAGAAAAGATAAGTGAAGGGGATCTGGTAATAGTAATAGTTTTCAGTAATCTGAAGGATTATCTCATGGGGAAGAATGGGTTTATCTCTATTGGTTCGTCCCTCTGGAACTAACTCCCCGCGGAGATTCGGACCCTCACCTCCCTTCAGGCTTTCCATAAAGCCGTTAAAACCTGGCTGTTCTGGCAGGCCTGGGGTTGACGAGTTCCCTTCCCTGCTCGAATTGTGTGACTGTTGATTGTTTTTAAACTTTTCTCTGTATTTTGTTTGTTGTGTTACCTTGTGTGTACTACCCCCCCCCCCCGGTTTGTTAGCCGCCCTGAGTCCCTCCGGGAATAGGGCAGCATATAAATGCAATAAACCTTTAAACCTTTAAAGCAAGTCCAGAAATACTGGATTAAAGCTAGACAACCAGTTAAATGTCCTATAGGCTGTTAGCAGTTAAACAGGCTGCCTGCCACTTAATGAGGTCTCCTTCACTAGACGTCTTCAGAGGTACGATGGCTATCTGTCAGAAATGTTTTAGTGGATTCTGCATCAAGCAGGAGGTTGGGCTGGCTGACCCTTTCAACTCTTAAGATGCTTTCATGAAATAAAGTTAAACTGGGAATGCTTATTCTTCAAGAATCTATGTTGAGTTGAATCCTTTTCATTACAGCTACTAAGCAATCTCATATGATCTGTTCTAGAACATGTCGGGTGTTATAAACTGACTGATTTGTACTTTCCAAATCTAATTTTATTCCGTTTTGAAAATAGGATCAAATTCTGCTCCACTAGAAAAGGGGGGGGGGAGGACTTAACATTGCTATTTGGATAATTCCTTTGTAGCAAAGAAGAAGGCATCAGGAAATCCCAAATATTGTATCAGAAAATTCACTGTGCACCTGAACTTTGTTGGTGTGGGTTATAACTGAAGACCAATTGGCTTTTGTTTTGTTTTGAATAAGGCATCATTCTTAGAAAGAACAAAGGCTTCCAAAAGCTGTGTTAGAACTACAATTCTAACATTAAGAACCTAGTAGAAACTATTATTTGTAAAATATAGAGAAAATATTTTTCCACTTCATGACTGTCACTGAGAATTTTCTGCAGAAGAATCAAAGTCTCAGAGAACAAAGTAAAAAAGACTTGCTGGCCTCTATTCACTTAGAGTAAAACAGTATTTTATAAATAAAAACAGTATGGTTTACTTCATGATTTCAAATATCACTAGTGCTGAAAATCTGTAAAACAAAATTTTAATAACATTTTAATAAATTAAAATAAATAAATGGCCAAAGTATGAATAATAAATTGAAATTTTAATTCACTAGTCATATTTATAAATATAAAGTTTAGAAAACCTAATACTGAAAGCTAGTATTTCTACAAATTATGGTGCAGCGTAAGAACTTGCTTTTTTATTCATTCTAATGCTATTTTTTAAAATAGAATTGGAAAGCTAATTCTAAGTGTTCTTTATGTAGTTTACTAAATAAAGTAAATGACCACCATCATTTTCTTAAGAATCAGAACCTTTGTGGTTAATTAATTTATACAGCTGTCATTACAACTCTCCCTATTATTCATACTGCCATAGATTTTCTTCGCATTTCTGGCAAAGTTCCAGGGAAAGCCTGGGACTTATTAATCTGGCTTGGTGCAAAGTCTATTGATTGTGGCCTCGAGGGTAATAACTAAATAGAGCTGGAGCAACAAGTCAATAACACCATTGTTGCTACAGATTCAATTCACTTGAGAAGTGTGATTGTTTTACAGTGGCCAAGAGTAATCATAAGCAGATCAGCATGTTTGACAGTCTTTGCCCCATGTTAGCACTATGGCTTGTTTTAAAGCTTTCAAATGGATCACTTGAGAATTAAGGTGGGGTGCAGGGATTAGGAACCTTGTAAACTCCTTCATTACAGCTAAAAGGTTTGAGCTTTGCTTTTAACATTGAGCAAGAAAGAGAACTCTATGCTTTAACAAAATAGAACTATGCTAATACATATGCTGATCTTTTTTTTAAAAAAAAAGCAATGGAACTGATCTTTTTTGTCCAGGTAACTCTGATCAAATGTAGTATAGATATATAAACACAATCTTCTTCTGGTTGTCCTGTTTAGAACAGTTTTTTGTCATTTCATAAAATAAAAAGAGGCTACGGTGCCAGACAAAATCGGGAGGGAGGGGGTAGTGACAGTTGCAGTAATGGTTTCAAGTAATGTTGTCTATACTTAATATGGATGCTACAAAAATATCTTTTAGAAGTGGTATATTTGAGGAATAAATGTATTCTAACATATAGATTCAACAGATAAATGTTTGGTCTGTGCAAATCTGTAAGAAAGGATCTCTTATAAAGCATGTCAACATGTAAAAGAGCTCAGCTAGAACGTGAGTTCATCCAGTTTCACTGAAGTCTGTCTCTGCCTGTTGGTGTAGATAGGACTCTCCTGGGACCATTGGAAAAGCAAACAGTGGTACATGCATACATTCACTTGCAGACAAGCAGGAAGAGTCTTTAAGGCAGCACATGAGCCTTCCAAAATATGGGGCTACTTTAATGTTTCCAGAAGATGCTTTACTTCTCACAACACACTTCACACAATACTTCTTTTAAATAGCTTGCAGTGATTTAATGCATATATTGTAATTGTAACTAGGGAGATTATAGCTACTCCTTTCATCTGAGAAGCCCAAATAATCCAGGCCTACAGTATGAAGTATAAATGAATAAACCTCCACTCAGGGTAGTAGCTATAAACTGGGTTGACCTGGAACTTTTAATAAAAGGTAGCATCTAACCTGTGGTATATATTGATAGAAGTTGACTTCCTGATCATCATATTCCCTGTATCATTGATTAGTCTCTACTAACAGAGAGAAAGATAAGACAAACTGATTTTTTTTTTGTCTTCCATTCAGCTTCTCAGAGACTGCCTGCTTGGACAAGCCCCTTGCCAAGGTTTTTTTGAAAGTGATTTGCCATTGCCTCCATCCTAGGGTTGAGAGGGAATGGCTGTCCCAAGGTCACACAATTGACTTTATGCTTTAGCTGATGCCTTAATTACTACACCAAACTGACTCTCTGTCATATTGATTATAATACCATTATTCACTTAATGAACAATTCCATAAGACCAACTTTGCAAAACAATTATGTGTATTTCACTGCTAAGGAAAAAGCAAAGTGAGCAAAACTCTCTCTGTTCTGGACTATTTGCCTTCTTTGCAATGCTCACCAAAAGCTCTCCAACAGAACATCCTCATTAGTGTGAAAGATATTTTGCTTACTCTCAACTATTCACCAAAGAAATTGCCAAAAATGGAGATGAGCAGCACATTAGGAATTTTTATGAGTGCTGAAAAGGCTGTACTGCTTATCTAGGGCAAATTTTTGAAGAGTCATATTGGGTAGCTGGAAAACATCCTCTCCACCTTTTCCAGGATAGCCTCACCAAAGGCCAAAGAGGCTTCTTTCCAGGTGCACGGTCCCTACAGAATTCTTTTTTAGCTCTAACAAGTGATAGGTAGCACATAGGGACCCGTTTAACAAGACAACATTGCTTCATTGAAACAAATCATGTTACCTGTTTGCTTCAATAAAGAGAATTGTCTTGTCTCCATGGCATGAATCTCTTCTTTGAAGTGAATTTAGGTCAATTTGAACACAATTAATTTTTGTCCTTTTAATGAAATAGTGATTTATACCAATAATTGGAGATACATAATTTGGAAGTATGAGTTACCATTTCAGATGGATGCAAAGTAAAAAGCCATATGATTAGGCATAGAGATTTTTTTGTCAGTCATTTTCAATATACATTATCTTTTCTTTCTCTTTCCTTTGTCCTCTATGTCCTCATGCTCAAAATCTTGATATTTCGATATTATAGCTATACATGAATATAGCAGAGTTGTTCTATTGAACAATCTGTGCTTGGAATTTGCCCCTTTTTTATTTGCAAGTCACCTTGGCATTTACTAGCTAACAAAAGGTTGATATTTTTCAATTAGCCCTAACCTTAAAAGCTACAAAAGCAGTAGCATATGTTTGGTAGTTCTTTTTTATGTGGATAAACATGCTGATTTAGTTCCCTTATTATCAGTGCAGGTTTTATTTAAATTATTTGATGTGAGTCACAAAATAGTTGCAAAATTTCCAAGAACCAATAATAATACAATAATTCAAATATCTATGGATAAAAAAATCAATAACATTTACACCATGTTACAATCAAAACAAAATTGGTACTAGAAGTAGTATATAATTTTGTCAATAATTACCAAATTGAATATATGATACAATAATAACTGTTGCAAGTGCCACAACAAAAAAGGAATGTTTTACTAAATAATGTGGCTGTGCAAAAATACCCTCAAAATACTAAACAGAAATAGACTGAAACATTCAGAAAATTCTGATTATAAAATGTGAATTAAAAAACCAAATAGATTAGATTTGATCTCAAAGAATATAAATAAAATGTATCATAATTAAGATATATGCTGATAATGACAAGAATTAGTCTGATACAATATTGGAAAAGAGAAATCTTGCTACCCATTCAGGACAGGGAGATTAACATTCAAGAATTGCAGCAATGGAAAACAAATAGAACAGGAGTCTAACCAAATTCAAGCAGGAATGGTTCCTTTGTTTACAATATAAGAGAAGTCAAGGCAAGCTAAGACACTTTTTTGTTTTTGTTTTAAGAAACAAAGAAACTGTTTAAAATCATCATCCTGATCATCATTGCTATCATCAAAATGATCCAGAGATAAGTAATGATGCCCAAAATAACATATAGAAATAATCAAGAAGCAATTAATGTCTAGGAATAAACAAGAAATGCAATTATAGGTTGTATTGACAGAAATACAGATTTCAAATTACAGAAGCACTACTACATTTTGCATCATTTGGATGCCACCTTAACTACTGGGTAGTATCCGTTTAGTATCCTGGCTAATACCATTTAGTTCTGGGTACCAAGCTCAAGAAGCTGAAACAAATAATATAAAAACAAAATGATAGGGAGTTTGGAAACTAAGTTCAACAAAGAAAGTTTGAGGAAACCAAGCATCTTTATCATTGTGGAAAGATAACTAAAATAATCCCTATTTGAATTGTTAAAGTATTGTACTTGAACAAGTTACAAAAAGCAAAATATCTTCAGGACTTAAAGGAAATTGATTGTAACTGAATATTTATAAGAAAATTCATAATATTAAGAATAATTAGTGGAACAAATTACCAAGCAAGGCAATTATTTTCTCTTAATGTCATTGATTATGCAATGCAATACATATCAGCAGTCTGGTTATCGTACCCTTCTTTCAAGTAAACTATATGGAGTGATTTACAGAACACTCCTACTGAAAGAGTACTTGAATTTTAGTAAACCATTCAGTCAACCATCACTTCAGATTAAATGTTTATCTCTGAATCCATTTCAATCCTTTACACATAAACAACTTTTTAATTATGACTTGATATCCAAGTCTGGATTAAAGTTTCTTGCTTTCTGCAGTTGTCAAGATGTACTGTTTTATATATTTTGACAAGAAATGTAGAAACTGAGTTGCAGAAAATCTATTTTACAATTCTGTTTATCAGCCATCTACTCACTGACCCAGGTAGGTATACCCAACCAGTTTTTTTTTTATAAATAAAAAATATATATCTGGGGAAAAATGCAAAAGTAATCAACTCGTTTGTGCTTCTATTTTATCTCTGTTATCTGGGAGTCTGATTGTGATAGTAACAGGAGCAATGAAAGAAAAATCTTGACAATATTTTCAACTTTTTTTTGTCTAGACAGTGAAGAACCTCTTGTATCTCTGGAAGACAGATATGGGTAAAGGGGAGGGGGAGATTCTAGGCTGGAGGCCAGAGGAGAATGGGGATAGTAAGCTGTCTATATTTTCTAAAAAAAAGAAGAAGTTAAAAACTACCACCTACTCATCAGGTGGTTGGAGACTGTGGTTGTAACAGTGTGCTGCAGGCAGAAGTTCTGAAAATCCCAGAAAGTGTTGAAAACATCTCTAAACAAGGTATTTTTCTCTTGCACCTTTCTTGCTAAAGGTCCCAATTGCTGCCAAGAAAGCTAGTGAGAATGTTAGCTGTCAAATAAAAAATTTATGACAGTGTTTGGCAAAGGACTGTATTGCTGCTTGTTTTATAGTTTTCCACAAGGCTATTGAAGGGCTTTTTCTTCTTTTTTCTTTATTTCTTTTCTTTTCTTTTGTGAACAGCACTGTTCACTTATCACTGTGTTCTTTAATAGTAAAAAAAGTAAATCCAAAGTAAGATAACTTTTTATTATTTAATAACTATCTCTAAGTATTTGCCATGACACAAAACTATTTTTTCTATAACATTACTGTACATAGAAAATTTCTGTTAATAAAAAAAACATGATTGGCATTTTATGGAGTGAGACCAATGTTGTAGTAAAAACATTGTGAAGTCATCAATTAAAATGTATTGTTTTAGCATTTTTATTTGTTATACCATCACGTCTGGGTCAATAAACTACCTTTTAAAGAAGTTTATTCATAATATTGTAAACATTTATAAATGGAGAAGATGGAACTTAATAGGCTAACATTGGGTTGTTCACCAATATTATTATACTGTTTCAGCCGCATAGGTAAATTAATGCTGGATTATATTGATAATTTTGACAAATTTAATATGTTAACAGCAGTAATTAAGCTAGCTGATAGTGACAGTAATGATCTTTTTAAAATTCTTATGTCTGTTATATGGTACAAAATTATCTCCCTTTCTCTCTACTGAACTACAGTCAGATTGGGATTCCAGCTGATCGTTTTTCTATTTAACAAAGGTTTCATCTTTCTTGTGCTAAAAAAATGTGTATAATTACTCAGACACTGAACTTTGGAAGAATATGGAACTTAAGTATGATTCAGGCATAGCTATGGGCATACACAAAAGAGGGACTATTTGTACACTGTATGTATTAACATAATGTGAGTTGCAATATTGCAATGCAAACTACATCTTTTTGTTACATGGAAGTATATTCACAGAATTCATGTAGCATTATGTTGTACGTTTTGTCATTGTGATGTCATTGTAACTAGCTTCAAATGTCTATGAATACAACCCATAGAAAATTACTATAAAGCAAAAACGGAGGGGTGGGGGACTTCCTTCTTCAGCAGTAACCAAAATGCATGAAATTTGTATTTTCAACTAGAGACCTTATAGAGCTAGCCAAACTGTATTTATTAAGGCCTTACTTCATTTGCCAGTCTTTCGCAGTGGGCAGCTATAATAAAGGATCATCACATAGATTTGTAAAAAAAAAATCTGTTTCAAACTTTAGAGCCATGAGGGATGCTTCCTAGAAAGCTCTATTGTAGTCAACACTATTGTGGGAAAAGAACCAGCATGGAATGCTGCCATCTTTTTGATTATATAGAAATTATTTGTATAACTCGGTTTTCTTTGCCTAGAAATCAATTTATTTCTCAAGGCTATTTTACATGTGCATTGTGCACAGAGATGCATATGGAAATGTTTCACATAATTGCTGCAGAGTTGAGAGATTCCTAGCCAATGTTGTGGTACATGACCAGCAGTTCTTTAAGCAAAGCTCAAAGCACAGGAACTCTTGAATGACAGAAATCATATAAACTTTATTACACCATATTTTAGTTTATATATTTCATGGAGTTTGACATAAATATTTAAAGACTGTAAATAAGGGGATTTTCAATGCAGGAAAACAGAGCTCAGATGTGTCTCTGTCACGTCTGAAATATCTGTCCAGCCAAAGTCCAAATCTGAGCAAAGCTATCATCTTTATCTGGTAGATGCCAAAAGCATTCATCACAATGATCCTATATAAGCTGTCCTGGCTCCTCCTTACCTAGGAGGGACTTGGTCACCTGAAGCAGAGACTCTGGTCGGCTATTTGAAAATGCAATGGGGGCAGAGATGTAATTACACTTTACTGCCCTTATCACAACAAAGTAAGTTCTAATATAGACTCTTACTCTCAGCTTCACTCTTTGTCTCCCTCCAATAGCTCTCTAGGTGTCTATTACCATGTTTTCCCCCAAAAAAGACCTATGCTGAAAATAAGCCCTAAATTGGTTTTTTTTTTTTTTTTACATGTACCCAATATAAGCCCTAAACCTCCTGGGTGCACATAGTGGGATGAGGTGATGGGTAAAAATTAAGCTAGGGTGGGAATGGGAAGTGGAGCTGCCCTACTACTTACTTTTGAACAGTTGCAGCCAGGCCTCGCACACCCCAACACCTGCCTTGCTGTTTGAGTTCTCCTGCAACCACCAAGGCCAGCAAGTCTTTTCTGAAGGCCTCTGCAGCTGATAACAGAGCTCCAGATTGATCCAGAGCTCCATTATCGGCTGAAGAGGCCTTCAGGAAAACCTTATCAACTGCAGAAGTAGTTCCTGAAGGCCTCTGACAGCAAAAATATAAGAAAATATAGGACCAGATCTTATTTTCAGGGAAACATCGTATGTCAATTCATATCTCTGAATTGCTCAGTAAACCATGGAATATCAGGAGATCCATGCAAACAGAGAGTCCATATCATGGATGAGGGAAGCTTTATTAGATACTGATCTGCCATTCAATGCTATCAAGTAGAGTCTAAAATGATGAAACCCTAAAAACCAGGTATTGGAATTGACTTCAGGCAAAATATGGCATCAGTCATTAACACCGTGGCTGCTTTTCTGGGAGCAGCCTGCCTCTTGTCTCCAGACAATTGCAATGTACTCTTTCCATTTTATCCATAAACCTTCCCTCCTATCCTCATCCTACAACCATTCCATCTTTTGGAGGTTTAGTCAAAGCCTGTTTCCATCCAAACCTCAAATGTTTGCAGCTGTTAGATCAAGATTTCCTGTCTCTCATCCACATATTTGTGGTACCTCTCCCCATAATGGTTGATCTTCTGTCCCAGTGGCTTCAGTAGATGGAAAATAGCAGGGGGAGAAGATGAAGTCTATGGATAACTCTTCTATCTCTATCCACAATGACTGACTTGAGAAGGAAGAGAAATTATCCAAACCAGGGCTTCCCTATTCCAATCATCATGGGCAGTCCAGAAGCATACTGTAACTGATGATATCAAAAGCTTCCAAGACTCAACAGGACAAGTGTCACTCACCTATTGCAGTTCTGTGATAGGTCATCAATAATGTATTTCAGCATCATACATAGCCCTGAAACTCAACTTTAAAAGACCTGGGTAATCCATTTCATCTAAAGTTCTGTGCAGTTACAATCAACCATCTTTTCAACTACCTTCTCTTAATTAGTATTAAAAGCAGTGATTAAAATATATGTTCCACTTTTCCAAGTTTGTTTCCAATTTTTTATGGTTTATCATAGCGTTCAACAGACATATGCCGTAATAGGGTGGAAAAATTGAAGTTTTAATATAAGTGTAATTTTTAAAAACTCATTGGAAAAATTGTACAAACAGTGAAGATCAGCTGGGGGTGTAAGGGGTGATAGAGTGGCTGAAAGGACAGAGATTGGGGGAGGAGATAGGTGGGGATGTATAGTTGAAGCAGGATAAACATGGCAGGGCAGCAGATGCATTGTCTATCAGGTAAACAATTTCTGAATCCCCGCCTCCCTCTCTGTCTCTCATTCCTTCTCTTGCTATTGCCAGAATTTCACTGAATCAGTTGGGCAAAAAGAATGATCTTTATTTGTTCCACTGACCTTCTGCAAAATTAGTTTATGGACCATTTTTAGAGGTAGGCTCAAAGCACGCAGCACTGGTATGGCAGCCAGGATTGTTGTCTGAAATGTCTTCAGAGCGGAAAGACTGAATTTATTGTACAAAACAAGTCACTGCCATGTGTGGAGGTGTGCATTCCTGCTCATTATCTTTGGAAAAATGGGGAACCAAAAAGCACAGTAAAAAAAAATTAAATTTTAATAATGCTAGTGATATTTTCTAAATCCTTCTTGACAGAAAGGTTCTCATTATTTTTATCTGTCTCAGAGTAGGGTTCTTTAATGCCATTCTCACAAATGGCCTTAGCCATGGCTGTTTTCTTTCTCTCCCCCCCCCCCAGCATTCAAGGAAGGGAGTGGAGGACACACACACACACACACTTTTCCTTCACACATAAAGTGACAAAATACTAATATTTTGCAGGGTGTATTTTTTTCAGGAACAATTGCTGCAAATGTGTGTGAAGGGAATATCTTTTTCCTTTCTTGACTGAAAAGAGGTCAATATGGTTAAGACAACTGTACACAACATCATATAGAAAAAGACATACATCCAAAGACAGAAAAGGGAATATATCTAAAAGGCAAAATGATGCCCAGGATCTAATCATGCAGGTATTTTGAAATGGTTGGCTGATTGAAATCACAGTTAAGGTTGCAGTTTTTGCCTCTGTATTACAAGAGTTGGACTTGTACTATTTGGAGATAGTTCATTTTGTTTTCTTAAAATTTGTGACATGCAAATGAAACCAGGGTTGCCACAGTAATTATTTTCTTCCTGCTAGCTTTTTCTCTGTGTAATGTATGCTATCACTGGTGAAATAAAACAGATGACTTTTTTTTCTTCCTTGGTTCAGAACCTATGTTCTGAAATCGAATCAAATCAAATCTTTCTTACAGTCAAACATCAGCATGAAGAGGGTGGTAAAGTCAATGAAAAACAAAAATAATATATCTAAAAAATAATCATAATTCTAAAAATCTACAAGATGTAAATATATATATATATATATATATATATATATATATATATATATATATATATATATATATATATATATATATATATATATATATATATATATATATATATATATATATATATATATATATATATATATATATATATATATATATACTTAAAGTCGATTTATATATATATACTTAGGTTCGATTCCCAAACATGGGTATAGAAATTAACATGTGGCAGACTGAATCTACAGTACAGAGCACTCTAGTATGACAAACTAGATGCTCATTGAGATTAGTTTATGGCACAGGTCAACATCTGATGGATTTTAAGCACTGCTCCAAAGAACTTTATATGTTAGAGCAGGGTTTATATCTGAAAGCAACAGGGAGGTATAGAATTGTCCTGTGCACCCTGGATATTTATGTAATAATGATGAGATGAGGCTTATACAAATGTCTCTGTAATACAAGCACCAGAGAAACATATGCTGTGTTGTTTCTATGTGTCCCGAGTTACAGTGATATTGTCTCTCCAGGTATAGAATCTTCATGTATCAGCTTTTAAGGACAACTGATGGGTGGGCATGACATTGTGCCAGAGTAAAGACCCTTGGGGCTAAGTACTTGGAATTTAGTTTGTTTTAGGGGAGGCAGAGTATTTGTTGGATTTACTGGCAATAAGTGTTGGAGCTCTGAGTAGATCCAACTGGCACTCTGTCTGTGTCTGTTAGATGCTGTATAATGAGTGTTTTGGCCTGATCATACCCCATGCTGAGTAGCTGAAGGATGAAATTTTGGTTGTCGCTGCTTTTTTCCATGTGGACTGAAAGTCATCCTTCATAGTTAATGGGACAAGTCTAAGGATAAAAAAGGCCAATAGTTGAGTATGGTCACCCACACTCTATCTTTCATTTTCATGAGGCCTATCTTTAATCTCAGAGTAGCATTAAAAGCATCTTTTGGGGCTTGAAGAGCCAATCTTAAGAATTTGGACAGAACAAGTTTCAGTAATGCAAAATTGAAGAGGTTGTGCAAATAACTTGACTTCCAATAATTTGAGTGCTGCAAAAATGTGCTAACCACTCTTCTCTTGAGGAATTTAAGGATAGCAGATGAGTTGCACTGTGCATTTCAGTGATGTAGTCTCCATGGAGTTCCATACTGTTGGCCAAATACAACTATTTCTAAGTATTTGAAACATGGACCCCCAACAATTTTATCACAGTTTTGCTCCAGAAATGGCACTTGACCTTTTTGACAAATGTCCTTTGCAAGGTAAATTTGCGATATAGAGGTGTCCAAGTAGAGAAGAGAACAGAAGTGCAAAGGTCTCTTTGCCAACAAGGGAATAAATCTCTTGATTAGTGTCACCTGGATGAAACTTTATTTAAAAAGCAGCTCTGAGCTTGTTTCACTTTGCTGGAAAAAATGTCTGATGTCCAGCTCTTGTTCGATGTTCCTGTTTGTGTAAGAAACTTTGAATCTCTGTTCTGGCTGACAAACCTCACCCTAGACTGGGTTGTATTGAGAGGAATTATTTGAAAGCTGACATGTTTGGTGACTGTATTCTGCCATGGTTGATGGATCTACTTTTTTGTCTTAAGTTGACCATTTATTCCCCTGAAAAAAATGACTTGTCTTTTCAAATATTGGGCCATGTTTGTTTTTACAGTTGTCAACATGTATCAAATTGTTGAATTAGTACATTTTCTGGGTTTGTACATTCAGTAATAATTATAATTGGTACCGGGGGTGGGTTCCTGCCAGTTCTAACCTCTTCTATAGAAGAGGTTCCACTAATCTACCGTGCCGTTTAGAACCGGTTCCAGCTACCTCCCCCCGCCCATCTTGCCCCACCCACCGCTCACTGATTGGCTGGCTTACCAATCGCCCTGCCCACCTCTAAGAGTCCTATCTAAACCTTAAAGTCTTAAAGCTGTCAAGTTTGAACATCTCTTGGGGTTTTTTCCTAAAGGGTTAGGGGTGCAAGGGTCTTGTAACTTTACAGGTTTAAGACTTGCACACTTCAATGCCAGAGTTCCTGAGCCAACATGACTGGAGGAGGAATTCTGGGAGTTGAAGTCCACAAGTCTTAAAACTGTCAAGTTTGAACACCCCTGGGGGTTTTTTCCTAAAGGGTTACGGGTGCAAGGGTCCTGTAACTTGACAGCTTTAAGACTTGTGTGCTTCAAATGCCAGAGTTTCTGAGCCAACATTTTGGTTCCTAAGCAAGAGCGTTGTTAAGTGAGTTTTATCACATTTTACAAGTTGGCCATGCCCACCCAATCACATGATTGCCAAGCCACTCTCACTCAGTCACATGGCCAGCAAGCCACTCCCACAAAGCAGGCCACACCTACAGAGGAGGTTCTAAAAAACATTGAACCCCACCACTGATCGGTACCCAATATACCTAATCTGTCATTTCAGTTCAAATTTCATTTTCAGGATTTTCTGAATGTTGTGATGTACACTATATTGCCAAAAGTATCTGCTCACAACTGCTTCTGATTATTTGAATGGGTGAACGAATACTTTTGGCAATATAGTGTATTTCTTTCTAATGTTTTGGGGGGGAGGCTTACATAACCACAACATATGGTCCTATTTTGTTCCTGCATTTCCAACATAAAAGACTTAAGTTTGTCTGCCAGGCTGTTATTCTAGTGGAATATTGTTCTGTTCTTCTTTCTCAATATTCTCCTCTTCCTGGACTATTGACTATGCTTTCAATCACCATATTAGCATGGTTGCCTAGCATGGACTGCCCCCAATGTGATACAAAACTTATTTCCTTTAAGCAAAGTAAATGTCCCTTATTCAATTTGAATTAGACTTCATTGTGATTTCTGTGATCTCTCCATTTTAGAATAGCTATAGAAATATATGGCCTGCTTGGACAGGCCATCAAAATGTAGGACATTCAGACCTACATGCATTGTAATCCAGATTGTATTTTATGAGCATCTTTCTGAAATTTCAGTACAGATTGAGAATGGGTAGGATGATAGGATGGAAAACCAATTCTTGCCCTTGATCCTAATAATTAAATCCTACAATACTTTGGATGTTTAAGATTAGATTGTTTGCTATTGTTAATTTTTAACAATAAATTTAAAATGTGTTTTATTTAATTTGCATTTGTCAGTTGGCTTGTTTTGTATATGTAGATTTCCTTAACAGTCCATTTAGGTTCTTGGGGTAGGAGAGCATAGGATAGGAATAGGACAGGACAGGATACGATAGGACAGATCTAGTCTATTTGGGCTCAGTTGTGGTCATAAGTCAACGACTACCTATATTGCAAAAATAATGTGAAGGTTTTAACCTGGAATCTTAAATGGTGTGTCCTTCCCCTTAATGAATGCTGCTTTGTTTCCTAAAGGATGTTTAACATAAAAATAGCTTAAGTATATCATATGATAGGAAAAGTATACTGTATTTTGAAATTTCTGCAAATATAGCCAAACTAAAAAATTCATCTCAGAATGTATGCATAAACTGTAAATATGGAAATTCTGTCACATTAAATTCATGCAAAGTAGCATTGACAAGATTATAAAATATAGGCTTGATATCTCTTGGTCTGGAGTTTATTTTGAAATTATCTTCCTTTATCCTTGAAGGGTTGATGTTTTATGTACAGAGTTTATCTGCCCCCTAATACAGCATATCAGGAGTTATCTTTCCTAGTGTCAATTCAAATGTCAAGACAACCTTGCCCATTTTTCTCTTTGGTGGTTTCTGACAAATTTATACTAAAAGCATGTAGACAGGGTTCTAACAAGGATGACCTAAAATTTAATGGTGGTTAATATTAATAGTAGATCTAGAAATTATATATAAAACACAGGTTCTGCTTAGTGCTATTTGGATGAATCCATTATTAATTAAAGATTTGTTCATTCAAATCAAGCTTTATAAATCCTGTTTTTTTTCCAGAATAATAAAAAATCAATAATTATTGCAATATCCCAATCTTTCCTAGATTGTGGAAATCTAGAATAAATTTTGTCCAGTACAATTTATTTGGAAAAGTTTTCCCCCTATCATTTCTGGTGACACATTTGCTCAGAGAGCTTAATGTATGATTTAAATCTCATGGGCACACAGTCCTGTTACCCAAGTCTCAAAAACTTTTAAAAAATCTGAATTTATTGCCCAGCTTTATTATAACAGTTTGTGAGTCTGTAGGAAAAACTTTGTGAATTCTATATGTAGGCTGCACAGAATCAACAGATAATTCATCTTAATATCAGCAATACTGTGATTCATAATGCAAACTGGGAGCATTCTTGAAGTTTTAGTCACACATTCCTTTTAATTTGGCCCTACACTCTTTTAAAGCTACAGTGTGCTAACTTAATAAAATGTGGCATGCAAATGCACAAGTTTTTGCCTTCGGGCATTTAGCCATGATGTTTCTGTGGTGTCTCCTTTCAAGTATATATTCTTTCTTAAATTATTTACCCTGTAAACATGCCTTGCATTTTCAAAGGAGGCTCTGGCTTCCCTGTCTGAGGGAGTTTGCTGAGGTTTTTTTAGGTGAAAGGAATCCAAAGTTACAGATAGCATTTTTTTTTGCTAGTGAATAAGCTATGTGGTTTTTTGCAGATGATGGTGATCCTTACTTTTTTTCTTTCCCTCCTCCACTTGAAATTTCTTGTTGTGTTGCCTGGAGCTATACCCACTGGCAGTGTCTGGCTGTGACAGTATTAGAAACCTCTTTACAGATGGGCCCTGTCAATGCCAACTCCATTGTTCTCCCATCTGAGCTGGTTTGATTACAGAATGTTACTGAAAGCCCACTCAGCGCCCCAATTCATTTCTTTAGTGCTCTGGGTTGTTGACTTGCAGTCTGAAATGTGCTACTGGCAGAATCAAAGTTTATCATGGTCTATTTTCTCCTGTTGCCCTCTGAAGTGAAGCTTTACTATTCCAGCAATATTTCCAATATGTTCTTTGCTCTGCTTCCCTAGTAGTGGAACAATGAAGCCAACATAACTTTTGCAATAATGGAAAAGAATCTTATTATTGAGTAAAATATAAAGAATAGCAATAATTCTGAAAAGGAATTTTGATAGCATCCTTCCTATTTTATGATTAATTTGTTCTGTTCAATGTTGTATCCTTAGATGCAATGAGCTAGCTAATTCAAATTCCTCAAAGTTAACCTTTGATATACATATCCTACATTTGCACTTTAATGGAACATTTAATTAGCAGATATAGGTGGGGGTCTGCAAAGATTTGTCTTCTTATGAGGAGGATTTTAGAGACAAGTTTGCCGATTAACTAATCTTGCAATCAAGTGTGCAGCCAGAAAATCAGAACTGAAACATGTGAAGAGATAATTTCGTTTATTCTTCTCCCTGTTTAATTTAAGAGTACTGAAACACCAATAACTAGGTCAGATATGAGGCAATGGCTTAAGAACGCTAGCGTCTTAGATATATGCATTTGTCCAAATATGTGCTCAAATGAGAAAATATCATCCACGCTTAATCCTCTGCACATTAGCATTATGGATGCCTTGGAGCTCTCATCCCATACATACAACGGTTGTCAGCCACAGTTGTATTAGAGGCATATTACTCTATTTTATTTAAGGCTGAATTTAAAAGACTTTTCATGTTTTTCAGTGTGCTTTTTTGCCCAGTTTCAATTTTCCTAAGGTATCCCCCCCCCCCCCCCCATGATCGATGAGACTGAGCAGACAAATCTGCAGGCTGCTTTTCATGCAGTTAGCTACTTTGGCCAAATAGTTGTCTCTCAGGTGTTGTTTTAGAGAATACCCCATATGAAAAGGGAAATAAAATCACAAAGAAAATGAATGAATGAATGAAAAAGAGACTCAGAGAAAGAGAGAGCTCTAAGCTCAGGTGTTAATCCACATAGCAAACTAATAAGAAGCAGAAGTCCCTTTAATTAGCTTTAGTTTGTTAGACCATTAAACATGTGTTTTTTTTCCTTCGAAGAAAGACAGAGAACTCTGCTCATTTTGGCAGAGTAAATATTGCCTGTTAAGTTTGAATTAGCTGTCATCGTGGGAGAATTAATGCTGTGCTATCCTTTCTAGTGAGGAAAGGAAAAATAAACGAGACAGATCTTAGTTTAGCTTTAAGTGATAAATGAGGACAAAGCAGACCATTCATCTCCTGCTAGCAAAGTGGACACAAGCACTAAAGCAGTTTTGCGGAAGACGTGTCAGCAAATGTGATCATTTTGTAACCTGTCAGGAGGATAGAGAGCTGGTCCTTTTAAAGTGTCACAGGGGAGTGTGTTTGTCTGATGTGACAGTTTTCATCCATCCATTTACTTTTTTTTTTTAAGGTGAATGTTGGGAGCAAGAGGGAACACTGAAAAAAACAGGGAGTGATCTGAAATTGATTTAAGACTTTCTCTTACTTTCCAAAGCATCTTGTCTTATCTCCATTAGTGTGTGTGTGTGTGTGTTGTGTGTGTGTGTGTGTGTGTGTGTGTGTGTGTGTGTGTGTGTGTTGGGGAAGAGTGATATACAAGAAATTACAATTTATAGAGTTTACAATTTGTAATCTTAAAAAAAACTTACTGGGTTTTTTTGTCAAATACATCAGTTTAACTAACTGATAACTAAGCCTAATAAATTTATTGTACCCAATTTCATTGAAACCTTCAATAAAACTTTCTAATATTTGTGTTCTTTTTGTGTCTGACTCTGATTATACTGATTATATAAACAAATCATCCTAATATCTTATTTGAGGTATATAGATTAAAACACTGTTGGATTATTACAGATATATCCTACAAACAGTCTTGATTGTTCGGTCATAATTATAATGTTTGATATGATTTACACTTACTCTGTTTTAAGAGCTCTTAAATTACTCATTGTCTTTAAATAGTGATGAGTGATTGCTTGTATGCTAACAAAATAAGAGGTTCATCTCTGCAAATGGTGAATAACACAAAGTATTATTGCTTCTTGCATCTTTTGAATCTCGAATCTTTTTATTGCTCCTCCTTACTACACAACAGGATAAAGCTTGCCTTATTACTCTGTCTATGCTACTGAGACAAAGATGGCTTTTAGAGCATGAAATCCAGAGTTTGACACTTGCTTCTTGATAATAAATTATCCTTTTCCTCAAAACTAATTTGATATTTGATGACAGTAATTGCATCATATTTCCCTCCCAGTAATGCCTACTTCAAGGCAAAATGTCTTTTGTATGAATGAAATGGCAAAATTATTTCAGGAGTTGCATAATGGTTTGTGGCATTTGTAGATAATATGAGGAAATCTATTTTTCTATGCAAACCAATAAAGATAGATTTAGATAGATAGATAGATAGATAGATAGATAGATAGATAGATAGATAGATAGATAGATAGATAGATAGACAGACAGACAGACAGACAGACAGACAGACAGACAGACAGACAGACAGACATATACATACATAGGTACTCATTGACTTACAGCCATAATTGACCCCAAAATTTATGTTGTTAAGTGAGATATTTGTAAAGTGAGCTTGCCACATTTTATGACCTTTCTTGCCATGATTGTTAAGTGAATATGGCTTCCCCATTGACTTTGCTTATCAGAAGGTTGCAAAGGTGATCACCAGGTTATGTCAACAGTCATAAATATGAGTCAGATGCCAAACATCTCAATTTTGATTATATAACCATGGGGATGCTACAACGATCATAAATGTGAAAAAGGGTCATAAGTCACATTTTTCATTGCCATTGTTACTTCGAATGATCACTAAATAAACTGTTGTAAGTCAAGGACTCCCTGTATATGGGTGTATGTGAGCATGTGTGTCTCTAAGTGTGTCTGTGTGTCGTATGTACAGAGAGAGAGTTTAGATGACTAATTAAACAATGATTTATATAATTTGTGTATATATTTTATAGGCGAATCCATTAAGGAACTAATAGTCAAATTAAAATTCTTGGAGTCTTGCATTTTTTTTTCTTTAAAATGTATATCTAGAAAGAGGCCCGATCCACAACTGGGCAAAAGAAAAAGCGTAGGGCACAGGCATGCATCACTTTGTTTCATTTGGGGGTTATCATTTTTTTTATAAAATGCAGAAAAGAAGGAAAAAGTCTTGTTCCAGACAAAATAAAGGTAATGGAGAGAAAAAAGTGAAATTTAGTTTGCATCAACACAAGAAAATTCCTCTTCCATTAATTTTCTATTCTTAAACACTTAAAAAACTAAGAGACAAAATTATCTACTCATTCCTCAGAACCAAAAATAAGCAAAATCAATATAGCAAATAGTCTTAAAGGCTACTTATCTATGTTTTGTGGGATATGTGCATAGAAATCAGTTGACATATACATCTTTTATTGTCTTTTACCCCTTTCTCTTTTTTCTCCTAGACTCATCCAGAACCGGATTTTGCTTGTTATCTTGGCAGTCATCATCATCTTTGCCGTCCTGATGGTTGTTTTTTTTTCTATCAGGGGACATTGATATCTTTGTTCTTTGCTAACCTGCAGCAAACAGTTTCAGAATCATGAAGACAAAGTGGTCACACGAATCATTCTCTTGCACTGAAATGGCTCTCCTTCTCAAAGCCCACAGTTGATCTCTGGTGCAAATAGCAGAAGGGTTTGTGTCATTATTGGCTGCATGTTGATTAAATAATTGTCTTTGGTTTAGCGATATTTCATAATAGAAATTTCCATATTTAGCATATGGAACGGCAAACATCATTAACAGATATGAAGACTGCTGTCATAATTACTGAACTAAATTTAAGGGCAAATAGTTTACACTAATAATGACAACAATTGACACACACAATTTGTATGTATTGAATTGGTATTTAAATCTTTATTAGAACCCCTTTTATAATCCTGGAAATAGAGGCAAATAAATAAATCCATACCTATCCCTTGTCATTCTCCTAACTCTCTTATATAACTCTAAAAGCAAAGACATTAGTTTCTAATAAATATACAGCTTTTTAAAAAGTATGATTTAATGTCCACGGTGAACTTAATATTTCAAGGTTTATCACTTGGATTTTCATCTGTCCTGTGTTTTGAATTGTCAACCAAGTTTATTTTGCAGTTTTCCCTATGACCATGACATTACACAGTTAGTTTTGTTTTGTATTATTGTTGTTTTAATGTGTATGGAGTTCAAATCAAGAACATACTGTTTAATATATTTAGGAGATCACTTCATGGATCTTAATGTAAGAAAATCATGGAATTTAAAAATCTACGAATTGACCTAGAATCAATGTGCTGGTACTGTGGTTGAATGAATATTCTGAATGAATTATATCCAAAGGTAATGTTCATTTGCTTAAAAAAAATGTCTTAAATTAATGTTTTTGGATAAAATCTGTCCACATTAGGCTCTGTAAAATAAATTAAGCCAGATTTCACTTATCTCCCCTTAGCCTTGTTTTGATAATAATTTTGCCCTCTCATCTCCAACCCAGTTTACATCATCTGTATTTAGATACTGCATTATAAGTCAAGTCCTCAACCTTGTAACCTTTGCATAGCCAAGGCAAGTTTACTGTCTAGTCTATGCAGGAATATAGTCCAATATTCCTGCATAAACTAGATACTTTAGATAGGATGGCCTCAAAATCATATTTTCAATGAACACATATATTGCTTGAACACTCCTATTACTGTATTTAGTATTATGTGAAAAGCTTTTTTGTGTTTGTGCACTTTTAATATATATGAAATCATTGATAAGCTCTACAGTCTCACACATATTCACCCCATCCATTAGACATAACTGGAAATAAAATCTAGCATTAAAACTGAATATTATGTGATTTTTCCCCTATTCATCCATGTAATTCAAATAAGCAGCTTCCTCCACTGCCCCTAATAATTGTCAAGCCCACCATCTGTGAACATATAACATAGTATCCACACTGACTAGTGAATTTACTTTATTTGGTTCCCAATTTCCCGGAATGTTGGGAACTATGGAAACTGTGTTTTCCAATGTTCCTTGAATTCATTGGGCAAGCGGGAAGCTTTCATGATAACTTTTAAAGTTCAATATTTATTTCCAAAGATTTAAAATTGTTATGGAACAAACTAAGCCATATTACAGAGGCACAAAATATTGGCAATCAGCTGAAGGTCATAAGAATCTAATAGCTTTATTCTACCTAGTATTTGAAAGAACATTTCCATGATATCCATGTTCAAACACTCTGGAATGGAATTTGACCCTAAACATGTTTAGTATACCCAGAAACAAAGAACTGAATGAATTTTATGTTGATGTAGCTGAGTCAAATAAAACTAATGTAGCTTAGGAAAAAAATGAAGATGAAGAGATTCACAAGAGAAATGTTGTTTATCGAAAAGGGTTAGGGCATGTATGTCTTCAGATAAATCATTTAAGTTGTGTAAACAGAACTATAGCTTTTACCTTCTTAATAATAGGGAAAGGCTAAGTTCATGGGTTCTGGGCAAAAGGGGATGAAGCAGATGCTTTCCAGTGTTAAAAGTATGTATCAAAGCAGGTCAGAAGATGTACATTTTCACAAATCCTTTGTTCTGAAAACAGCTACTGTAAATATAAAGTTCAAAGAAAATATATTAAATTGTGTTTAGAGGCTATTTGTTATTGCTTGTCATTTTTCTGCCTCTTAATGCCAGTGGTGTTACACATTCAGCTAGAACCTTTTTCCAAAAATATTTCTTCTGTCTTGTTTCAAAAATGTAACTATAACAGTCCCTTGTAGAAATGCAAAATAGTCCTGAGTATTTATTTTAAAAACTCACAGCACTTTTAATTCCAACTATTTATATCTTTGCTAATCAGTTATACTCCATAGGCTTCATAACACAAATTTGTCACAGTAACATTCTTGTGTTTGATGATCTGATAATCAAGCCAGTCCCTCAGTATATAGACCTTCTGTGATGTGTTTAGATGTGCTGATTTCTAAAGATCTTACAGAAGTCATAGAAACAGTTTATGTATGAATTTATCCTAAGAATATGTAGGACTAATTCAAAAATTTAACATAACTAATTATTTACTGATGCTTCACCCAAACTAATGAATACATAATAGTCATGCATTTTATGTAAACCCACAAAGAAAAAACTCATTCTCTTAAGTATACCTCAGTTTAGATATCAGATGTAGATTACATGCTAAGGCATCACATGGTTAGAAAGTGACTCAGACTGAATGTAAATACAGCACTCCTTTGCTGTTCATTAAAGCAGCCTGATTTTTTTCCGGGCTTCTATACAAGCACAAAAAGATGCCACTGCTTTAATGTGACTACATTTTTTTCAGACCTCTACTGTAGCCTGAGAAAAAAAAATCAGGCTGCTTATTGAATAGCAGAGAGGGACTGTGCTCCTGCTTGGCCTGGAGCACTTCTTCTAAATTATTTTCAAAGTATGTAAGCCACTGCATATTGTACACTCCCTAAGCAGTTGCCCAGACTATAAATTGACTCCTACACAGTTCCATCCATCAGCTGAAGATTTGGCTAGGCCTAGTTTAATATTTTCTATGTAATAAACACCTCATTAACAGGTATATGAAGAATTTACAGGTTCAACCTTGATTGAAAGAAAATAAGCAACCATGGCTAGGCAGTTACTATTTTCATTTCTTCAAATGAAATCTTAGAGTTACTTTTATAGCAATAGCAGTAGACTTATATACCGCTTCATAGGGCTTTCAGCCCTCTCTAAGCGGTTTACAGAGAGTCAGCATATTTCCCCCAACAATCTGGGTCCTCATTTTACCCACCTCGGAAGGATGGAAGGCTGAGTCAACCCTGAGCCGGTGGGATTTGAACCGCTGAACTGCTGATCTAGCAGTAGCTTGCAGTGCTGCATTTAACCACTGCGCCACCTTGGCTCAGTAATTTTATCCTCAACTGAATACTTAGGGTCATTGTGAAAGTTACCCTAAGTAAGCTGCTTCTACAGTACCTCAGCAATTAAACCCAACTTCAGGAAAACTATGTCTGCCAACTCTACTACCACACAGGTTCTGACTTCCACTGAACTTATCTGCCATATGACTTCAGTCAATGAATGTATCAAATGGATGCAAGCATAACCATTGAAAAGCAAATGGTTCTAACACTGCAAAGCTATTACTGAATTATGCCAAATTAAGACATCTTAATGTTAATTTAGTTTTCTAGTGTGTATATTTCTATTTGCTAAACAATTCCACAAAGCAAAACACTAATTCTGTACTGAGGCAGAATCAAACAGTTTAAATAAAGATGCTTCAGTTTTAAAGAGTTTTTAAATGCTCTACATTTGGGGAAAATATCAAAAAAATGTAGCTGGACTGACGTCAGTTCCCATCTCAGGGATATAAGGCCATTTGGTATTCTGTTTAAGGCAGTCTGGATTGTCTTATTTTTGCAGCCAGCTTGGTGGGGGGTTTTCTTTGCTGCTGCTTCAGAGCATGGAGCTTCAAAGACTGAAATTAATGGTGAACAAAATTGTGCGGCTCTGACCATCCCATGCGGGGCAAACCCATTGAGGGTTGTCATTAAGGAGAAAAATAAGGGGGGGGGGGAATCTTGCCAGTGCCTTTAAAAAAATTCCTCATCAGATAATGACCTCAGTGATTGGGTTTTCGTTACCAAACAGCACCCTGAGATTGTCCCACAAAGAGAGAGAAAGAGGAGAGAGAGAGAGAGAGCGTGCAACTGTGTCTCTCTCTCCTCTCTCTCTCTCTCTCCCTCTCTCTCTCTTTTGCACATCTTTTCTTTAAACCTGTCAGATCATTTCAGTATTTCAAATCCGAGGAAAACAGCCTGCCTGCTGCTGTATTTGAAGTTGTAATGGTGTCAAAAAGTCACGACTGACTGACAGCCGTCAGTCCCAGAGGAGCTCATTAAATCATAAAAACTTGACAAGGAAATAATTGAGCATCACTGGCAGCTTGGCGCCTGTTTAGACATTTTTATTTTCTTTCATTATCAGTCCCCACCATTATGTTCATTAACAAATTGCATTAAACAAATGTCCAGGGCTAATGATTTGTTTATCATGTTATTATTGTTATTATTACATCTAATATTATTATCATTATTTAAACATTAGCTGTGTCATCTGGTATCTCAGCAGCTTCATGTTATCATCTGACTGAATATTTTTCCACTCAGAGCTCTGGGTACTGTTGGAATATGAAATAGATTATTCATTACCCTCCTCTTTGCCACTGATTTGGTTTCATGTAGCGTCTTCCACAGAGAAAGATGAAAACTTGTCAAAAATAGGTTATATCTTATTCTAAGGGCAACAATAGCAGCAGGTACAGGCACACTTTAATATTTAATTAAGGTGGATGTTAACCCCTTTAAATGACTTTTGCTGTGAGTTATATTCAAGTGCAGAACACAAAAATAATTGTACTTAATTTGCAACCAGCAACTGTAAGCATTCATTTTAGACTTTCTGGAAATGTTCAAGAATAATTTTAAATAATAAAATTTTGAAGCATAAATATTTATATATTTTCTCTACCCTTGGATTAAACACTTCAAGACTACATATATAATCTCTTTTATTTTTAAGCCTCCCACTAGAAATCTAGAGAGCTCTCATGACAGAAAGAGTTACACGTGAATCCCTGAAAACTTTTGTGGCAGTCGTAATAAAATTCTGTTATTCATGACAGACGAACTGCTGGGCCTGGGTTTTGAACAAGGAAAGTTTTGTTTCAAGCAGCTGCAATTAAATGCCTCTTATTGGGAGGGGGAACAAAAGATTTATTTTTAATTGTGTATCCTTGTATTGCCTGCTGATGGTAGTACTAATTCCTGTGGTGAAACAGAAAGAGTTGGGTGGATGAACAGATCTAACAAAAATCTACCATATCATTTAAGAAGGAGAGGTAGTTTATAAATCATATTCTAACCTAAGTAGAATTACACATGTATTTGGTTTCAGCAGAATCATTTTTCCAGTCTCGTTTATATCTCTCGTTTGAATAGTTCTTAAGATATGCAGATATTTTAGCCATCTCGGCTAGGTTTGTAACTTTCAATGTCCATTCTTGGATAGTAGGCAAATCTTCCTTCTTCCAGTATTGCGCCACGAACAATCTTGCTGCAGTTATTAACTGCAAAATCAAATTAATATCTACAGCTGTACAATCAGTAATTATACCTAACAAAAATAACTGGGGGGTAAACTTTATCTTTTTTTTAAGAACATTTTGCATAATCCACCATATTTTTATCCAAAATTCCTTAACCTTTTTGCAAGGCCACCATATATGAAAATATGTAGCATCCACAGAGTCACCTCTCCAGCATTTAGGTCGTAAATTCGGATACATAGAAGCCAACTTTTTAGGATCTAAATGCCATCTATAAAACATCTTATAAAAGTTTTCTCTCAAGTTTTGGGCCTGTGTAAATTTTATATTTCTTACCCAAATCCTTTCCCATGTATCCAACATTATTGGTTCTTCATATCACCGATTGTCCTTGGTGTTAATCATTCCCAACTAACTTTGGTCTATATAGTAACAACAATTGTGCAGTGTATACCTGCTGGTTTGAACACTATCATTCAAGGCCAAGCAGACTCCATAGTTTTGTCATCCATCGTGCACCTACTCAATCAAACATGCTTCATAGCTCCCTGTGGAATATTATGGAGATGCCAAGGACCAGTGATGCTCATTTATATATTAGCCGCATTTTCAAAGCATTAGCGGAAAGCAATTCAGAAAAATGATGGCCTCAGAGAACAGGGCACGGTGTGGGAGAGACTGGTAGAAATTGGTTATCTTGTTCATTGGCTTAATGATAAAGCCTGTCTTTTGCAAAATGTATCAATATAATGCATTTGTGGAGATACAGGCCCTAACCCAACCAATTATTCTAAACTAACTGAGGAAAAAAACATCATTGTTAAAGCCTCCTTTGGTTTCGAAAGTATTTTGCCATGTTGTGCCAAGGACTTCTTCAATGAAAATGAGTCCAAAATGTTTTTGGAAATGTCATGCTAGTCAAATGGATCTTTAGATTTAGTTGTAGAATGTGATTCTGAAGGCCTTGCTTTTTTTCCCATTCTGTGAGAGGATCACTTTCATCATCAGTCCTTTTGCCTGCTCCACACATCGCTTTTAAACATTTTTCTAAACTTCCTTTTTGGAAGAACTACACTCATACCAAAATTCCAAATAAATTGTAAAGTAAAAAGAGTTTAAAAAGAAATTAATATCAGGAAAACTAGGCAAGATATATACGTCTAGTTGCTTCTTAGATATATTTGAAGGATTTATGAGCCTTCCCCTTTAAGATTATTAAGATGGGATAGAATAAAAATGGTGATGCAATAAAATCCAAAGTTAAATATACAGAAAGAGCAAATGCAATGCACACTGTATTGAATTTTCCTTTACCAGCCCAAACTGACTCGCTGAAGGCAACATTTAGATACTAGCCCCAAGTCACCTGGTGCCCAGTAATGGGACCAACTACTCTACCAGAAGTAACTGATTATTGATCAAGTACTTTATATGTTGGATGTGCAAGTCCGTGTCGGCTAATTTGTGAAAAACTTTCAGAGCCATCCCAATAGTCAGAATATTGCAGTTATATAACCTCAATGCTACTGTCACTGCCCCTTCATTTAATAACCAAGAAAGAAACCACTCAA
Source organism: Thamnophis sirtalis (assembly GCF_051295495.1). Taxonomy (NCBI): domain Eukaryota; kingdom Metazoa; phylum Chordata; class Lepidosauria; order Squamata; family Natricidae; genus Thamnophis; species Thamnophis sirtalis. The sequence goes on from NW_028261391.1 coordinate 55,416,308, forward strand.
CTCCATATTTCAGAATTAAGTGTACTTTTACTGGCTACAAACGAATAGAAGCAAAGCAAAGCTGAATCTGAATAAAAAGGTGCAAAAGCAATAGATATCAATATATGACTCATTCCCCTCCCCTTGGTACCCCAGTCCATAGTCCAATCATATTTCACCAACTGTCAGGTGGGAGACATCTTCAAAAATCATCATCAGGATGGAATGCTGGACAGTTGGCCTCGGCGGGAAACTCCCTTCCTTCCGCATGCGCAAAGAGATGGTGAGAATAACTCCCTAACAAACAGTCCTCCAATACAGAATGATTCCCTTCCCAAATACCATGCGCCCCCCCCCTCCCCATTTCAATGGCAGCTGAAAAGCAGCAGCGAAGCAGAGGCTGACATCCGGCCCTCCTCCAGAAAAAGACGGTCATGCCTGCGGAAACGAAAGAACAAAAACAAACGAACAACAGGACAAGAAGAGAAAAAGGGAAAGGGGGAAATTAGAAATTTGAAGTGAGGTCAGGGCTTGTCTGGGTAAGCAGAGTAGAACTTGCAGAGCAGACGAGGAGCCCGCACATGGGATTTATCAACCCATTCAGTATGAGAAGGGGGAAAATGTTTCCAAGCCACAAGATACTGAATACATTTCCAAAATTTCTCAAACCTCAAAGTGTTGCTCACCCTCAACCAGAAGTGGAGCAGGTGGAGGTGGGAATATTTGGGACCCAACTTTTTAGACTTTTGAGTGGTCTGACGAAACTTAGTGGATAAATAGACACGATCACCAACTTTATATTCCCTCAGTTTTGCCCTTTTTCTGTCTGTCTGTTTCTTGTGCGGACGGTGTGCAGCATCCAGTGCCCGGTACATTAAAGGCCACATCTCTCGGAGGTGATCACTCCACTCGGAGAGGGACATCACCTGTGGCTTCTCACGAGGAATCTCAGGGATAGGCACAAAATCATGTCCATATACCACCCTGAAGGGCATAAAACCTGTGCTACTGTGCACCGAGTTGTTGTATGCCTCTTCAGCATGAGGCAACAATTCCACCCAATTATCTTGCTGGTAGTTGATGAAACAGCAAAGATATTGTTCCAGCACGGAATTGGTCCTCTCGCAGGCCCCATTAGTCTGAGGGTGGTGGGCGGAGCTCAACCCCTGGGCGGAGCCAATCAACTTCAGGAACTCCTTCCAAAACCATGAGATGAACTGGACCCCCCTATCTGAAATGATGCGGTCCGGAATCCCATGTAAGCGATAGACATGTGTGATGAACAACTTAGCCAGGGATTTGGCAGATGGGATCTTGGAACAAGGAATAAAATGAACTTGCTTGGAGAATAAGTCAGTGACAACCCAAATCACTGTATTCCCCTGACTCTCTGGAAGTTCAACAATGAAATCCATAGAGATCTCCTTCCACGGTGCTTCAGGGTGGGCTACTGCCTGGAGCAACCCCTGGGGTTTACCCGGTGGGCGTTTTGTTGCAGCACAAGTGGGGCAACTAGCCACATAGGATTCAATGTCTTTTTTCAATGAGGGCCACCAAAATTGCCTCTTGACGAGGTGTAGGGTCTTTACAAACCCAAAGTGTCTGACCATGCGAGAGTCATGGGTATGTTGAAGAACCATGGGCCTAATGGGTGTAGGAACATATAATTTAGCACCAATCCAAGCAAGTCCATCTTTCATGGTGCATTCATTCGTATGTTGTCAGAACCACTCATCATATGTAAGAGCTCCCTTGAGCTTTGTGATGAGGTCTTGTGTGACCTCCAACTTAGAGGTCGTTTGACTCCTGGTGACAACAGGAGCGGCCAGACTTCTCATAGGTATGACAGGCTGGACAACACTGAGTTTCGAACTGTTGTACTGTGGAAGCCTGGACAAAACATCACCCATAAAAATTTTTCCTCCTGGGATATATTTCAAAGTGAAATTGAATCTATTGAAATGTTGTGCCCACCGCATCTGTTTGGGAGATAATTTTCTAGGGGTCTTTAACGCCTCCAAGTTCTTGTGGTCAGTCCGTACTTCAAAAGGGTGTTTTGCACCCTCTAGAAAGTGACGCCAGGTCGTCAAAGCCCATCGAACAGCAAAAGCTTCTTTCTCCCAAATAGCCCAGCATCTCTCAGTTTCGGTTAGCTTACGAGAGGTGTAAGCACAGGGTTGTAACTTCCCTTGCGTATTTGCTTGAAGCAGTACCACCCCCACTGCAACATCACTAGCATCAGCTTGGACCACAAAAGGTGTGTCCATGTCTGGGTGTTTGAGGACTGGTTCCTCTGCGAACAGACGTTTCAATTTCTCAAAAGCAGCCTGACATTCCTTAATCCAGTTCACAGGCTTGCTAGATTTGGGCTTTGCCCCGCCTTTCGACTTCAGGAGGTTTGTAATTGGCAGAGCGATCTTAGAAAAAGAAGGAATAAATTGACGATAGAAGTTGGCAAAATGAAAGAAGCTCTGTAACTGTTTACGTGTGCATGGGGCTTCCCATTCGGTGACTGCTTTAACCTTTGCTGGGTCCATTTCTATCCCTTTGTGGGAGATTTGATAACCCAGGTAATCTACTTTCTCCTGATGAAATTCACACTTGGATAATTTGGCGTACAGTTCTGCACATAGTTTTTTGAGCACTGTGCAAACAAGTTTCACGTGTTCGTCACGTGTTTCCGTGTAAATAAGAATATCATCTAGATAGACCATCATGCCCTTGTAAAGATGGTCATGTAAAACCTCGTTAATTAATTGCATGAAAACCGCTGGCGGTCCCTGGAGTCCAAACGGCATAACTCGAAATTGGAAACAACCAAGAGGGCAATTGAAGGCAGTTTTCCACTCGTCTCCCTCCTTAATTCTGACCTGATATTATGCTTCCCGCAGATCTAACTTAGTGAAGATCTTTTCTTTCCCCAGTTGTGCTAGCATGTCCTTCATCAGTGTTAAAGGGTAGGCATTTTGGGCAGAAATGCAGTTAAGATTTTTAAAGTTCACATAGAGACGAAAGGAGCCATCTTTCTTCTCTCTGAATAAGACTGGAGCCACTACCCTGGGTCTAGCTGGTTCAATGAAACCCCCTTTCAAGTTTTTATCAATGAATTTTCTCATTTCGTCCATCTCTCTAGGGGCTCATCAAATAAATTTGGGGTTTGGGGAGTTTCACACCTGGTAGAATATCAATAGTGAAATCGGTGGGCCTGTGAGGGGGCAACTTATCAGAAGATTTCTCACTGAAAACATCTTTCAGGTCTCAGTATTCCTTAGGGATTCTCTCCTCCCCCTCAATTTTTTCTTGCCCTCTGGCTGCTAGTTTGGGGCCTGCTTCATGTGATTCTGGGTCCTCCACATTTCCCTCAGGGGGTGTGGCTGACCGAATGCGCAACCACCCATTTCTCCAATTTATGCGTGGGTTCCATTTACGGAGCCATGGGAGTCCTAATATAAGGGGCCTGTCCATTCCAGGGGCCACAATAAAAGATATCATTTCTTGATGGGTCCCCATCCACATTTCAATGGGTTCAGTAGCAAAATGAGCAGGGCTTCCCCCCGCAATAGAGCCATCTAATTGGCAAAATGCAATTGGGATTTTCAAAGATTTTCAAAGTTTTGGCTGATCCTGACTTGGCAATTTACAGCATGATGCCCTTCCTTCCCACAGCGGAAGCAGACGGGAGGCTTGGGCTTGCCTGTAAATCCTCCCCTTCCCCCTTTTTGCATCTTTGGGAGGGGGTGGTGGTGGGAGGTGGGGAATCCTCACTTTCTTCTTCTCCTTTGTAATGAAGTCTGGCTAAATCAATTTCAACATCTGCTGCTGCCTCATACCAAGGCTGTAATTGGCGTGGGGGCCGTCTGTTTACACATTGCTGGTAAACTTTGTTTAAGCCATCAGTGAAATGGTCTAGCAAGGCTTCTTCAGACCATCCCCTCATATAAGCTGACAGTTCCTGGAATTCTTGCACATACTCAGCCACATATCATTTCTCCTGTCTTAGGGTTGTAAATTTAATTCTAGCCCTGCGCTCGGTGAGAGGATCATCAAAGCGCTTTCTCAAAGCTGCCATAAACCCGTTAAAGTTTCTTAAGGTGGAATCATTATTATGTAATCCAACCATCCAGTCAGCTGCCTTTTTCTCCAGAGCCATTAACACGATTCTTACTTTAGCTTCATCTGAGCTCAGGTCTGGTCCATACATTTGCATATAATTCCAGACCTGAATTAAAAACAACCCAAGCTCTTTAGGATCTCCAGCGTATTTCACACTTAGTGGAGGGACCTTAGCCATCCGGCATCGGCGAGGGGCCCCCCTTTCCTGGAATGTCTCTAGCTGCCAGGGATGGGGTCAGTGCTGGGTCATCTTGTACACATCCCCCTCCTTTAAACTAGACAATGTGTACCTTTTTTCAGGTTCCTCCTCAGGTTCTTTGTCGTCCCCACTCTCTCGAGTCCAGCGCTTTTCCCAAGCTCCTTCAAGAAGTTTCATGGCTTGGGCCATCATGAAATCCTCCTCTTCAGGACCCCGCCATTCAGCTGCTGGTTTTCTGGGTCTCCTTACTGTGATTCCAGTTAACGGTTCTTCAGTTTCCTCGTTCTATCCCACTCCCCAAGTCCACCTGGGTCGAACAATTGGTTCTTCCACTTGCAGGTCAGCCAATAATTCCGTTAATGTAGGAGCTGCAGCTGCTCCCATGTCCTCTTCTTGATCACTGCCATGGAGGGACATTTTTTCTTTGAGAAAAATGGCAGCCAAAAAGCAGCAGTGAAGCAGAGGCTGACAGCTACTAATTTATAAAGCTAAGAATGGTTAGGCTACCCCAGTCCACTTAAGAAATGAAATTAAGCACCACTGGAGTTTACAACTCTGTAAAGAAAACAACTAGCAGATTCAGAATACCTACCATTTCATTGGTTGCCACCAGGAGATGATCCTATGTTACATAACATGGTTGAGAAAACTGAAGGATGTTATGGTGAGTGGAGGCTGGGTTGCACCTGGGCTTCAAATCATGTTTGTGTTCTGAAATTACACTCAAGCACCTGGAAATGCAGATCACAATTTGGTGATTTTTGTTTTTACAAGAATGAAAGGATTGCAAACTCAAATACAGTGTAATTGTATCTTCCCTGATTTTTCTAACCAGTTAAGAGTGCTTTCACTACTTAACACTTATGAGCTATGCTCCCCAAGTAATTACCTATGCAAATAGTACAAAAAAATCACAAACTTGCAATATTTATCACAATATTGGCAGTGCAAAAACATTCCACTCTTACCAGAAATAAGGAAACTGGATGTGTCTTGAGAAAAGCAAAACAATTACATTGTTTTCCAAATAATTCATAACTGTAAATATATATATATATATATATATATATATATATATATATATATATATATATATATATATATATATATATATATATATATATATATATATATATATATATATATATATATATATATATATATATATAAAGTTGAACATATAAATAGGTACTCAACCTTGATGCTAAACAGAACAAATTTTGTATCAAGTATGTTCAGAATATAGCTGAACTGAAGTTGTTGTATTTGTTACCTATAAATAATGAAGGCATCTAGAGGAGTTTTTCTTTTTTAAAAAACCTGTAGACTATGATACAGTGAACTTGTGCACTCAGTCATTCCCTTCATCGAAACAACTGCCTTTGGCGTGAATAACAGCTTGGCTGATATGAAGCACAGTATTGATCTGTTGCTTGAGAAAGTCCACTGATAGTTCTTTGGACTTTTCCTGAGGTATGGCTATAACAGCCAAACACAAGAGGGATCTGCTACTTCTATCTCTAGTCCACCCCAAATGAATTCAACAGAAGACCAATCCAGAGAGGGTAAAACTGCTCTCAGTTTGTTTATTCTCTTTCACTTAGACATAAACATATATATATACATGTTCTCTCTACTTTCTTCTCACCATGAGTCAGAACCAGTTCATTTCAGTTGTAAATGGTAAGTGGGTTTAACTTTCCAGGTGAAATATATGAATGGCCAACAGGGAACATTGAAGTCTTCTTTTGTTCTTTGTATCTGTTTAAAAGTAAACTCTAAAGTTAAATGGTATGGAGAGTTCAGTAACTAAAAGTTTGTTTATAGTCAATGACTTTCATTATTTAAAAAAAATAATCATAATGATAAGTATAAAAACCAATCAAGCATATATTTCATGCATTGTAGATAGTAGAATCAAGAGGTATTTTTGTTCATATGAGAATGGCATTCTGTTCTTGCAGAGTCTGAACTTATTAATTTTTATAATAAATGGCAGAAGCTACAGTATCTGATTTTATCCCTAATAGGTATTGAGGTAACCAGTAGAGGGTATCCTTGACATTCACAATGGACTTGCATCACACTGTTCTCATGAAGTTTCAAGTCAGAGCAAGAAGATATTGGTCAATAGAAAAGGCAAACAATTTTTCCCATAGAGTATTTTTGGGGGGAATTAAATACAACCCTTCATATGGTTTTCTTCAAGGATTATCACAATTTCCTTGCCTGACCATCATTAAAATTCACAAAACTCATTTTATAAAATGTGTTCTGTTCTCAGAGTAAGCATAAATGGTCTTTAATAATGAATCTCTTAATATTCTTTCTAAAATCTTGAAACTTGTCAGATGTTGATTCAATCAAGAATCACAGAATCTATAATTCTGACTTGTCAAATATTAAATGTTTTTTGGAATGAGCTTGCCAAAAGGCTTATTCAATTGTTCCTTCATAAGTTGCCTAGTGGTATCTGGGACCCAACTCTTCTATATGCCATTCATTATGCAAAACTCTTTTTATTGACCTCAAATTCACATATGTTCTTCACAAGAATGCACCAAAATCTCTTGAGATCTCCAATACTATCATACAAAATTGCTTAAGATTTTGGCAGTGAACTCACCAATAGTTTGCAAAATTTGGCACTTTCCCAAAATTTCAGCATCTTTTTAATTTTCAGCAAAATCAAAATCATGCTAGCCCCTAATCCGCAACGTGAAGAGAGATTATTCCCTTGGAAGCAATAACCAGTTTATTGCTTGAATGTCCAAATCAGCATCTTAATTGAGCCAAAAATATAATGTATAGATGGTTAATGAATGATATTGCATAATTTGTTCAGTCCATTTCTTTAATCTATAAAGATTGTTTTACATTTTATTCAATGTTTTCTTCAGATTATTAATTGTCCCATCCAATTTTGTTTGACCTACAAACTTTATAATATTTGAAAGTTTTGAGGGTGGGGGTGTGGGGGTGGGAGAATGCTAGTATGTTTTTGAGAGCGAAAGGCATGACACACAGAACATATGGCCTGAAAAATGTAATAGCTAGGCAACATACCAGTTACAATCATTATATCTGGTATGGAAATCTAAGATTTTAGATACCAGTTTAATACACACAAGCAATCTGTTAATCTCATTTCAGAAAAATAGACACCATACCTACCTATTAAATAAATCAATGTGTAAGGGACTATGCTACAGATTTTTTTCTCTCTACATAATAAGAAACAAACATCAAAGCTAATATCATAAATGACTCCCCAGTTGTAATATTATTCAGGTAATCCTCACTTAATGATCACAGTTGGGCCCTGAATTTTAGTCATAAATTGTTGCAGTCATTAAGCAGGCCACCATGTGAACTGATTTGATTTGATTTGATGACCATTTCTGTGATAGCTGTAAGAGCGTCACCTATCTGCAGTTCGATTCTCACCGGCTCAAGGTTGACTCAGCCTTCCATCCTCCCGAGATTGGTAAAATGAGGTCCCAGATTGTTGGAGGCAATATGCTGACTCTGTAAACTGCATTGAGAGTGCTATAAAGCATTATGGAATGGTATATAAGTCTAAGTGCTATAATTATTGCTATTAAGCAAGCTACATGAATTCATTCTGAATAAGTGTTTTTTCCCGGAAACCAACAAAAACATTGCAAATCACAGTCATGTTTCCATATGACACTGCAACTGGTTGCAAATGCAAGCCAGTTATGAAGTGCCTGAAATGCAGTCAGATGACCTGTGAGTGCAGCAGTTCTAAGGATAGTAACAATTTTTAGTCCATCATACTCCAGTAGTATCTGAGTATCTGAGTAGTCAATAAGTGACACTACTCATTGTTTACTTTTTAAGTATTGATTAGTCCCAATGTAATTCAATTCACATTAAAATCAGTAAAAGGTTTTGAAATATTTAGCTAACATGCTCACAGACAGCCATCGCTTGACTAAACAATTTTCCTTTCTATTGTTTTTTAAGCAGATTTTAAAGTTATTTCCAAGCTGAATTGTCTCCTTGTCTGTGATACATTTTTTACCCATGTATAATAACTTGCTTATTTGGTTGACCATTCTATTAATTTTTCCTACAGCTTTAGAAGTCAGTTATTAAGTTGGCTTGAAACAATTTCCTCCACCACCTTCCTTATTTAAAGCTCAAATCCATCTTCACAACTCATTTATGGCAATCTCAGTGTGAGCTAAACTCATGCATTGGCTGTGTATTGAAGATTTTGGAATTAATGGAACAACTATTGTTAGTTGTTCTCCATCCCCAATCTCTTTCTGTCTTTAAGGTTCCAAAAATGTGTTTTTATCTTTTAAACTATGGCGTGTAAGATATGTGGAATGGGAGGAATCAGGAAACTATTCAAGATCAATCTAATCCAACCACAAAGTCATCTGTCCCAAACTCATGACTTTGGGACAGTTACCTTTTTAGCACTAGGAAGAAAACAGTGCAAAGATTCCTACTTCCAATCTGGTTTTAATCTATTCTGATGATCCCTCCTACCCACCTCAGCTTAGTTCTAACCAGAGACTCAATGCTGGTGGATTCTGACATGGCCTTGCCAATGAATTCTGATGAAGAAAAGAAAAGCAAACATGTGAAATTTTTCAAGTTATTTGATGTGTCCTCAGTACGGAATCCAGGACTCATATCCATATAGGAGAGAAGGGATAATCACAGTTCAGTAGACTTTCAAATTTGTGGAGATATGGATTTTGTGTAGATGCAGCCACCCCAGGGCCTAGATAGACTTGGTGACCTCAGAGTAGAGATGATACTTTGCATCAGGGACGTGCAGTCAGGGGAGGCAGGGCCTCACCACTGTCATCATGAAAAAAAAAAAAAGGAAAAAGGCTGAGGTAGTTGCTGCCAGAGTCACAGTGGATGACTCTGCTTAGTGCTTAACTGTTTAAAAAAGCCTCTTAAAAAAGTGCCCTCTGCAGGAGGAGGCTAAAGAACCACGTGCCTCCTTTAGTCTATCTTTATGATCACTTGAGCAGAGTTAAGCAAGGGTTAAAGGGGAAAAATTCCTTATGTAGAGGAGGGACGTGGTTCTCTCGCCTCCTCCTGCAGAGGGCCCTTTTTAAGAGGCTTTTTTTAAACAGTTAAGCAGAGTCATCCATTGGAGACTCTGGCAGCAGCTAACCCAACCTGGCTTCAGCAGCTCTTGCCTTTTTCTTTTTACATTTTTACATTTTCATCATGGCAGACAAGAGCAGAGTTGAAATCCTCTGTGACACAGCTGGAAAAGGTATGTGGGTCAGAGGGAGGGGGGAGGAATTCAAAATTATTGTAATTTGTAAGTAATATTTTATTGTAAGTAATTTGTGTGTGTGTGTTTGTGTGTTTCTTTACTTCACTCAAACAAACTCTCTCTCAATTTGACAGAGACTTTGTTTGAGAAGAGAGGAAAGGGGGAGAGGCAGGGAGGGCAGCTTGTTTGAGAAGAGAGGGGCAGCCCGCCAGCAGAGGCGGGTCTTTTACCCACCTTTGCTGGCGGGCTAGCACTTTCTTTCTTTTGCCAGGCCTCTCGCACCCGCGTCCAGCCCACTGGAGCTCACCGTGCTGGGGGATGAATGGTCTGTGTGGGCTGGCTGGTTGGGGAGGGGGGATCATGGCCACTCAGGTGCCCCCCGCTGCTGCCTCCAGCAGCTTGGGTGTCCCAGTTCCGGTTCAGCCCGGGGCTGTGGATTGACGCCGCAGGATAGCTGCAGCAGCCAGGGCGTGTGAGAAGGCCGGGTGGATCGGCGTCAGCTCGTAGATGGGAGTCCGGTAGGAAGCCACCAGGCTGGCACTAGGGCTTTGGGGCTTCGCCGGGGCTTTTGGAAAGCCTGGCACGGCTTTCTGAAAGCCCGACTGAAGCCCTGCTGCTGGCAGACATAGGGCAGCTTTTGCCCGCTTGCCTCACCAGGCAGAAACCTCACCACACGTCAATGCTTTGCATATATTTCAAGCTGTTCATGTTTCTCAGCTAGATGTTGTCAACAGTTATTTTTGGTTCTGTAGTTTTGGTATTTGGGATGAGCTGATAAAATATTTCAATAATGAAGAACAAAGAAAGTATGAGAATTTGTTCAGCATCAACTGCAGATCAGTGTCTTTATGTGCCATGGTCATCAGCAAAGTGGGTTTCTTGAATGACTGTATGGAAGCATTTCATCATGTGTTCAAGCAGCAAAGGTCAAAGAGAAAGTCATCCAATCAGTAACTGATATCTATACTTCCTCCTTCAGACCATGAATAGCACATGATAACATGCAAGTAAGCAACACCTTGAATAGGACCAGGGGAACAACACAAGCCTGTTTTACTCCATTAGAAATGGCAAATGCAACTGATGAGTCACCATTTTGTCATGAAGTAGCTGAATCAACTTCATGAATTTCTTTGAAATATCAGTATCCATAATCTCATGGTAAACCGGAGAACTCCCTTGTTTACATTGCCAAATGACTTTGTCAGATCAATGAAGAAAGAATAAAGATATTTGTTCTATTTGATGTCTTTTCCTAGACTTATCTCAAAGAAAATATGTCTATGGTTCTCCATTCTGGACAAAAGGCATATTCCCTCTAGAAGATTCCTTTCTGAGACAGTGACAAGGAAAATGTGGGCAAAGATCTTACCTGTGATGGGCAGCTGAGAGACACCTCTGTAGTTTCTGCAGTCTGATTTTCTTCCTTTATTTTTATAGAGAGCTACAATAAGGCATCACAGAAGTCATCAGGCATCTCTTCTGTCTTCCAAGCAGTCTTGAAATGCTCTCTAAGTTGTTTGTGGCTATTGCTTTGTAGATCTCAATAGGAATAGGCCTGTTGTTTTACTTGAGTTCATCTGCAAAATTGCTTTCTTGCTCTCATCAGTAGAACGAGGCAGGTGTAGGGCATTCAAATCTGGAGCTAAAAAATCTGCTATAAAACATCATCATCATCTGTGGATGGACTGTTAAGTAGTTAATCTGGAATACATATGAGCAATCTCCCCTCCTCTCCTTATTCAGAGAGGTTTCAGGAAACTGGATATTCATTTGTGGTTTTTTACATTGCTTTTGCAGAGTTGTGCTTAATTCACCATGTCAAGTTGTAACTTTTCTATTTCTTTCTCTAATTTTTAAAAAAATACATAACAAATTAAATTAAATGTTCAATAAAGATTGTAGTATGACAATGAGATGTTTCTAAATTGAATACAGAAGTTTGTAGAGTCACAAAAACAAAACAAAATGAATTCTGAATCTAGTTGAGAACAAAATTACAAGAAAAATACATCTTCTCAGGTCAGGTCACTTGCCAGATTTCTAGAAAAAGACTCCAAATAATTCTGAGATATGCTCAGATGTGAAGGGCAGCCTAGTAAAAACAAAAAGGATTTTGTGAATGTCTCAAGTCTTGTGATTCTTACTTATTTGCTACAAAATGGTAAATCCTCAGAAGCAGATGGACTAATTCAACTTTAATATAAGGACCTGTAATTAGAAACACAATGTAAAATTATATTATGTCTCAGGAAAATTCCCCAAAAATACCTTTAGTGATGGAATGTTCATGTGTCTCTTTAATGCAATAATGAGAAAGTTCAATGTGTTTCTTCATGGAAGTTCTATCAACCGCACCAAGTTGGGTTGCCATTCCAGAATAAGTCTGTCTCAAGGATTTGAGTAATGGCTGAAATGTAAAATATCCAACTATGTACGCAGACAGATAACCAACATATCTGATGCCCTTTATAATGATGTTCTATGAGAAATATAAGCCTGCTAGACCTATCAGAGTGCATTTGATAAGCTGTTTTCTGCAGGTTAGCAATTTCAGGTCATCAATATTTGGTTTATAGTGTTTTATTCACAAATTACTTTTTTATTTTAAGAAGTTTACATAAATAATTAAAAACTCTGATTAATAGCATTTGCCTGCTTAGTGGAGTAACACCAGCTTTTTCAGCTGTGAGAACAAATCTTGTTTAGGCTGAGGGGAGAAGTTTCAGATTTTGAACAGCTTAGGAATACCTCAAATCAATTGAATTTATAACAGCCATAAAGCCAGAAAACATTGACAGGAATGCCAGTTTATGATGATTATAGAGACATTTCCATCCAATAAACAAGACTGATTAATAGAGCAGGAGTTTAGAAAACATAGTGTATGTATAGCCCAAGATTATATAATAGTTGTATCATATAGCTTTGAAGAGGGATAATATAAATGCACATTATTAATTTGGAAGGTGGAGTCCGCAACATCAAGATGGCTGTCTCCTTCATGTCCTAATGGAGAACGTTTTGGTAAGATCTGATTAGCTTTTATGGCAATAGGATGTTCTTCTGTTCCCAGATCCTAGATGATTTCACAGTGTTCTTTCAATCCACTCCAGATCCAAGAAAACAAAACTTGCTGGTTTTTTACCTTTCTGTAGCTTTTTTCAAGTAAACAAATTCTATAAAGAGCCCCTTTTCCTCAAAATAGCTTTACTGCATTTATAATAGATCAATATAATTCTGAGTATCCATATAAGGAAGAAACAAACCTTGCCGTTTTAGCACAATAATGTCAATATTGGAATGAGATGCACAATCCTAAATATAGATTTCTTTTTGAACAATATGGTCAACAGAGACGTCTCACTATTTGTTCAAATGAGTGTGTGTGTCTTCGTGTGTGTGTTGAATGTATGTATGTATGTATGTATGTATGTATGTATGTATGTATGTATGTATGTATACATATATATGAACACACACATACATATACATATTTATCTCTTATGAATTTACATGTTACAGATTAGAGAGGCAGCCAGAAGAGAGCAGCATATGCACAACACATCTCTCAATAAAGAGAACTAAAGAATCAATGACTTTGTTGACAAATCAAAAAAGACACCCCCTAGTTTTAAAGATATTGTTCTTGAGCTCAGTAACTGAAAGTGCTTCTTGCCCTATTTGGCCAAGTATGTGTATCCTGAGGCATTGCTCTTCTAATGCATTTTTGAATAACAAAAGGATTTTGTCAATGAACTGAATTGTCTTTACACATAAATAAATAAGTAAGCCATGACAGCTGAAGACATTATTTACTCACAATGATTTGCATGAAAATGGATAAAATATTACTTTCCAAGTCTATTTCAGAATTTAAAGATTTCTTGGCTGCTTTTTGTGCTATAACGTGTTTGTTTGGCAGGAGTTGAGAGCACCAATGCTTTAAGATGCTAGATCTCTTGCAGATAGAGTTTGCTTGCTGTGTTTTTTAGTGATCATTGGGGGGGGGGAACCCACAACCAATCCTCACATTTACAGCAATGGCAGCATCCTGTGATTGTGTGGGTGCTTCACACCTGGCATGCATTGTACCATTGCAGTGTACTGCTCTCATGTGATTGCCATTTGCATGCATCACATTGGCTTCCAGCAAGCAAAATTAATGGAGAATGTGGAAGTAAAATTGTAAGCTATGGTCACATATTGTCTCACTTCATGATTGTAGTGCAGGGGTATCAAACACAAGGCCCACGGCCAAATCTGACCCACAGGGTGTTTAAATCTAGACCCCGGGGCCACCCTGGAAACAAAGGATCGACCTGCGGTGCCTCTTCCAGCAAAAACAGAGCTCAGAAGGGCTCCGTTTTCACTGGCAGAGGGTTGCAGGAGGCCATTGCGGCTGAAAACCGAGCCTGTTTTTCTGGCAGAGCACTCAGGCCACAATGGATGCCCTCGACATGAGTGACACTGAGCTATCTATGCCCACCCTGGCTATGCTCCTCCAACCCCTCAAGGCAAACACAACCCTAATGCCGCCCACAATGAAATCAAGTTTGACACCCCTGTTATAGGGTCTCACTTAACAATGGAAACAGAAATGAGGTTGTATGTCTGGCATAGTAATGTGATTTTTCATTTAGTAACCATCGCCCTTAATGACAGAGTTGCAGGTCCCAGTGGTGGTTGGTAATGGGTAAGCAAGGACTACCAATATTTGAATGTATCACTGTTTCTCAAAATAGCACTAAAGGATCCTTTGGCCATTCCAAAATCCTTTTCTGGCTGTGAAAGAACAGAGGTTTCTTTTCTTTATTTTTGTCATGTGTCAGAAAAATTCAGAATTTGTTTTTTTTAATGACAACATTAAATGCTATTTATCATTACACAATCAGATGAGTATTTCACTAACTATGTTAAGATGCAAAAGTGGTAGAGGCTCAGTCCTCGTCAGATTATTATTATTTTTTTCTTAAAACAAGAAAAGCAATAAATAGCTGTTGCTATTAGGCACCAGAACCTGAGCATCTGCCCAAGGATATCAGGTATTAAAAATATTTTATACTAAAATTAGTTTGTGGTTTAAACAGATTTTAGCCCCATTAATGAAATAAAAAATGCCTTAACTTTGCTTAATGAATAGGTTTCAATCAAAGGCATCCTTGCAATTCTTGACAACACCCAAGTGAAATAAACTTTCTCACTTATTCCCTCTCACAGACATATTTATCATTACCTTTGCCCATATACTGTATATTAAAAAACAACATAGCGGCTGGAGATGGTACAGTCTATGCATAATGAACTTCAATCATTAATACTTCTGAAAATAAGATTGATCTACAAGTTTGTTTGAAGTGGCAATTGGGAGCTGTAGTGAAGGCAAATGAAGTAAGCTGTTGAAATCAATATGGAAACTGCAAATAGCAATCATTCTGACAATATAAAGAAATGTTATAGTTTCATTATATACAAACTATGGCTTTTAGTATTGTATGAATTATATAATGTCTTTTTTCTTTAGATAAGACACCATGTTATACGTTTCCTAAATGCATTTTGGAAGTCTTTTTTTTTAGGAATAGCAGCTAAAATGTTTACCAGTATGGTAAATTAAATAAATATAACTTGTGATTTAGTAAGTTGTTCCAATATAGGTAGTCTCAACTTATGACCAGAACCGAGCCCAAAATTTCTCTTGTTAAGTGAGATCTTTTACTCCATTTTATGTTGTTTCTTGCCTCAGTTGTAAAGTGAATCACTTCAGTTGATAACTGAGTAACCCTGTTGCTAAGGGAATCTGGCTTCCCCATTGACTCTGCTTATCAGAAGGTAACAAACCACATGACCTTGGGACACAGCAATGATAATAAATGTGAACCAATTGCCACACATCGGAATTTTGATGACATGATCATGGGGATGCTGCAAAAGTTGTAACCGTGAAAAACAGTCATAAGTCACTTTTGTCAGTGCCATTGTAGCTTTGAACAGTCACTCAATGAATGGTTGTTAGTCAAGGACTACCTGTAATATGCTTTAACTATTTTTAAAAAAAATGAATACCTTAAATACCACTTCCCTCTTTTCTAATATAATGAAAAAAGTGTGATTGGCTTGAAGACAAAATTACTGAAGTAACTGAGACTTTTTGGTCATGGGTTACAGAAAATGTATGTTTAAGCAAAAATAAGCTGTACAAATGAATTATTTTTGAAACTTTATTAAAGATATCTACCTTGCACGAATCTTCTCCTAGTTGAATGAGCAACAATGTCATGCACCACTGAGAAGTTCAAATTTGGGTTTATGATAATATTTGTGAAACACCTTTGGAGACAGGAGGAAGACCCACAGCCTACACAAGGTCTGGAAAGGGGCAGCCCAGGCCACAGGTGAGGAAACATTTCAGAGTGGACCCTCCTTAACCTTCCAGAGACTAAAAAGGGAGGAGGAGACAAATACGTTGACAATAAAGATAGCGAGTGCTAATGTTTTTGGTTGTACTTCTTGTCTGGACTACCTTAAAGAGCTTATATCAGTCTCATGATCAATCTTGATCCATGAATACATAGCATATAAATGGCCTTTGGGTTTTTACATAGCCTGCTTTTAAAAAAATAAAATATATTTAATCATTTGTGCAATGTATATGGCAGTCTCAAATACATGGCACTTACTGACTAACCATACTTAAAAACCAAGGTTAAAAACAATACAGCAAAATCATAAATAATACACATAGCAACTGAGAAAAACCAACCAACAACAGTTAGAATAACTATGGTAAAGTTTCAGCCACACATTTCAACCACAGCTGGTGAATGAAATGGCCAAATGGTGAATTTGGATGGCTTGATATTCACATTTTATAGTTTACATTTTATAGTACTTCAGCATTTAATGTTAACTTTTCTCCTTCTTACTAAAACATACAGCATTATAGTATATGGTCCACATGCCAAACAAGGGCAATGCTTCAGCTAATACATCAAGCCCAAGCACCACTTCATTGCACAAATGGATGTTCAAACTATGAGTAATTTGTCAACTGTCCTCATGTTGAAATAGTCTTCAAAAGATCTGTCTGCAGCTACAGGTTCATGCAGTTAGCATTGCTGTCAAGTGGTTAGTTGAGACATGTATTTTCCTATATGGAATTGGGGGATCCTCTTTACACAATTTTCCAGTTTTTATTCATCACCAGTGCCATAGAATGTCAAGCTTCATCTTGTCAGACTGGAGTAAAACCAATTAAAACAGGCACACAAGAACTCAATAATTCCAAATGTGACTTTTTTTTTTTACAAAAGCTAAGAAGCAAGTATGAAACAATTCAAGAAACTATTGTGACTAATTCAAGACTTTTAATAATGAGATTTAGTTCAAATCTTTATATTTCTTTCACCTGCAAATGTTATGCTAAGGGCCAGATGCTCAATTCTTTTAGGTGGAAGGCTTGCTTTCATTTCTCTCTTGTTTCAATAATGGAAAGATTTAATATCAAAATATTTTACTCTAACTATATGATAACTAACCTTAATAGAGACAAATTATACCTCAACTGAACAGAGTCCATATTCAGGATTTAATACTGGTACATAATTCCACCTCACCTATTCAATTGGAACTTTTAGAATTTATGTCACATTTCTGGAATGTCATATCCAGAGTGCTTAACTACCAACTTGGTATTTCAGCTCCTAACTTCAAAGGTGTTATATATGCAAATGTTCCCTGTTACCAGCTCTCTGATTGGCTGGTCATTTGACAGTTGCTTTGGGCTCGAGTATAAATACCCTGACAGTTGCAGGGACGTTTTGAATCGCAGTCATCTCGCAATAAACATCTTACTCTCTGATTCCATGGCTCCTGCGTCTTTCCCTCAAACATATTCAACACTGGCGACGAGGATGGGATATGCGATTCCCGCAGAGCCTGGAAAACAACAACGAAGAATAAGCCAGTCGCGGCCCCGCGAAAATCAGACACAAAAGCCACAACAGAGAACCAATGGCCAGCATGCACTCAGCAGCAGCAGTAGCCACCGTGAAGCCTTCCATCTACACCAACTTGAAAGACGAGCCACGCCAACTCCAAGGACGAGCCATCTATGCCAACTTGAAGGACGAGCCACGCCAACTCCAAGGACGAGCCAAAGACCATGAAGGCCAACCTCGGCTGGAACTGCCTGCCTGTCTGCAGCCGCTGCTGCCATCCGTCTCCTCACGGCTTTCTATCTGCATAATACAAACTGTCTGCAGCTGCTGCTGCCTGGAGCCTCCGCTGCTCCACCTGCATTACAAAGCTGCCTACCTCCCAAGGCCACCTGCCTTACAAAGCTGCCTACCTCCCAAGGCCACCTGCCTTACAAAGCTGCCTGCCTCCCAGCTCCACCTTCTGCAAGGTTTACACGCTGACTCCACGGCTGACCAACAACCGGGAGAAGCGAGGCCTGGTGCTGGACGGGAAGCTGGAGCACGAGGACACCAACCTGCCTTCAAAAAACCAAAGTTACCGACAGGCTTGGACTTTCTTTGCACACAAAGCAAATAACTGGGGGGGAAGGAGTGTTATATATGCAAACGTTAGAGGAGGGTTGAGTATGCAAATAACTGGGGGGGAAGGAGTGTTATATATGCAAATGTTCCCTGTTACCAGCTCTCTGATTGGCTGGTCATTTGACAGTTGCTTTGGGCTCGAGTATAAATACCCTGACAGTTGCAGGGACGCTTTGAATCGCAGTCATCTCGCAATAAACATCTTACTCTCTGATTCCATGGCTCCTGCGTCTTTTCCCTCACAACATATTCAACAAAAGGAAACAATTATTTTTCTGGTTTCCAGGACATGAAGAGAATAGAACAAAGTAGCAAGGCTATCAGATGATAGGGATGGCGAGCTATTCTATCTAACATACAAAGACACAGAACAAAACAACAAAATCACTATACAATATTCCACATTTGTCACTGCGTAGGGCCATATATTGTATAAATGTATATATGAACAAAAAACAATAACCCTGCACCCACCTGGTGACAGCAATCAGCCAAACAAGGCATTTGATGGGCTACATCCCACTCTGGGTTCCCAGGCCCATTGGCAAACCAGACCTTCAGGCTTTGCAAAAGAGCATCGAAGTATGGGGGGCAGTCTAATCTCTAATGTTTCAAAGGGAGAGAGCCACCACAGAGAAAGATCTTCTTCTGGATCCCCCCAGATGTACTTCCTTAGGAAAGGGGACCCACAACTTTCCCTGCCTACTCACTCTTGTGGGTTGGATGGATGTAACTGGAGAGAAGACAGTCCTTCAGATAAGGTCTGAGGAATTGGTTAAAGTCTTATGGCATATATCAGTGATGGCTAACCTTTTTGTTTTGGGGTGTCAAAAATGTGAGCACGTGCATGTGATAGTGTGCATGTGTGCCAGCACCCATAATGCAAAATGCCACAACATGCACATATGAGCACAACCCCCATGCTCCCCCCCCATGTGCGCCACACTGCTTGCCTCCAAGCTGAGTTTGGTATTTCCTCAGGAGGGCTGTTTTTGCTCTCCCTAGACTTCGGGAAAGCCTCCGGAGCCTAGGGTGGGTGAAAATGGGCCCAGCTGGCCTACCCGAAGTTTTTCACCCTCCCCAGGCTCCAGAGGCTTTCCTGAAGCCTGGGGAGGGCAAAAACAGCCTCCCCTGCCTCACCAGAGGTCTTTTGGAAGCTGGAAATGGGTGATTTCTGAACTTCTGGTAGGTCCGTTAGGTCTGTTTTTCACCCTCCCCAGGCTCCAGAGGCTTTCCTGAAGCCTGGGGAGGGCAAAATGGCCTTCCTCAGCACTCCGGAAGGCTGAAATTCAGCTGACGACTCACATGCCAGTGAATATGGCTCTGTGTGCCACCTGTGGCATGCATGCCATAGGTTTGCCATCACAGGCATATATTGTTCTCACAACTTGTAACTCTAGATGCAACCCATGCACTTTGAAATGAACACTCTTTGAATGATGGAGGAGTGTGATTGAATTTCCAGCAAAAAAAATCAGACTACAGGACTCAGTGATCTTGAGGGCACAGATAAACCTCAAATGGCCTCAACGACCAATGCTTCCACCATTTAGTCAGAACTGAAGAAGCTTCTTGGATGAGAAGCAAAATGTCATCAAGCAAAATGAGAAAATCCGGTTGCCTTTTAAACGAAAGCACCTTTTGGATTTCACAGTTTTTGTTGTGGATAAAATAGGAAGAGGAAATACTATTAGGTATGCTTGCTTCTCTGATTTATTTATAAAATAATATAGGTGAGACAAAATAAAAACATTACAGTTCAACTGTAGGTATAGGTCAGTGATGGTTAAGCTTTTTCTAAAGGTGTGCCAAAATTGTGTGTGCCCACCCACCTGTGCATGTGTGCACACACCCCTGTGCATAAGTCTGTGACCCCCTCCGCACATGCACATGCGACCCCCTGTGTGTGGGGAGTTTTTGCTCTACCCAGGCTCTGGAGGCTTTCCTGAATGAACTTCTGTTTTGCCCGTTGGGCCATTTTTCATCTTCCCCAGGCTTCAGGAAAGCTTCTGGAGCCTGGGAAGGGTGAAAAAAAGGCTCAACGGCCCAACCGGAATGAGGTTTTTCGCCCTCCCCAGACTCCAGATGCTTTCCTGAAGCCTGGGGCGGGCAAAAACCGACCGAAAATCAGTTGGCCGGTGCGCACATAGTACGCCATCACAGGTATAGGTTATTGTGTGACGTCTTCTACTACTGAGCAGCATCTATCTTGTTCCATAGTCAATTCTAAGACTATTTTAGGCGTGTGAAGTCTTCCAAATAACTGTTTGTGGTGAAAACTTTGATTTCCAGCTCAAAAAAAAATCTCTGATTTGAAGCAGTTAAGGTTTCTCCCTCAATTCTGTTTTTCAAGTGCTTGTAAGGCTGTCAGTCTAATAATTTTTGGTACTGAAGTTGGAAGTTGGAGATACAATTCTGCTTCTTTTGATTCTTTGTCAAAGATGCTGTTTTTGGCTGAAATTATATTTCAATTATTAGTCAACCAATTCAACTGTGGCTTCAATTACCTTTTAATCAATACTAGTATATGGAAATGTTAACTGCTGAAAGTGCTATTAATTAATTACTTTAGGTATGTAACAAAGAGATAAATATCCATTCTAAGGAATGATCATTTCATGGTTTAGAATGATATGCAGATTACATTTATCTGGTAATTTTGGTGTGGAAAGTGGAAACATATTAAATGGAATATAAATGCCACAAGGCATTTATATTCCATTTAATATGTTTCTCTGCCTAACTCTCAGTAAATAGTACAATTTCTCCTCTTTTAGTTAAACTAATACTGGCCTTCTCATGTATATACACTTATGTGTCTGTGTCAGATGGCAAAGAAAAGTTTGTTTATCTCTTTCATTCCATCTGAAGCAACATTTACCAATCTTCATGTCCATATATTTTATATCAGAGGCCTTTGGTTTTGACTTGCTAAGTGTTGCTGCATTACTTGGAAAACTTAATTTCTTCCCAAACTTGAGTATGCATTTGATGTTTGCCTGTTCCTAGCATGTCTAAGGTGATGCTTTTTAGATATCTTTTGGAACTAAATAGAATATGTAGTTATGTATTGTTCCTGGTTTAAGTGTACCAAATAAAGAATTGCCTGTCATTGTATTCATCTGTGTATAATGTGTTTTTGATAAAAAGAACATAATGTTTATTTTTTATCTTATTCTCTTATATTTATTTTAAGTAAAACACATTCCAAAAGAATGCATCATATATAGAACCAGTGATTTTATCACACTCTGATTTCCTATCAAGAGATAAACATACAGTTCTTTAATGGCCATGTTAGCTGGAAATAATGGGACTTGTAGCTCAACATATGTCGAGGACTATTTACAAGGCTGAGATTCAGAGTTTTCTTTATCCCTTTGCCTGCAGAATGAAAGCAGAATCTGGTATTTGGGAACTAGGTCACAAAATTCAAAAAGTAGTTTTGAGAATCATTTACTACCTGAGTATATATATATATATATGGAAGTATGAAAATCCTACCCAGCAATCTATATAAAAGGAAAGGCTATGAACATAAAAAATAATTCTTGTTTTGTCATCTTCTGATAGCTAAACTCACACGATTTATATTTATATTAAAAAGCCTGCCATTGCTTTGAATATCTCAATTTGTCAGTTATTTGCCAGTTCACAACATAGGTACAATGAGATTGGTTGAGCTTCATCAGTGCACCCCCCAACACAATACAACTCACAGTAAAGACAGAAGATCCCTAACCCAATAAATCATATTAACAAACACCCAGTCCTATTGCACCAGTGTGAACATGTTACACATTGTGCCAGCCCTGCAAGTCCATCATTCTATGTACAGGAGTTATGATGTTATTTTGAATTCAGAAGTCCGACAGAACACAGATAGAAACTGTTCTTCAGCTTGTTTGTGCCGGCTAGCTATGCTTCTATATCTCTTTCCCATGGTAGGAGGGTAAAGAAGTACCGTCAGTCTTCGCTGAGATGGACTCCCAGGAATTTAAAGGTGGAGACTCTCTCTACACAGTCCCCTTGATGTTAAGTGGGGCAGGTTCCTCTCTCTTCCTCCAGAAGTTCAACACCATCTCCTTGGTCTGTAGGAGGTAGTCAATTGAAATCAGAATTACTCACACTTGACCATTTTCTACTTCTCTGGGTTTTTAAATAGTTTTTAATGTTTTGATAATTAATGATAATAGTAATTTTACATATTCATTCAATATTTTAGTTTGTACTTTGCCCAGATTTGCTTTTGGTGAGATGGGTGGTAATATAAAATAGATGAATAAGAAAAAATGTTACCAATTTTTCATTTCTATACTCTGTGTTTTGTCTTTTGCTGGAGAAATGAGAAATTTATCGTATCTCTTTATTTTAAAGGGCAGTATATGAGCATATGTAGCAATGTACAGAAATAAACATGGACTGATATAGTCAGAGGTGGGTGAATTTATGAATATATTTTGAATGGGAAATTTATTATCAAGAAGCTAAAATTCCAATTTCATTGGAAACTATTTTACACGTGTAATTTAGTAGCTAATATCCAGTACCAAGAAGAAAAAAGATACATCTTTAAAAGATTTGTTCCATCTTCTTTGAATGCAGGGCACAATGAATTTGTATCCGCTGAGCATTCCATACTTACATTTCAAAACCTATAGCCTACTAAACGTGAAACTTTTGTTCAAATTTCAAGGATTTTGATCGCCCAAGTGAATAGACACTGCCTATTGATTTTTCCCTTACAATGACTCTTGGATAACCTATTTTCTCATTTATTTTTAACGACAGCTCATGAGATTTTACAGCAATTCTGCCCAACCTCCTAATATCAAAATCCCTCCTTGACCCTGAAAATTGTAATTCTGCTATAGATCACAGCTGCTGAATATTACCTTTTACTAAGCCGGTTAAATAAAATATGTCCAAATCACTAGATCCCACAGGCCATGCCTGAAATTCTAATTATACTGGGTCTGTATGTTTATACTGTACTGTGCAGAAAAAAGCACCACGCTTATTAAAAGTCCACAACAAAGTGAAAGAATCCAGAATATACTTCTAGTTTTGAAAAACTAAGGGGAAAATGATAATGCAACTCTTCAATGATTTTCCAGAACAAACTTTAAAAAAAAAAAAACCACACCCCAAATGCTTTTCAACTACTGAATGTAATAAAATCTAGCAATCGTGGTTTTGGTCCATCAGTGTTTGAGAGAAAGAGAGAGTGGATGGGTAATTTGATTTGGATTTGTTTCAAAAAGTTAAACTCAAAAGGAGACTGGATAAATCAAGCAGAGCTCTCAAGCAGTGTCTTAGAGAAAAGGGAAATGAAAAATTGAGTGGCTTGGCATAGTCAAAATGGCAAGGAGAAAGAAAAGGAGAATAACAAGTATTTCATTTGCCCTGTGGTTGGACACAGAAGCAACTAAGCATCTATGTCTTCTTTTTGCTTGATGTTCAAGTATATGAACTGTGTCACCAACAACATCTGTATCTCACCAGGGATGGGTAGTGGTCTTTCCATGAGAATCACAAAACACGGCAAGGAAGCAGTGTTTTCTATTTTCCTTCATTTCAATTCTCCCAAAATATCCTCAACTTCTTCTAACTCTAGTAAAACCAACCCGAAAGGATACATGTCATTATCGAGTTTCTGGGTATGATCTCTCGTGACTTAGTCATCAGAATTATAGACATTTATTTTTTTAAAACTTTGTAGGTTTTAACAACTGTGCATATTAAATTATACATGTTGTTTTAATCGGGCACTTTTATCAGTATTATGATAGGATCCTTTTTCTACAGAATTTTATTAGATATTTTTTCCTGTTGTATATAAACTGCATTTTAATGAGGTTAATCTTTTTTCTAACAACATTATCAAATAGATGCAAACTGAATCCCCAGCCAACTTATCAACAGCATCACTCTGTTTTCACTGCATCAAGTTCCAGCTTTTTGCCATGATGGGAAAACAGAAATCTTGCAGCTGTAGCAGTAGGAAACTGGGACCTGTAGTAGTGGAAATGACTCCAAGATTGGAGTCCTTTAATTGTATGGCCTAGGACCCGGATATCTGCGAGACCGTCTTCTGCCGCATACCTCCCAACGGCAGATAAGATCGCACAGTGTGGGCCTTCTCCAGGTGCCGTCAGCCAGACAATGTCAGCTGGCGGCTCCCCGGGGGAGGGCCTTCTCTGTAGCCACTCCGACCCTATGGAATGAACTACCCCCAGAGATCCGGACCCTACCCACTCTCATGACCTTCCGAAAGGCTATCAAAACCTGGCTATTATGGCAGGCCTGGGGCTGTTGACCCCTTGACCGAGGTCCAGCCCCAATTAGACTGGGTGCATGATGTGTTTTCTTTTAATCTGTTTTTCTCCGTTTGTTTTTAACTCTTCACTTTTTAAAATTTATTTTCTGTAAGCCGCCTGGAGTACTTCGGGATTGGGCGGCCTATCAATTTATTAAATCAAATCAAATGAGAAGAGTCACTGAGTTTTTTGGGTGGGTATAAACCATTTCTGCTAATGTACTAGGAATTTTACAATAAGACCTAGAAAATGCAGATATTTTTATACTGTAATTATTTTCTATTATTGCTCAGGCATAAAATATTGGCTGAGGTGTCTGGATGAATTTAAAACCATTAAAGAGGTTCAGTGTCTCTAACATCCAGATAATTAAATCCCTAGTCCAGATGTTTTGAACTTTGGCCACATCAGTCCAACCAGAATTCCGATTCAAGAGAATTGTAGTCCAAATCATGTAAAGGTTACCAGAAAGTCTACTCTAAATGTAGAAGGTAAGCTGCTAAATTTAAATATAGGAGACTCAGGTGGAACAATTAATCAGTCATGAAGCTTACTGGTTTGCATTGGTCAATATCATTTATTTAGTTTTGATTCATTGTGCTGCCTGACAAATTCTTGTGATTTATCAAGCATGGATTTTGAAGGGAGGAGGGAAGTGCAAGCTTTGGTAGCCAGGCGACTTCTTGTTGTTCACACAGTCAGCCAAAATGTTTATTTTTATTTATTAAAATGTGTCTGTTGTCCATCTTGTCACAAGGTGATCTGGTTTTGGCATTTTTATCCACCTATCGAGTTCTTGCCAAGGATCTGGGATAGAAGTGTTCAATAAGTGGCTAAAAATGTTATATCCAACCTAAACATCTGGCTGACTGTGAGACTATAATATATAGTCTATAATAACTATAATACATTATTGTTATTATGGTTCATCACAGTCTGCCAGATGTTTAAACCAGGTTTAGTGCCTTTATCCACCTATCAAAGTTTTCCAAAATGTGGGATAGGGAGAGGTTTGTTGTTTGGTGGTATTGAAGATATTATTGCTAGATGTAAGCTGTTCCAAGTAAAGCTATCTTTTGTAATTGACTAATGGCGATTTTGATGGCGTTTAAGTGGTTCTCCAGATGTTTTGGAAATTTTGGAAACTACTTGCACATCTTTGTATTACTGTATTTTTTGGAATATAAGACACACCTTTTTTCCTCAAAAAAGAGGCTGAAAATCTGGGTGCATCTTATACACTTAATACAGCATTTTTTGTCTACTGAAACCCCGCCCCCTTCACCAAAATGGTCATGCAGAGCCTGTAGGAGGCTTTCAGAGTGCTCCTGGGGGCTGTGGAGGGCAGAAATGAGCAAAAAATGGGACTCTATAAGCCTCCTAAAGGCTATCCATGCATTTTTTTGACAAAAGGGCCTGTTTTCACAAAAAAGCGGGCCATTGTTTTGCTCATTTTGGGGTGGGGCCACCCCTCCAGGAGCATTCTACAAGCCTCCTAAAGGCTATTCATGCCTTTTTTTAAAAAAAATGGCCCCGTTTTCGTGAAAAATGGGCCATTTTGGGGAGGGTTGCAGAGTGCAAAAACTTTTTTTAAAAAATTGCATCTTCAAAACCTTGGCTTATACTCCAATGCATCTTATACTCTGAAAAATAAGGTATGTAATTTTTCTGCAGTTTTTTTCTCTTCTATTCTGCAGTCTTCAGGCAGTGCAGTGTCTGTGACTTAGACTTTGTCTTTCTTATTAACAATTGTTAAATCTGGGTTATTGTGTGACAGGTGCTTATCTATTTGAATTCTAAAGTTCCAGAGCACTTTAGCTTCTTCATTTTCTGTTTGTCTATTTTGCAGAAAGAAAGAACACCAGTTCTTTCCAGAAGGCATATGGTATTTCTTCCAGATATTCCAATGCACCATTGTTGGTACTTTGTTGGGCTGTTGTTTGTAGTAATCCTGTATGAACTTCTTGCAGCAACTAACTAGGTGGTCCATTATTATTTCTTCTGCTTCTTTGCTGAGGTAGCATTTGCTGTCTGTTGCTGTTTTT
Source organism: Thamnophis sirtalis (assembly GCF_051295495.1). NCBI lineage: Eukaryota > Metazoa > Chordata > Lepidosauria > Squamata > Natricidae > Thamnophis > Thamnophis sirtalis. The sequence continues at coordinate 55,442,800 of NW_028261391.1, forward strand.
TTCAATTGTGGATTTGTATTATTATTATTTATTTTATTGCTTTTATACAATAGGATGTTCCTCACATAATTTTTAGATCCAGACTGGTCATAGGATAGTGTTTATGGCATTATGATGACAGGAGTTCAACTCATCTGGAAAGCATTGGAATAGCAATATAAATGGATTGAAGTGAGAGATACCAATTGCAATGAACAACTGACACTAGAGGTGCAGCTTTGTAGGGTTGGGTTGTTGTTGTTTTGTAAATAACTGATCCCAATCTGGCTTTTTGTTTGACAATTCAGTTTTCTCTCCTACTTGTAAAATAGACACATTCTTCTTGCTCTGCATTTTCCTTATTTGATCATGTAGTTCTGGAGATGGAGAAAGAAAGAAAAATCTCCCTACATTAGAACAATGTGTATGCCTGAATATCTATGGAACATTTGGAAATATCACCACATTTCTTCATTTCATATCTCTGTGTTAACATCACCACATTGTCTTTAGGTCTTTGCTTGGCCTACAATGAATTATGTTAGCATTTCTGCCACTAACACTTTTTCTGTTGCTATTGTTCAAGATTTTTAAAAAGGTCAAAAAGACACGCACAAAGTGAAAAAAGTGAAAAATAAAATTTGACAAAGGGGAAAGGAGAAAAACATATAGGGAACATTTAAGTCTGCTTTGTGCTTCTGTGATCTATTGTATCTCATCCTATTCCAGATGATGTTTAATTGTCTTGTAAACATATTATGTGCTGGCTTGTATTTTGGCAGTAAGCATATTTTAATTTGGATATTATAGAGTAATATGCAAGGAGAATTTATTGTGCCACAATCTAACTTACTGCTACAGAGTATTTAATGACCCTTGGGTCTGGTCTGTCTTTTATCTGATTTGCTCATTCTTTGCCAATATCATGCCACAGAAGACAAATGTAAGAAAGCAGGAATGAGCTTTGTATATTTTCCTTCCTGGATATAAAATAAAATGATAATAGGTGGTGAGTAGCGTAAGGTTGGTTCTTAATTGTGTGATGGGGGAGTTTTTAGGGCAACACAAAGGAAATTATATGCACAATTACTGTTGTTAACAGAGTCTTGGCATGTAATTCCCAGCACCGCAGGCTGGGAAAACCTCCCTATGCATGTTTAATGGGGTTTGGGTTACTCTGGTCCTAAGGCTGTATCTCTTTTCTAAAGTGTCCTGCGTGACACAAAGGCAGAACTGAATGCAGGAGCAATTTATTTCCTATCATTTCTTTGACCGACATTCTTTTTTTTTTTTTTTTTAGTCTTTTTTGCCACATTGTAGGAAATCATTTCTGGCAATTGGTGCTGTAGTCAAGCAGTGTATTATTTATTTTGCATACATCTAAGTAAAAAAAACAACACAGTGATGGACACCTTTACATAGGTGAATAACAAAGAGTTTTTAAGCCTGAGCAATGCCTATATAGTGTAGCAAAGTAATCTAGGGAAAATTGTGCATAAATGTTTCAATAATCATGTCCTTTTTTTCAGGGTTGCTAAGATAAGTTTGAAGTCTGCTCCAGTAACTAGGTTACTAATATTTCAAATTGTCATATCCTTTTCTATTTCTTAGTCATTGTATGTATAGTGATTGTCTTCTTTTTTTTCTCTTTACTAAAGAAACCTATCTCAAGAACGGAAAACCTTTAATTGCAGTATCTTAAATAAAATAAAATTCTAATCACAATCAATAGTTTGGCAAATAAAGAGTTTAAATTTATAGCTACATGATGCTATTGATTAAAGTTTATTATATTTATTATATTTATTATGTCTTTATATATATATAAAGACATAATAAATATAATAAATATAATTATTATATATAATAATATATAATATATATAATAATATAATATAATAAAAATATATAATATATATATATACACACACACACACACCAGGGGTTGTGACTTTAAATATATACCTCTCACCCTGGCTGGCTGATAAGGAGTCGAGCTCTGTAGCTCAATGGTTAACACATCTGCCTAAGAGGCAATAGAGCACAGGTTCGATTCCCAACATGGGTATGGCTAGCTGATGAGAGCTAAATAGCTTGAAATAGATCTATACTAGTCTCCCTTTATTTATTTATCAGCATAAATATAACATATATATATATATATATATATATATATATATATATATATATATATATATATATATATATATATATATATATATATATATATATATATATATATATGGAAATGTTTTAATCTTTCTATTGTGGAAAGTTTGGTATGAATAAAAAGAAGCATTGTAAACTGAAAATAGAAGTAGAAGTGTTTTTTGGTAAATAAAATAAAATAAAATTCTATTTTTAAGTGGACAATGAGTCTGAGAGCAGTATCAAATACATGTACAAATTTTGAAAAGATTTTGGTCCTTTTTAAATTTACAGAACTGCATTCTAGCTTCTCCCGATATTTTTATCTGTCTGGAGGTAATATGAAAACTTTAAAAGCAATCATTATGCCTAACAGATTTCTATAACATTGTACTTCAGTTCGTAGAACATAGGTTTTGTGTTCTCCATAGTAAGCATCTTGAAGTTATAAACACGTATGTCCCAAGATGACCCCTAGATGATGCACCTGGTATAAATGGGGGGGGGGGAGGGAGACACTCTTCAAAATTGATAGAGAATAGCAATAGCAATAGCAATAGCAGTTAGACTTATATACCGCTTCACAGGGCTTTCAGCCCTCTCTAAGCGGTTTACAGAGTCAGCATATCGTCCCCACAGTCCGGGTCCTCATTTCACCCACCTCGGAAAGATGGAAGGCTGAATCAACCTTGAGCCGGTGAGATTCGAACTGCTGAACTGCAGATAACAGTCAGCTGAAGTGGCCTGCAGTACTGCACCCTAACCACTGCGCCACCTCGGCTCTTAAACTCCCAAGATTAAAAAAGCCAAATATCCATAGCCACTCAGTCTTCTCAGAAGTGAACTTAAATCTTTCCCTCTCCATCCAGACCTACCCACTTTTCAGCCATGCAACAGGAGACTTACAGCATTACTTGGATGGTCTGGAATGGAGTTGGGTATCATCAGCATATTGGTGACACCAGACCTCAAACTGACAAGATATCCAATATTTTCATGTAGATGTTTTGAACAGGAGTGGGGGAGGGGGAGAGTGTTAAACTCTGCCATAGTCAAGTGGTCTTCAAGGATAGCTCCACATAGGACACATTGCAATAGTAGAGCTGTGAGAAGGCTACAGCATGAGTCAATGTCTGAAGTGAGAAAAATTCAAGTCGCTCACATTATATTTATATGCTTTCATTAACATCAAGCATTATCCTCATCTAAAATTTATTTTAAATGAAAGTTCGAAAGTACAGTAGCTATTCGCTTCTTCATTTAAATGCATGCCAATCCCAAAATAGTTTTATTTTGTGATATTTGTAAACAACTAAGTGAACACTCTGAATTGCAAGTAGCAGAAGTAAATATCATACACACAGAAAGTAAAATAGTTTCAAAGATGTAAATCAGCTTACAAGAAGCTACGATAGGGAGGACATGTTATGGTTTGATCAACTATTTTTATTAAAGCTACGAATGTCATTTGATAAAGCAAACTTTTTACTTCATTTTTTCAGTGTGTTTGTCAAATAGATTTCATGTTTTCATCACATAGATTGCATTTTCACAGAACAAAGATTTCTTGTACATAGCTATTAAGACCCGCAATACACAAGATTTTCTGAACTGCTGTTATTCTCATTTCTGTTGTTTTATTTTCAGCTGTTTCATAATTTGTTCAGTATTCACTTCTTGACTGATTTTGAACCAGATTTAGTTGTATCATGTCCAGTTCCCCATCATGTTTACTTAAAAATCAGCCATTGAGTTCAATAGCATTTGTGATTTTGTGATTTAAACTTGCAGTCCTACGTTATTTTCTTGAAATAAATGCCAAGAACAAAATGAAACTTATTTTCATCAAGCTTGCACACAAGGCCCTTGTGTATACATCCAGCTGCATGTGCATACAAAACCATTTTCTTTGACATGATCCTATGTGCTGCAGATGCTTCCCCACGAGGGTCCTCAAAGTTCTGAGGCACTGATTTATTTTCATTCAGCTGGAGAAGAATTAAGTGGTTGTTTCACACTGAAAACCACATACACTTGCATTATCCAACCACAGAAAATGTTTTCAATAACATTTATTCAAAGTCTGATTTGACAAAAAAAAAATCACCCTTTTACTTGCAGTGTCTACTACTCATTGTTACAATTGCCATTATGGACTTAATTATTAATTAAGCTCCCCTTATTTGTTCTTTGTTACTCTAGTCTTACACCAAAAGTCATTAGTTATTGGCTTTCTCATCTCACTTTGTTCATTTTTAATTGTAGGATTATTATTATTACAATTAGATGACAGAAGCTATAGTTGTAGCTGCCCTATAGAATAGCATCCCCTTGAGGTCTGCATGGTCCTGTTGGCTCTTCCAGCAGATCCTGGGGTATGGTGAAGTAATCTTCCTCTAGATACTTGTATCCTATGGATACTTTCTTAATACTTCTCCATTCCTGTTTTTTTAAAATAATTATTGTTTTGGCTTGGTTACCCTGTTTCAATGCATTATTAACAATTTTGCTTTAAGGAGCCAAGGTGGCACAGTGGTTAAATGCAGCACTGCAGGCTACTTCAGCTGACTGCAGTTCTGCAGTTCGGCTGTTCAAATCTCACCGGCTCAGGGTTGACTCAGCCTTCCATCTTTCCGAGGTGGGTAAAATAAGAACCCGGATTGTTGTTGGGGGCAATATACTGACTCTGTAAACCGCTTAGAGAGGGCTGAAAGCCCTATGAAGCGGTATATAAGTCTAACTGCTATTGCTATTGCTATTTATATTATTTCTAACAGGGAATTGTCATCTTTCCCTAACAAGCCAGATGAAACCACTGCCAACCAATTGTGTCAATACTGCCAAATCTTTTTTCCCTTAACATGTAAGCTGCATAGAGTTATTTCAATAATTAAGGTGGCACACAATATGAGAAATATATAAATTAATAAATAAAAAGGGTGTCAGTCAATAAAGTCATCTTATAATAGAAAACAACAACTAAGCAACTGCAGGTCATCCATGGGTGAAATTCAGCAGGTTCTGAAAGGTTCTGGAGAACCAGTACTGGAAATTTTGAGTCATTCGGAGAACTGGCAAATACCACATCTGGCTGGCCCTAGAGTGAGGTGGGCAGTGGTGGGTTTCAAAAGTTTTTAGAACCTCTTCTGTAGGTGTGGCCTGCTTTGTGGGAATGTGTTGCCGGCCATGTGCCTGGGTAGAAGTGGTTTGCTGGCCATGTGACTGGGTGGGAGTGGCTTGCCAGCCATGTAATTGGGTGGTCGTGGCCAACTTGCAAAATGTGGTGAAACTCACTTAACAATGCTCTTGCTTAGCAACCAAAATGTTGGCTCAGGAACTCTGACATTTGAAGCACGCAAGTCTTAAAAGCTGTCAAGTTACCAGACCCTTGCACCCCTAACCCTTTAGAAAAACACCCAGGGATGTTCAAACTTGACAGCTTTAAGATTGTGGACTTCAACTCCCAGAATTCCTCCTCTCGCTCTTCATCTTGATGATGTGCGGACGGGCGGGAGGAGGGAGCTAGAACTGGTTCTAAACAGCACTGTAGATTTGTGGAACCTCTTCTACAGAAGAGGTTAGAACTGGCAGGAACCCACCCTGGAATGGAGATTTTGCAATATCCTTCCTCCAGGAGTGGGGAGGAAATGGGGATTTTGCAATATCCTTCTCCTGCCATGCCCACCAAGCCATGCTCACAGAACCGGTAGTAAAAAAATATTGAATTTCACCACTGAGGACATCCTTAATAAGCCACCATCCAGGTAACAATTTTAAAGATAAATCACAAAGAAGGAAGTTTTTAAATAAAAGTATGGTGGGATCCTTTAAAATCCCAAATAATACAATGTCATCCAATTATAGTCCAGTTCAAACACAATGCTAAATCAAAAACAAATAAACCACTATATGCTTAGGAAAGAGACGAACTAGATTAATCTACCCACAATTGCCTTTTTAATAATATATGTAAATTAGAAAAAAGAGTATTGACATAATCTGTTGGCAATTATAGCATCTGGCGAGAAAAGACTGTGGGAGAAAAGAATGACAATTCCAGAGAGAAGGTAATGTTTTAGTTATCTGTATTTCTTCTTCACAAAGTGTAGACCATCCACTAAATGACTACCTAGGAAAATTATGACAGAGGAAAGATAGTATCTTAATTGAAACAGGGGAAAACCTAGGTGGAAAAAACTTTACAACTGGACCATAATTTATGGACAGATGATCCTGAACTGGAATGAAACATTTAGAACAGCTTTTTAACATCTACGGTAGTCTAATTTACTTTCATTCGGTGAAGATTTAAGTCTTCATTATAGTGCACACTTGGATGGAGGCAAATCTCACTGACCAAAATAAGACTCAAAACTCAGTCTTTAACTCATTAAGGCAGAAAATGAAAGATAACTACCATATAATATTCATTTAGAAGAAGGAGTAGGGAAAAGGAAAGAAACTCTAAAAGCAAAACCATAGGCTTTAGTTTGATCCTAAGGGCGCTTACAGAAATAAGGACCCTCTCCCACAAAGATTAGAGGCCTAGATCAGGAGGGTGATCAGTTTGATGTCTGGTTTTGTTAAAGCTGTATGTTCCAATGTCCAGCATATTTCTGTCTTCATATAATGTGTTCAGGGAGAAAGAGGATGCCAGATCCAGTGTGACCACTGCATGAGTGTGAATATATATTAGTTTAAGGGGATGATTGTAAAACTTTGCATCACCCTTTGATAAGTATTAACATGGTTCTTGTCACTTTAAATTAACTTTAGATAAGAGGGAATGACAGAAACATGAAGATGTATGAACTATATCTGACTGATATTCTGTCAAATATTGCATGGGGTTATGATCCACAACTTTTCCCATCTGCTGCTCAAACCTGAACCCTTGAATGCACAGTGGATTAATTATCATATTTTGTTCTGATTTCACTTAGTGTAAAAGACTTTGAATGTTAAACGTACTCTCAGAAATGAAAGGCAGGCAAGAGTGACTTGGGGTGTGTATATGGAGATTTTCTAGGTAGTGACTATATTTTTAAACCAATACATTTAATAAAATAAGTAAATAAATAATAGCAAACTCAAATTTTCAAGTATCCTGATGTAGCCAGAAGAGCATGCAAAATTTGTACCAGTATATATTAAAATATACCGAAATATAAGTTTCACTGTTTGCAGCAATACTGAAAGGTTTTCTTACGAATTTCATTGCTATAAAGTACAGCTGTGCAATCTTTTAGTGTTGGAGACTGTTCTTAAAATTTGACAAGTAGTGCAATGTTAACATCTGTAAAGGGTGACGGTGACATTAGGAATATGCAGGTTTCTTTCCTTTCACATTTTGTTTAGCCTACTTTAAGGCTTACATACTATCTAAGATTCAAATGATGGATGACTTTTAGCTTCTTGACTGCACGCCACCACACAGTGTTTCAGGAGCTGCATATTAAGGGAAAGATGAAGTTCAGGAGAGCTTCTTGGAGAGCATAAGGAAATCTCATGTTAAACACTTTTAACATTTATATCAAAGGAATAAATGAAATTACCTCAATATGAATCTTTATTCACCAGGAATGTAGAGAGATGTGATATCTTGGAATGATTCTCAAGAAGCTTTAGAAACTGTTTTCATCAACAAAAGACTGCATATGTTCTATTCCTAATTCTGTCATTGAGATATGATGAGAGAAGAATTGAAAGCTTTAAAGCAAAAAATGGCCCATATCTAAATCTGAGTTCTATATCCAGAAGCGTTCAAGGGAGTTGCATATTGCAGAAAAGAGACTGATAGGTAGAAGCAGAAAACTCTTGAGTTTTGGTAAAAAGGCCCATAAGATCTATTCTAGACATGTATCCAACATTTTATGACTTTTGTTTCTAGATTAGGCTAACTCAGATGTTTGTCCTAAAGTATAGAATTTGAGTGCTAAAGATTGAGGCCTTTGAACTATGGTGCTGGAGAAGACTCCTGAGAGTCCCTTGGACTGCAAGGCGATCAAACCAGTCAGTCCTAGAGGAGAGCAACCCTGACTGCACTTTAGAAGGCCAGATGCTGAAGATGATACTCAAATACATTGGCCACTTAATGAGAAGCAAAGACTCACTGGAGAAGAGCCTATGGGAATGGGAATGATTAAAGGCAAAAGAAAAAGGTGATGACAGATGGCTGGATGGAGTCACTGAAGCAGTTGGCATGAGCTTAACTGGACTCCAGGAAGGCCCGGAGGAATGTTGTCCATCGGGTCACAAAGGGTCGGACATGACTTCGTGACTAAGAACAACATAGAATTCCAGAGTCTTGTCACTTGAAAAACTGTTCAGAACTGAGAATTTCCCACCCTCAAGGGCTAAATGAAAATTTAACTATATTTCAAATATAAAATAGACACCCACATTTTGAAAAACAAAACAAAACAAAATATATTTTTCAGTCCTATGTGAGATACATGGCTGCATATTGTACTCAAAACAGGTTGTAGACCAATCACTTGAAAATATTGTTATTTAATTAATTGTCTTCAAAATGTTCATTCATTATGTATTTATGTATTTATTTAAGGCAAAAGGGTTGCTATTATGTGAAAGGTCACCAATTTTGAAGCAACTTACAGCAGATTTTAGATCAATATAAATTATGTTTTGGTTCAAAGTGGAAGAAATATAACAGACATTTTATCCCTTTGATTCTCAAACATGACAATTTTATTTAATCTCATTAAGTAACAAAGAAAATCCTTTATTTTAAAAACAATATGGCTGAATTGGTGTTTAAAGTGAATTGCTAATGGGCTCATATGTTGAAAAATATGGAGATAATAATGAAGTATTTTTCATTTGTATATGCTATCATTTGGAATTGCATATCCCAGTCTTAATATTTTGATGGAAATTGCAATGTGATTATAAAGTGGTTGCTTGCACATATGCTATATGTTAATTGCGAAACCAGAAGGATACAAATTTTACCACTTAATGTTCAATACAATTCAATGCAGCACTATCTGATTCCAAACTGTCTCTTTGCAGCTCACAGTATGATAAACAATAAAAACACAATACAGGACAAAACAAGATGGGATTCAGTTGCTCAGTTCAAAAACAGGAAATAAAACAATCATATCACACATTGCTCCATCCATCCAAACTCGAGCTCTAGCAGAATAACCAGCTCTTCCAAGACTCACAGAATGCCAACAGGATAAATTTAAGTGGGATCTCATTCTAGATGAGTTTATATACATATATTCTTATCTGCAAATAGATGTTTTGAGACGTGTTCAGAATATATTGTTCTACAAATCTACAAGAATATTTTTGTCACTAAAATATTTTTCCTATCTTAATTCACTATTAATGCAAATAAGGAAGTTATACTTGTGTTTCAAATAACTGAGAAACTATTGTTTAAATTTATACAAAATGTCTACTTCCCAATTCTGATTAAATGAGAGCTTATGGTCTGTTAGTTGGTTGATTTGGTTGGTTTGATTTTTCGTTTGACAACTTTTTAGTTTAATTGTGATGGCTCAGGAAAGACATTGTGCATAGAGATGACACTTCCATATTTTATTTCAGCTTCCCATTGTCTGGAGCCATACACTTTTCCTGATGAGTTGAACAAGTGAAGAAGTTTACAGTCAATAGGTATGTTTTTCAATAAGGAAGACTAGGAGCAACTGGTCTCTTTTGTGCAAACTGTCGGTGGTGTGACTTGCTTTTGTTGTGTTCAAAAGGGTTTACAATTTTTTTCCCTCTACCTCTTACTTTGCTTTCATTATTGTATACCTTGGAAAATACACTTTTCACCTCACTGTCTCTAAGTAGCATTCCAAAGTGATTTTCAGCAAAGATGCTGTGAAAAAGGGAAAGAATAACGATCAGAAAATCAACTTCTTAATTCATTTATGAATAATTTAGCTGACTGGGGACAGTTTGCATTGTATATCATATTTAATATTAACTAAGAAAAAGTAATAAAATAAAATAAAAGCAATATGGATTATTTGGATAGGGTTCATGTCATTATATCCAAAGGCTTTAAACAAAAATGAAAAAAGACAAATCGCCTTAGAAAGATACTGATTGAAAGTAACTCCAGTTAGGACGATGGTTTAGAGGGAGATATTACTGCTCAGATACTAAATAAACCCTGCTTTTCCCTGCACAGCCTCCAGCAAGCCCCTGGTCTTTCCCACTCTTTCTTTCTCACAATGTTCCTCTATTTTCTCTCATAATCTCAGTCCTGATTCTCTTTTTCCTGCTCTTGTGAATGTTGGAGTCATGACCTTTGTGGTTTATAGGCCACTGGAGACTGAACTAAATGTGTTAGCGCAGAGTCAAAACAAGTAATAGCTGGCCAATTAAATTAATAATCCATATTGTTACAATGTTTAACCATGGCTATTTCCTCAGTGGTCTGTTTAAATCACAGCCAAGTCCTGACCTATTTAAATGAATAACTAGAATTATGAGAAATTCCATTTAATAAACACAGCAAGGAATGCAACACAGTCAAGTATGAAATATTTATTGCCTCTTTTAACCAGCAGTTATCAGAGACTGGGCTAATGGAGATTTAATTCCTGGTGAAGGCTTGGCAAAAATTTAAATCCTGAATCTCCTACAGAACTGAGCAAGACATAAGGCAGAATCAGGAGTTTCTCAATTCCTATGATAAAGCTCTCCAGGGCAACAGAAGATCAAAACAAGCAGCTCCAGACAAGCAGCTCTAGAGCGAAGCTATCTCTGATCCAACAATCACACCTTCTGCCAGTTGCCATCATGTTGGAAGGAATGATACTCTATTTTGCCAAGGAATATATTTTAAATCATTGGGAAGTTTTTTTTAGTAAAACAAAAACAAATTTTCTTTTTTCCCCTCTTTTAAAAGTGTTAAGTAGAACAGATAATTTGTGTTTTTAGGCCATGAAACCCATCCGTGAAGGAGACTATTTTTCAAATAAGGTTCTTCCAAGAACTAATTTTTTTAATTCACATAAATGCAATATTAATCAAAGCATAATACAGGTAGCCCTCAACTTATAACCAGAACTGAGCCCAAAATGTATATTTGTGAGAAATTTGTTATTTGTTGCAACTTTTCTTTTCCACATTTATTAAGTGAATCGCTACAATTGTTAAATTAGTAACACGGTTGTTAAGTGAATATGGTTTCCCCATTGACTTTGCTTGTCAGAAGGTCACAAAGGGGATCACATGACTCTGGGACATTGCAACCGTCATAAATGTGAGTCAGTTGTCAAGCCTCTGAATGTAAATCACGGTCATAAACCAGTGGTAGGATTCAAAAATTTTATTACTGGTTTTTTGGGCTTGGCTTGATGAGTGTGGTGTGGCTTGATTGGCATGGCTTGGTGGGCATAGCAGGGGCAGGTTACTGTAAAATCCCAATTTCCTCCCCATCAGCTGGGATTCGGGAGGCAGAGAATAGATGGGGCAGGGCCAGTCAGAAGTCATATTTACTGGTTCTCCGAACTACTCAAAATTTCCGCTACTGGTTCTCCAGAACTGGCCAGAACCTGCTGAATACCACCTCTGTCATAAACATGAAAAATGGTCGTATAAGTCACTTTTTCAGTGCCATTGCAACTTCGAATGCACTATATGACCTGTGTAAGTTGGGGATTACTTGTATACATAAGTAGTAAAAGATTCCATTGACCTATAAATTACTCAAAGATCAAACTGCCCTAAAATTCTCTAGAACATGAATATTTTAAGTGTGAGCATGCAGATGCACATGTGTACTGTGACCAGTCCAAAGAAGCTTTGTTAGCAATTTAACAGGTTGCTAAATATAGTGCTTTCAATTTTCCTGTAATGTTGGAAAACAAATATTAAAGGATATACTCAGGCATATCATCGAGACTGCCAAATGTTTTGTTTCCTTCCTAGATACTAGCTAAAGAATGAAGACTTGCTGATGTCAGCCTCTGCTTTGCTGCTGCTTTGGCTGCCATTGAAACGGGGAGGGAGGGCATGGTATTTGGGAGGGGATTGCTAATTGTGCTGGAGGAAGATTCTGGAGTTTCTACTGCCCGTCTTACTGCGCATGCGGAGGAGGTTTCCCGCCAAGGCCAATGGCACCGACATTCCATCTTGGTGATGCCTTTCAAAGTTATCTCGCACCTGACACTTGGGAGAATTATGATTGGACTATGCATGGGATGCCAAGGGGTGGGGAATGGGTTATTCTATATATCATTTGCTTTTGCGCCTAAATAGTTAGACTTCGCTTTGCTACGTTTCTGTTCATTTATAATTAGTACACTTGATTTCTATCAATGGAGTCTTGTGGTTTTCTTTCCTGATTATCCAATGAAGAAGTGCTGACAGCTATCCTGTTATTCATTTGTGCACAGCAACAGTAGTGTCAGACATGAGTTGACACATCACACTAAACCCAAAATGTGCTTGGTTTGGTTTTAGTTTGGCATGTTTTGTCAACCTTGACATAGCAATAGCAATAGCAATAGCAGTTATATACCGCTTCATAGGGCTTTCAGCCCTCTCTAAGCGGTTTACAGAGTCAGCATATTGCCCCCACAATCTGGGTCCTCATTTTACCCACCTCGGAAGGATGGAAGGCTGAGTCAACCCTGAGCTGGTGAGATTTGAACCGCTGAACTGCTGAACTAGCAGTCAGCTGAAGTGGCCTGCAGTACTGCACTCTACTACTGCGCCACCTCGGCTCTCTGTATGTGACATATGTGGTTTATTTCATTAACCATAACTTGGCAGGTCTATGAACGTTTTGTGGTCCACAGAATCACAAAAAAAGAGAGCAAACCAAGAAATTAGAACAAACAGATCAAGACTGTAGTCATAATTGTAAAGAAAGCTAAAGGGTAATAAGCAACAGATTAAGCTAGGATCTGAAAAATTGGCAAGCAAAATAAGGGAAGAGAAGCTACATATCACACAAAAAAAGGAAAATATATCTAAAGTTTTAATATCTCTATATGGTTTTTGTTCATAAATCCAAGAAAGCCTGTGAAGCCATAAAATAACCCTTAATATTTCAAAGGGCCCACTGATTAACCTTAATCATTCTTGATCCCGTGCATGTTATCTCCCTTTTGAAAATAGCCTGTGTTTTGTTGACTTGATCATTAGCAGAAACAAAGCTTTATTAGAAAATTATCCTAACTGCTTGGATTCTTTACAATGGTTTCGACTTAACTGGAGGTTTTGTTCCAGAATTAAACATGTTAGTGGGTTTTTTCAAGAGAATTTTTCTGAGTTCTGGGGCTAAGCAGGGAGAAAGATGCCTCCAGGGAGATGCTATGGAGTGAGATTAACAAGACATTTACTAGTTAAGGACCTACAATATTTGACCTCACATACATAACCTACAAGATAACTTTATCTCCCGCTTGCTTAATATTCTTCCTCAGCAGCACTGGAGAGTAAAGTATAAAGCCCCATCTTTTAGTGACTGTACTCATTTAACATTCCAGTAGCCAAGTTTCTAGCACATATATTTGCCTATTGTCTTTTCAATAGGATTTCTTGTTCTGGCTATATAGATTCCCTTGCAATTGGTTGATCTAGTACAGGGGTGTCAAACTTGTGGTGCTACATTGTTGTCACATGATGAATCACGACTTTTTTGCCTTTGCTAAACTGGAAGTGGGCGTGGCCAGCACATAATGCATCTATCCCGTGGGCTTCGGATTTGACACCTCTGATCTAGTAGAATAGATGGGAATTGTATCTACTTTTTATTATCAGACCACTGCTCTGGAAAGTCATTACATTTTTATCCATCACCATGTCATTACATCACAACTTCTTTGAACAAACCTATATTTTTCTATTTTTTAACAATGTCTATTTTCCTTTTTTTCCCTTGTGCCAAGATTGACTTTGGAAGGTTCCTCTTATGGAAAAGCTTCTTACAGAATCTGAAGTTCACAGATCACTTCCTACGCATTCTTCACAAGCAGCTGATCCATAGAAATGAATTTCACTTTGGCAGTGCTGTTTTCTAATTAATCTATCAGTCTGATATGGTTCACTCATTTTGCTAACGCAGCATGTATTTCCTTTTGATTTTAGTTTAACACATGTGAGCTCAGCCAATTGTGGTTTATTCAATAAGCAGAGTTAAGCAAGTCCTGGCTTCTTTTATTATTTATTGTTTTGAAGGGCTGATTGATTTACTTTTCTGCCTTCATGTTTGAAATCAATATCCCAAGTGACTTGCAATTGAAAGAACACATACCGCACACCACAAAATGCAAAATATAGAAGCAAATTAAAACATTAATGATAAAACATTAGTAGTTAAGAGCCTGGTAAAAGAGACACATGCCTTTGCTATTTTTTAAAAAGATAGATAAAAGAGGGGCCAAAGGCAACTCCCAATTCCATTTGCCCATCCAGGCAAAGTGGGGCTAACTTCATAAGATAAAAGTATGAATCAGGGTGCTCCATTTCAGATCAGATTTCATTTTTCATATTGACAGGAAGAACTTGGAATAAAATTTGTATTTTCAGTTTATGTAACTGTGAAGGTAAGTCAATACCCTTACTGATTTTGGGAAATACAAAAATACATCCTTTCATTTGTGTATAAACAATTCCCAAGAGTTTCACTTAATATACTTGATGTTAATAAATTGATCTCTTTAAAAACACAACTGCTAGGTCATTCCAGTAAAGATTTGATGCAACGGGTAGGAAACCATAACTGTCAGTAAGACTGGAGGCTTTGTCAAAATTACTGAAGTGGTGTTGTATGTACAGTATTTGATAGTGTGGTCTGGTGGTGCAGTGGTTAGAATGCAGTATTGCAGGCAAATTCACTTTCAGTAATTTGATCCTGACCGGCTCAACTTTGACTTTCCGTATTTTTCAGACTATAAGACACACCTTTCCACCCCCCCTAAAAGAGGGTGAAAACTTGAGTGCGTCTTATACACTGAATGTCGCCCCACCCACACACTGGCCCCAACACTTTGGCCTCTGTTTCCCAGCAATTTACCTCCTTGCAGAAAACAGGGGCTTGCGGAGGCTGCAATAGGCTATAGCAATCCCTGCAGCCTGAAACAGCTGGTGATTGGAGAAACTGAAAGTGAAACTTCCTGTTTGCTCAACAAGGCAAATTGCTGGGAGGCAGAGGCAGATTTCCTCCCCCCACCTTGTGCTAATAGGGCTGTTTGCTGCAAGGTGGTAAGTCAGTAACTATAAATGCTTATAGAATGTTCAAATTATTAGACTTATTTTTTAAAGACTACTTTATTATTGTTCTAGACAACTTAACAAAATGAAGAAACTTTTTAAAATAAATGCTTGATCTGAAGAGCCCCAGTTCTATTGTATCTTCTTTTAAATAGCAGATAATAACTATACTTCCAGAAAGCACATCAATTTTAACAGCATCTGTACAAGTATAGTCTGAAATGTAACACCACAAACAGTGTATATTGTCTGTGCTGTTTGTTGCAAGGAGGCAAATTGCTAGGAGGCAGAGGGAGATATTTTCCCCTTGTTTTCATCCCCAAAAGCTAGGTGCGTCATACTTCGGAGCGTCTTATACTCCGAAAAATAGGGTAGCTTTTCATCCTTCCAAGGTCGGTAAAATGAGGACCCAGATTGTTGGGGGTAATATGCTGACTCTGTAAACCACTTAGAGGGAGCTGTAAAGCACTATGAAGCGATATATAAGTGCTATTCCTATTGCTATGTTATCTCTCCCCTTTTGTAAAAGTAGGAACATCATGATGCAGATATGAGCAGGAGAGGCACTGTATGTTGCAGTGCATAAATGTGACTTAACAGTCCTCTCCCTACATTCCATGATTTTTTTCTGTGCAAAAGATGGGAGGAAAAAAAATAATGGCGAAAAAATAAGGGATTTTTTTTCATCATTTTCAAACATTTTTAAAAAAAAATATTTAAACTATTTACAGAATGCACATATAAACCAGTTTGCTTTCTTGGCAAATTTATAAGCCTTATTGTTGGATTTTGATGACTGCCTTCAGAAGGTTATATGAACATGTGAATAGTGACTAGTGCTCTTTGTAGTTATTTGTGAGCCATCCAATGGAAGACAATGAAATTTATTTTGGAGGAAAGATGGACAGAACTGCATTATTAATATACTCTCAAACAAGACAACCTGCTTCTTTAAATACAGCCTCACAGAGTTGTGGGGGAGAGAGAAAGAAATTGTAGATCAAGGATCAAAGAGCACAGTGCTCCACCTTAAATCCCTCCCATCCTATTAATTCTTCCTTACATTTAGATAAAGCTCTGAAACAAATTTCTCACATCAATGATACCTCCATAATCAATTTCAAATAGCCCTTTGCCGAGGGATGCAAATCTTAGCTTTGCCTTAATAAAGCATTTTGGAAGATGGATGTAGCGATCTGCTATTATTAAATGAAAAGTGGTCTCTTTTTAATCTGGAGATGTGGGGGCATTTGTAACAGAGTAAATCAAAGGTTTGGTCTCTTTCTCTTCCTAATTATCAATAGTGTTTTATAATCCTATTAATATTGATACACAGTATACTGGAGATCTGTTAACGTATAATGTATGTGGAGGATAATTAACAAGATCCAAGTCAGATCAATCGCCTATTTGACAGCAAACGGTGTGTGGCTTATAAATTATACATATGCAAGGTATGGTTAGAAATGTTTAAAGTTTCAGTCCAATCCTTCCACCACAAGCACTGTGGGAAAACGCTGAACTTAAAGACACAATCTCTTGCCTGCTAGGTTTATACTGTAGGTCGGAGGAAGGAGCCTTATTTAAAAATCAAAAGAGCACCATTAACTGCCAAGATCTCAAAGCAGCCTGGAATGCATGCCTCCTTGTGAAGTGCAGAAAAACAAAAGACAAACTCTTGTAAGAAAATGGCTGATTAATGAAACTGAGGAGAATCTTTTTTTTCTGCCCCTTTGATTTAAGAGAAGAGACAGCAGGTGGGAAGTTCCAGATGGCAGATCTCGTCCCATGTCTTTACATTGGCCATTAATGAGGTTAGACTTTGCTAGGGCAGTAAATATAATTAATAATTCCAATTAATATTGCATGCTTTGCTACGTCTGAGAGCTCAAAATCTTTTTTTTTCTTTACAGATTACAGTACATTTCCCAAAGCACCTTGTAGAGTGGGAAGAAGGAAAATGGTGAAATACAGCTTCCCTTTGGGGGCATCGGGGATAGCGGTTACTGAGGTAAATGGGGGTGAGATGAAAAGAATTGTCAAATTAAACAACAACAATATTATTACTATTAATAATTACCTAAGGGATATGACCCAATGTGTTAAGAACACTTGAAAAATGTTTCTGATTTCCTCTGATGATGAACATCAAATCTAAATGGTCCAAGGAGTGTATGCCAGACACTGATTCAAGTAAACCAATTGAATTCTACATAGCAGTTTTCCAAACATTAAGTACTGAAATGGAGAAGGAGGGAAATGCTTCACACCTCATATTTGGCTCCAGAAAACATTTTAGAGAGGTTTATGTTTCCAGTATCCCCAATATCAATTAAACTAAGGGAATGGGTTGATCGGGGTAATTAAAATCACTGAAAAGCTTTTTGCAACATAGGCAGTTTTTATTTCCATGGTATTTTTTATCATATGGTGGCTTTAAATCTTTTTAGATAGGATATTTATTTAATGTGAACAATATGACCCATATATCTGCCTCTGCTGGTATAATCTAGATGAATTTGGATTGGCACGGAAGAGTATATGGTATACAATATATTCTTACATTGTCCCAAATTAGAAATTTTATGAAAAGTTTCTTTCAAATTAGTTGGATTCTGTTAAAAAGTCTGCAGTACTTCCTTGATTTAAGATAGCCTTCTCAAAATTGGAGCTGCTATCCTATTTTCAGCTGGGATTTTAATCCAATAAGTTTGAAGACCATATAACTGGTTAAGAATTAGTTTTATAGAAGAGAAAAAATGTAACATTTTATAATTCCTGCATAAGTGAATGAGAGAGAAAGAGAGAAATATTTTTTTAAAGGAACAATTTATAGGATTTGGTTCAACTGAAAATATTGTTTTATACTGGTCACCAAATTTAACTGTAAAAATTACATTATGATCATTGATTTGGGGGAGGGGGACAAGAATTGAGACTTATTTGAATAATGACAATATAAATATATATTGTAGAAGAAAGGAAATGAGAACCAGTTTGGTGTAGGGCAGGGGTGTCAAGCTCGCGGCCTGTAGGCCGGATGTATCACGTGCTGGCCAAGCCCACCCCTGGTTTAGCGAAAGGAGTCACAATACGTCACATGATGACAATGTGACACTGCAAGTTTGACACCAATAGACTAGAGGTTAAGGCACCAGGCTAGAAACTGGGAGACCATGAGTTCTAGTCCTGCCTTAGGCACAAAGCCAGCTATATGACCTTGGAGTAGTTACTCTCTCTCAGCCCTAGGAAGGAGGCAAACTTTGCCCAAAAAACTGCACAGACTTTTCCAAAAAGTTGCCATGAGTCAGCACTTTCTCAAATCCAAAAAGAAAAAAAGAAAAGAACAAGAAACAAAAGAGAAAAAGAAAGAAAAATATATAGTATTGACAAAAATGGGTATCTTGAAAGTATCTTCTTTATAACAGCTTGCAAAGACAGCTGCTCACAGCATCTGGTCTCTTGCTTCTTCCATAAATACATCCACACATGTTGTTTACATTCTGATTTGTTATTTTTTTTACCTGGCACCAATTTTTTTTTTAGAAAAGTGACTTTATATCCATATCAGTTGTAAGTGAACATCCATCACAGAACAAAAATCTTGGAGTAAATCATTTACTAAACTTCCACACACACCAACCATTTAAGGCAGGTTAGACATTAGACAACCTGCAGGTGCACTGATAAATGTAAATGGAACTCTGAGAATTTTATTTTTGTGGCCTGTAGAGAATAGCTCAGCTTGTGCCTCTGATATTTAATGGTCTCAAATCAAGAAGGTGGTTTCCATCATTTTGAAATAGAAAATAGATAAACACTCTATTGTAAGCCAAAGCTTAGGAAAGGGAAAGTTGAAGGGAAGGGGAAGTTGAAGGGAAGAGAAAGTTGAACAGAAAGGGAAGGTTGAAGGGAAGGGAACAGAAGTGGGTTGTTACCGATTCAGACAGGTTCGGATGAATAGGTGGTAGCTTGACGGCCTGGGTCGGCCATGCTCCCCGAACCAGTTCCCCAGTCATTTGCCCTGCCCATCCACCCCATCCAGTGACTCCTCACCTCTTGGGCAGCTTTCCTGCATAAGCTGCCATGTGGTGCATGCCCTGTGCCCCAACTGAGCTCCCTGCTCCTGCCTACAGGAGGCCTCTTCCCCAGAGCTTGCTGCACCACCACCCCGTCCCCACTGGCCTCGAAACCTTACCTTCCCCGGCCCCTTCCAGGATCCCTACGAGCCCCATTTTGGCTCCCAGGAGGCTTCAGGCAGGCCCAAATAGGGTGGGGGCATGGGGTCCCTGCACCCATTTTGGCTCCCAGGAGGCTTCAGGCAGGACTGATAGGCCCAAAATAGGGCAAGGGGAGTGCTTAGCAAGCCTCCCTGCAGCTTCCTGGAAGCAAAATCAGGAGAAAGAAAGAAATCCTCACCGTTTGGGGATCCCCAAGTGAATGGAGCTGAGGCCTGCAAACTTGGCAACTTTAAGATTTGCGGACTTCAACTCCCAGAATTCAGCTCTGTTGGCTGGAGAATTCTGGGAGTTGAAATCCACAAGTCTTAAAGTTGCCAAGTTTGAAGACCTCTGTCATGGAGCTTGAGATGAGAGCTTATTGAAAGGTTTATATATCTATAAACCAAAATAGTAATAATACATTCTGGATTAGTGTGCTTGAGATTGTGATTTTATTTTATTACAAATTAACTGGCTTAGTTCAATGTAATAGCTGTTTTGCACCTGTCTTTTGCAGTACTCTTTTCAAATTTGGATACTGTCCCCTTTGTAAACAAATTACTAGTCTATATAGACAGATTACCTATCTCTAATCAGTGCTCTCCAAGCAGAAATTAGGTGCCCAATTTGGCCATTCCACACTATGGAGATGCCACGCTATCATCCCCCTCTACTGCAAAGATCCTGTAGGAGAAGAGCAGTCTGGACAACCATGGGATCTGGCAGGGTGAAAGCTGTGAACCATAAACACAAAGCTTTTGCTGTGACCCAGCATAACAGATATAGCGCCCTTGCTGACCTTAATGGGGACACTAAAAAGACAGGCCAAAATAACAGGGGATCATGGTCCAAAATGAAGAACTTTCTTTGGAAAGGAGAAATGGGGACCCAGGTATCACACATCAGTCACACAAGAAGATCAAGGTATGTAAAAAGAGAAGTTACCTTCTGGTTGGTAATTCAATCGTAAGGGATGTAAATTTAGGAAAGGATGTGGAGGTTTTAAAAGAGGTCAGGTGTCTGCCAGGTGCTACTGCCAGCAGAGAGTTGTAGTTGTAGTTTATTCAATTTGTATGCCGCCCTATTCCTGAGGGACTCAGGGCGGCTAACAACCAAGGGGGAAAGGGGATACAAATAGGAAAATAAAAACAAACAAATTAAAACGACAAACAAATTAAAATACACAACAGTCGCAACAATCAAGTGGGGCTGGAATTTCATCAGCCCCAGGCCTGCCGGAACAACCAGGTCTTTGTGGCTTTGAGGAAATCTGAAAGGGTGGTGAGGGTCCGGATCTCAATGGGGAGATCGTTCCAGAGGGCTGGAGCAGCCACAGAGAAGGCCCTCCCCCGGGGAGTTGCCAGCCGACACTGGCTGGCAGATGGAATTCGGAGGAGGACTAGTCTGTGGGATCTGATAGGTCGTAGGGAGGTAATTGGCAGGAGGCGGTCTCTCAAGAGACAAGAGGCATATTCTTAAGATAATCAAGAATGCAAGTAAGAACTGTGACGTTGATGCTATTATACATCTTGGCACAAATGATCTCTCCCAAAAAGATGTACTTTCTGTGAAGAATAATTTCCAGAGCTTGGGGTATGAACTTAGTAGTGTAGGTTGGAGGCTTATCTTTTCAGAGATTTTACCAGTATATAAGGAACAAAAAGGGAAGGGCCAGCGCATAGCAGAGTTTAATGTGTGGCTAAAGGAGTGATGTAAAAGGGAAGGCTTTGGTTTTATTAGTCATGATGCATGCAGCTGGTCCAATGAAAAACTATACAAAAGAGATGGTTTGCACCCATCCAAGAAAGGGACTGAGTTACTTGGCATTAAATTCACATATTTTCTGGATGAAACATTTAAACCGAACAGCGGGGACAGAGAATTAATTGATGCAGAACATTTTTGTCCCCAGCAATCCAAAACTCATAGGGTTATCAGTGCATGTAGCATATATGTTTGTGTGGGTAAGATTATCACTCCCGCTGTCAAGCAAAACCAAGCATTTAATAGTGGATGCCATACCATGTCCATGAATCATACATGTGGCAAGAAAATAGGGGCAGTCGGGCATAACACAGGTTATGTAGACAGTAAACACAGTCAATCAAAATGGACTCAAATGTCTATATACCAATGCACAGAGTATGAGGAATAAACAGGGTGAATTAGAAATTCAGGTAAAGGAAGGCAGATACAATATTGTTGCCATTACAGAAACCCACAAATGGAACATACAGCTAGAAGAATTTAAATTATTTAAAAGAAATAGACCAAATAAAAGAGGAGGTGGAGTTGCACTATATATAAGAAATAACTACATCTCTACAGAAATAGAGCACAACAATGATGAGAACTATCTTGAATGCATTTGGGTCAATATTAAAGGTTCCGGGAGGGGAGGGAATCACATTGCCATAGGTCTATACTGCAGGCCACCCAACCAAGCAGAGGAAGTAGATGAACTTTTTGCTAGTCAGCTAACTAAGGTATGTAGGAAGCACACCACAATAGTAATGGGGGATTTTAACTATCCCGATATCAACTGGGAAACAAACTCTGCACCAAGTGGAAGATCCAACAGGTTCCTAATGAACCTAGCAGATAACTTTGTTTCCCCAAAAGTAGAGAATGGAACAAGGGGATCAGCCATATTGGACTTAATTCTCACTAACAGAGAGGATATGATAGAAGGTGTTGAAGCCACAGGAACCCTGGGGCAAGTGACCATGCAATATTGGAATTCAACATTATGCAAACACAAGTAGTAGAACAAAGTCAAACTAGAGTCTTGGATTTTAAGAGAGCTAATTTCAATAAACTTAGAGAGAGCTTGGGAAGAATTCCATAGATGAGAATCCTCAAGGGGAAAACAACTCAAGAAGCTTGGGAAATTTTGAAAAATGAGATTACAAAAGCTCAGTCTAGCACAATACCAATGAAGAAGAAAAATAACAGCTCCCAAAAGAAATCAGCATGGCTGCATAAAGAACTCTCTGACAAATTGAAAGACAAAAAAGTTAAGTATAAAAAGTGGAAAGAGGGGGACATAACTAAGGCAGAATATCAGCAAATAGCTCGAGCCTGTAAAGATGAAGTAAGGAAAGCTAAGACTCACAATGAAGAAAGACTTGCCACAAAAGTAAAAAATAACAAAAAAAGCTTCTTCCAACATGTTAAAAACAAGAAAAAGGTTAAGGAAACTATTGGTCCATTACTGGGAGAAAGTGGCAAGAAGGTAGCAAGCAACAAGGAGAAAGCAGAACCATTTAACTCATTTTTTGCATCTGTCTTTACACAAAGGGATAAAACACTCCAACCTATCAAAAACAGCACCACAAAAATCAGATTAGGAACACAAGTTGAAATAGGGAAGAAAATGGTAAGTGAGCACCTGTCTCCCCTAGATGAGTTCAAATCACCAGGACCGGATGGATTACATCCCAGGGTTCTGAAGGAACTGGCAGACGAATCTCAGAACCACTGAACTATACCTTTCAGAGATCCTGGAGCACTGGGGAGCTGCCAGAGGACTGGAAAAGAGCTGTTGTGGTTCCCATCTTCAAAAAAGGCAAAAAAAAAAAAAAAAAAGATCCAGGAAACTACAGACCTATCAGCCTGACCTCAATACCAGGAAAGATTCTGGAAAAGATAATCAAGCAATGAATTGTGTAGTCCTCAATGGAACTGCATGTACATGGAGGAAAGTATGCAGTGGAGTACCCCAAGGCTCTATTTTAGGCCCAGTACTCTTCAATATGTTCATCAATGATTTGGATGAGGGAATAAATGGGGAACTCATCAAATTTGCAGATGACACCAAGCTGGCAGGAATAGCCAACACTCCAGAAGACAGGCTTAAGGTACAGAAGGATCTTGACAAACTTGAACATTGGGCACTATCTAATAAAATGAAATTCAATGGTGAAAAGAGTAAGGTTCTACATTTAGGCAACAAAAACGAAATGCACAGGTACAGTATAGGTGGTACCTTGCTCAGTAGTAGTAACTGTGAAAGGGATCTTGGAGTCCTAGTGGACAACCATTTAAATATGAGCCAGCAGTGTGCAGCAGTTGCCAAAAAAGCCAACACGGTTCTAGGCTGTATAAACAGAGGGATAGAATCAAGATCACGTGAAGTGTTAATACCACTTTATAATGCCTTGGTAAGGCCACACTTGGAATACTGCATTCAGTTTTGGTCGCCACGATGTAGAAAAGATGTGGAGACTCTGGAAAGAGTGCAGAGAAGAGCAACAAAGATGATTCGGGGACTAGAGACTAAAACATATGAAGGACGGTTGCAGGAACTGTTTAGTTTAAGAGGAAGAAGGACTAGGGGAGACATGATAGCAGTGTTCCAATGTCTCAAGGGTTGCCACAAAGAAGAGGGAGTCAAACTATTCTCCAAGGCACCTAAGGGCATGACAAGAAGCAATGAGTTGAAACTAATCAAGAAAAGAAGCAACTTAGAACTGAGGAGAAATTTCCTGACAGTTAGAACAATTAATCAGTGGAACAGCTTGCCTCCAGAAGTTGTGAATGCCCCAACACTGGAAGTCTTTAAGAAGATGTTGGATAGCCATCTATCTGAAACGGTATAGGGTTGGACTAGAAGATCTCCAAGGTCCCTTCCAACTCTGCTATTGTTTTGTATTGTATTGTATTGCTACTAGCTATCCTTACTCAGGCTAAGCTAATCAATACTGGAGCTCTAAGCCAGTGTTTTTCAACCACTGTGCCGCGGCACACTAGTGTGCCGTGACATAGTGTAAGGTGTGCCGTGGGAAAATTACTTTATATATAGTCAATATAGGCACAGAGTTAAATTTTTTTAACATTTTCTAATGGTGGTGTGCCTCATGATTTTTTTCATGAAAAAAGTGTGCATTTGCACAAAAAAGGTTGAAAAACACTGTTCTAAGCATGACAGATGATTAATGGACATGTTCTCAGTTTCAAACCGTCTGGCTTTTCTTCCTACCAAAGACCTTCTGGGGTTCTTCACAGGAAGGGACAAAGGAAGGGAGGGAGGGAAGGAAGGGAGAAAGAGGGAAGGGAAAGTGAATGAGATATGGAGGGAGGGAGGGAGGGGGAGAGAGAGAGAGAAAGAAAGGAGAGAAAGGAAGGAGCACAAACATGGCACTATATGCAGCTTCAGAGGATGTTTTAAAACAGCACAGCAATCCGGGAGTGGAAGGTACCTCAGAGGTCATCTAGTCCAACCTCCTGCTCCAGCAGGAGACCTTATATCTTGGACCTTGGTTATTTTGGTGTCGCTATCACAGAGGAAAAATTCCAAGAAATCTCCAGGCATTGTCAGTCTCTACCCCCTAGTAAAAAAAAAAAAACTAGAGCAAAAACTTCATGCAGTATTAAAAAGAATAGAAAAGCCGGCTGCTGTGTATTGTTTAATGGACTGCTAAATTGGCAAAATGGATGGTCAAATTGGCCATGCCCACCCAGTCACATGACCACTAAGCCACTCCCACCTAGTCACATGACTGCCAAGCCACTCCCACCTTGTCACATGACTACCAAGCCACCCCCACCTAGTCACATGACTGCCAAGCCACACTCACAAAATAAGCCACGCACACAGAACCAGTAGTAAAAATTTTGAAACCCACCACTGGAAAGGAAGGGAATGGAAGGGAAAGTTGAAGAAAAAGGAAAGTTGAAGGGAAGGGAAAGTTGAAGGAAAGGGAAGGGGAGGGAAAGGGAAGGGAAGGAAAGGAAAGGAAGAAAGGAAAGGAAAGGAAAGGAAAGGAAGAAAGGAAAGGAAAGGAAAGGAAAGGAAAGGAAAGGAGGAGATCCCAATCACACATATATTCAAGGCATGGCTTTTTGTTTGGCTCACTGCATCTTCCAAAATATTGAGTACGATCTCATACATGTGAACTGCTTGTTTTTTAACTGGACAGTGATATTTGAATTAACATATATCTACAAATTAATTAAATAAAAAGAGATATACCTTTTATGCTGAAAAATAAATACAATGATAGAATTTATTGAAAACTGGACTGATAACCTCCTTGCTAGCTGGGATTGAACTATGGACAAAGTTCATATGGCCTGAAGCTTTTCACTGCCCTGATGACTCCACCCTTTCAATCAGATTGTCAAGATATGCCAAAGAAGATGTTCAGAGCGTTCCCTATTCTTCATTGTTACCAAATTTGGCTGGAATCTTGGTACTTAAAAAGAACCCCCATGTCTTTTATTAACTCATCTAAACGGATCCTGTGGTATTCCAAAATTCCAGACAAAAACTGGAATTTTTTTTTTTAAAAAAATATTTCTACATTGTATTAATGGGTCTCTTCTTCTTTAATTGTAAACTGTTCGGTTATTTCTAGTCATCCACATCTTCTTACCATATATTTATTTCCAATCAGCAAAACATTTCCAGAGAAGTTTTTCTTACAATTAATTTCAAAATCATCATACATTCCTATATAAGGTTTTAAATGCCATACAGTAAATATTCTTTCAACTTCATCTAGCTCCTTAACTTTCCAAAATCAACATTATGGTCCCCTTTTTGCTGTTTTCCAAAATTTATTTATTTTTATTCTTAAGTCTTGAACTTACATAAACATCTTCTTTCATCTGGGTAGAAGGAAATTCTTCTGGCATGCTGAAACTTGACTTTCAGAAGGGTCGTGTTAGGTAAGCTCCCTGTTGGGAGAGCGAGTGCGTTCAGAGAAGCGTTGTGAGAGTTGTGTTGGAGAATACACAAACCAGCATACAGAGACACTGCAGTTTAAATAGGCTTTTACTTTTGTGGAAATAGAGGTATCGGAGTCCATCAAACAGTCCAAGTCATCAATGTCTTTCAGTTAAGGGATAATCCAAATAACATAGTCCATAATCATACAAACAGTCTGGTACTCAAAGTTTGCTAGCAGTTGAAAAACTTACAATAGCTTACGGCACTTTCTAACAGCCAGCTTCCAAAAACACTCAGATCAGATCAGCCCAGCATCTAACAAACAGAGAGCTAACATTCTGGCCGATTGAGGAAAACAGCAACCAATCACATTTTACAATATGATTTCAAGAAACAGGTACAACATTGTTACATGATTTATATATTGCCAACTCAACCATTAGATTATATTCCTAAAAGGTCTTTTTGTGCAGAAAATAATAAACAAGCAATTTGGTAACACAGTTAAGCCTCCTTTGAAGCTTGGAAATTATTTTAACGCAACTTACAACATCAAATGCTTTCTTTTATATGAAATGGTTATAGCAAGTAGTTGAAGGATAGAGAAATGCCAAATGTACATCTCATAGGACATATCTCTTCATAAATTCTACCACTCTTTTCAGGTGCCAATAACCAAAATTAGCACAAGTGAACAGAGTGATCTTGGAAATACCTGTTCTTAATTTGTCATCCAAAGCAGTTGTTGGATCGGGTGAATGGATGAGGCAGACTCAGGCTTGCAGGTAACAACAGCTCTTTATTGGTATCAACTATGTACAATCCAGCACCGCTCTGTTTGACAGCAGCCCTTTTATAGGGAATTGTCAAATGGCTCGGCCAATCACCTTTTAGTATTTTCCCACCGGATCAGAGGACCTTGGTGGAACCTACCATACCGGCTATCAGTATGTAATATCAATAGTTATGAAACAGTTACTATAAAATATGCATCAAATAAATGGCACCAAAGAGTTCAGAGCACTGTCTTGGAAAAAACATATGACTAATACTCCCCTCTGTGCAAAATGTATCTGCAGAATGTTTTGTGCTATAGGTGAAAAATACTACTGATATAAGCATTGTGGATTAAGCTCTGAAATGTTCTATTTATGTTGTGGTTTCCTTAAACAGTAGCACCAGCATTTTTTTGTTTTGCTAAATGAATCATATCTTTCCCTCTTGTTCTTCCCCATGCCCGAAACTGACTCCTTTGAGATTTGTCCTACAGCCCTTTCTTCCTTCAGCCCTCTTCAAAATCTGTTTACATGCTTCAAACTCTCATCTGCTGCTGCTTCGAGTAACCAATGTACTTTTATTTGAATCTTTATGACTCAGAGACCTCAAAAGAAGTTAAATTCCTTTTACTGGGCAGCAAAACAGTGTCTTAAATAATTAAACAAATATCATAAATATCAATACGCGTGTATCATACTATTCCCTTTTGGAGTAAGCAATGTTACACAATCCAAAAATGCACTGAAGTTTTCAGGAGCAGCAATATTTATTGTTTTTTGCACAGTGAACTCCTGTTACTGGGTAACATAAAAGTAACTTAAATTAATAAATGTCAATACATGCCCATCATGCTACTTGCTTTTGGAGTAAGCAATGTAACACGTACAAACACACACACACACACATATACACAAGTCCACTAAGAAACATTAAGCAAAATAAATTAAAGGCAACACAGGACAGAAATGAAAAAGAAGCGAAGTCTTAACTAAGTTTTCCCCCCCAGGAGGCCTCTGTTATTATCCTCACAAAACGTCCTGAATAAATAAATAAATGTCCACACATATCCATTGCTTTACTGCCTTTTGGAATAAGCAACATTAGGTCAAGCAATAAAAGAATTAAAGAGTAAGCAAAAGATATTAAAGGCAGTAAGATCTCTATTCATTAGGTCTTGTACAATAAACTTAACACGTAATAGTCCCAGTTTCCATGATGATTTATGCCACTTGCATAATTACATTATTTTGTAATGTCATTTGCCTCATCTGTGCATATGTTTACATCATTTGCATGATACCATTGCAGAAATGACTTAGAATGAGATAAATATGCCATCACAGAAATTATGAAAATCACTACAATTATGTATTTTCCAATTTAAATAATAGACACATCTCCCCACACCCCAAATTCTTTGGTATAACAAATCTAGTTTCCACCAACACCATTCACTATTCCTCTGCAAAAATAATTGGACTGAAATGGAACAAGGAGGCCATCCCATCCAAGCCACCACTATAGCATAGCTGACTGATGATCATCAGATTATCCTGGAGCACCTCAAATGAAGGAGAATTCATTGTTTCTTGTGGCAGCCTCTTCTACTGTCTAACAACTCATAGTCCTCCTACCGTCTAGCTTGCACCTTCTTCCTTGTCATTTTAATGCAATGATTCTGGTTCTGCTTTCTGGAATAATATAAAAGATGTCCATGGAAGACATCATATCAGCCCTCCATTGTCTTGATATGCCCAGATCCTTCAACTGTTTCTCACATGGTTTTCAGCCTCTTCATGTATTAATATTTTTCTTCTAAACTTGTTTCAACTTGTCACTGTCTTATCTGAACTGTGATAATCAGAATTTTAAACACACTTTTATTTCGAATCCACACTACTTTGGAAGCTTTTTATTTAGTTCTATTTCCATTAAAAAGAAAAGAATGTCAGAAACATTTTGACTTCCTCTTTTAATATTAGTAGTTCTTGGTCATATCAAGTACCGTATTTTTCGGAGTATAAGACGCACCGGAGTATAAGGCGCACCAAGATTTTGAAGAGGCAAATTTTAAAAAAAGTAGGTAGGTAGATAGAGGGATAGAGAGGGAGAGAAAGAGAGAGAAATAAAGTAGGTAGGTAGGGAGTGAGAGAGAGTAGTTAGGTAGGTAGGTAAGTAAGTAGGTAGGTAGGTATATAAAGGGATAGAGAGAGATAGAGAGATAGAGAAATACAGTAGGTAGGCAGGGAAAGAGAGAGTGTGTGTAGGTAGGTAGGTAGGTAGGTAGGTAGGTAGATAGGTAGGTAGAGGGAGAGAGAGAGAGAAATAGAAAGATATATATAGGTAGGCAGAGAGAGAGTAGGTAGGTAGGTAGATAGAGGGATAGAGAGAAAGAGAAATACAGTAGGTAGGTAGGGAGAAAGAAAGAGTAGGTAGGTAGGGAGATGTTTCCAGGTATATTTATCCATGTGCTGGAGAAGGAAATTACTGTCAATCTGCAGCACCTAAGACTTTATTTCTGCTGGCACAGCACTTGATCAATGTGATTCTCATCAATCAGTTAAAGAGCTTTCCAAAAGGGGGAAAAAGTTTTTCCACTCTGCAAACCTCCCAAAAATGGCCTGTGTTTTGCGACAACAGGCCCGTTTTCCCCACAAAAAGGCATGAATAGCCTGGGGGGGAGGGGGGCTGGAGGATGGAAGGGGGGAAAACGAGCAAAAAACAGCCTGTTTTTCGTGAAAAAGGGGCTGTTTTTCATCAAAAAAATGGCATGCATAGTCTTATAGAGTGGTGCTGGGGGATGTGGCAGCAAAAAACAGCCCTTTTTTTTGCTCATTTCTGTCCTCCCAGCCCCCAGGAGCTCTCTGAAAGCCTTCTACAAGCTATGCATGGCCATTTTGGTAAAGGGGGCAGGGCTTTGGGAGGCAAAAAATGCTGTATTCAGTGTATAAGATTTTCAGCCTCTATTTTTGAGGAAAAAATGTGCGTCTTATACTCCAAAAAATACGGTACATTCTTTGTATCTATATTTTTACCTCATCCACTTACATTTCTATCACCCTCATTTTGGGGGAGCAGCCTTTTGCATATATATATATATATATATATATATATATATATATATATATATATATATATATATATATATATATATATATATATATATATATATATATATATATATATATATATATATGTCTTTTTAAATGTACCCCACTACATTTCTGTGATATTTGTAACATAATTCTTTTCTTTGTGCTCCAAGCAACTTTTAGGCCCACTTTTCATTTATTCATTGGGCCATTAATGCTCTTTTACTTGAGTTTCTTATATTTATTTCCTTTATTTCTATATATATTTTTCCTATTATGCATTCTAGTAAATTTGTCTTTGTCATATTTAGAATCTTTTGTATCCTTTATTTATTCTCGCAATCTTTCATCAATTTTACTTAGTCCAAGCTAAACATGAAACTATAAGGAATTATGAATTCTGCAAACATCTGGGAACACAAACTACGAGCACAGATTTAAATTTGACAGATTAAATGTATAGTACAGAACTCTAAAATACTTATTGGGTTAGATCTACAAAGAGTTGCCAAGTAAATTATGGTTAATATTAACATATTAAATATTAATATGCCTTAAAATTATTATAAATAACTACACCCTATCATAAAAATACAGTATGATAAAATATCATTCCATTCTATCTCTAGAAGTATAAAAGAGAAATTTTAAAATATTATATGCTTATAAATAAATGACCTTCCGCAAAGCCACTAAGTCCTGGCTGCTCCAGCAGGCCGGGGGGGCTTTTGAAATATCCAGCCCCACGGTAACTGTGAATGTTGTGTATTTTAAAGTGTTGTTTTGTTTATTTATCCCCTTCCCTTGTTTATTGTAAGCCGCCCGGAGTCCTTCGGGAGTGGGCGGCATACAAGACCAATAAACTAAACTAAACTAAACTAAACTAAACTAAACTAAACTAAACTAAACTAACTAAACCTTTAATAAGGGGATTAGAAGACTCAACACAATAGAGACCAATAGAAAAATAAAAGATTTTTTGTGGACTTTGTCACACTTATTTAACTCTTTCTAATGGTCAATTCCTGGCAACTTTACAAGTTGCTAAACAAAATTTAGCAACCTTGTATGTCAAGCAGGATTCCAGGAAAGAACTCTTCCTATAATCCTGCATCAAGGGCAGCTGAAGGAAAATAATTATGATATACAAAGGTAAAAGCTTTTCTGTGCTTTGGAACTTCTAATAACCTAACTCAAGTTACCGAAGTCACAATGTATGTTTGACTATTGTACGGGGACCCATTACAATCCTACCCCTTCTTTAGAAATGACCTGTCCTGGCCATAACTCAGAAAAATAAAGTAGGAAGGTGGCAAGAAGAGAATCCCTAAAATCTAGCTTTTCCAGGCTCTATGAAAACTGGAACCCAGTCTCCAGTGTTAAAGGAACTAAGTCGGTTGGAGAAAATATCATTTTAGCCAGAAGCTAATAATAGCAACAACACTTAGATGTATATACAACTTATTAGTGCTTTACAGCCCTCTTTAAGTAATTTATAGAGTCAACATATCTGGGTCTTCATTTTATCGACTTCAGAAGGATAGAAGGCTGAGTCAACCTTAAGACGGTGAGGATCAAACTCCTGGCTGTAAGTTAAATTAGCCTGCAATACTGTATTTTAACCACTGCACCACCACAGCTAAAGGTAAATCATAGTTTCGACTTGCACTAAACGGGCTTCAAATATGCCTACATTTGAAACACAACTGGGCATTTGAAAGGTGAAAGTTACTCCTCTGTTTATACATGGATTTTTAAAACTCCTGACTCTCCGCAATTTTGGATGGTGTACACCAGGGGTGGGTTCCTGCCAGTTCTAACCTCTTCTATAGAAGACGTTCCACAAATCTACAGTGCCGTTTAGAACCGGTTCCAGCTACCTCCCCTGCCCATCCACACATTATCAAGATGAAGAGCGAGAGGAGGAATTCTGGGAGTTGAAGTCCACAAGTCTTAAAGCTGTCAAGTTTGAACACCCCTGGAGGCTTTTTTCTAAAGGATTAGGGTTGCAAGGGTTTTGTAACTTGACAGCTTTAAGACTTGTGTGCTTCAAATACCAGAGTTCCTGAGCCAACATTTTGGTTGCTAAGCAAGAGCGTTGTTAAGTGAGTTTCACCACATTTTACTAGTTGGCCACACCACCCAGTCACATGGCCAGCAAGCCACTTCCATCCAATCACATGGCTGACAAGCCACTCCCACAAAGCAGGCCACACCTACAGAAGAGGTTCTAAAAAATTGAAACCCACCACTGGTGTACACTATAAAAAGCGGAAACAATAAAATGATAGAATAAAGAAATAAACATCCAAAGGAAGAAAAAAAAGGCATGTTGAACAAAACCAAATTTTTTGATCGACAGATCCTCATCCTAC
The DNA here is from genome assembly GCF_051295495.1 of Thamnophis sirtalis. Lineage (NCBI taxonomy): Eukaryota > Metazoa > Chordata > Lepidosauria > Squamata > Natricidae > Thamnophis > Thamnophis sirtalis. The sequence goes on from NW_028261391.1 coordinate 55,475,279, forward strand.
TCCAAGACCTGGATAATGACTAAATTTTCAGTGCCTCCTGGAACATCATGCTGATAGAAGCTACATTCTGAAAGTGTGCGGGGAGCACACTTCATTTATTTAACTTTAACCTTTAAACCAACAATTAAACAAATAAAAGTTAAATAATTAATTAATACACTTTACAAATAAAATCTAAACTTCAAGATGACAGTTGCTGCTTTCAGAAAGTGAAAAAGGCTGTAAATTAATTCACAGACCTTTCCTCCCTGATGAAGTCCTGTTTCTTGATCCTTCAACTGCGGTTTCTTAATGAGGCAAAGCAAGATTATTGAGATCATTTTTAATGAGAATTCAGGAACGCTACTGGATTATATGAGAAGTATGAAAGTACTTAACCCCAATTCAATGGGCTGCCCTTTATTAACATTTTCTTCCTACAGATATTCATTTAATTGCAGTTCCTTAAACCTCATCTTAGCCATTTGGCCCTTATATTTAATCAGAAGATACAATATCAACCCAGAATATCAATCAATCACAACTATCTTTTTTTTTTAAGGTACATGTGCCCTGATTGGGACAGCCATTTCTGAATAAAAAGATTTTGATGGAATATCTGGTGAAGTGATAAAGACCTTGGGCCTGTCAGAGAATGTTGATATAGCATGTAGCCCTGTGGACATAACATCAAATGGCCGGACAAACCATCCTGAGAACATCAGATCAGGAAAAGCTACTTCAGAAAGAGACGTGCAAGCATTTGCGGGGGGCCTGGAATTTACCTTGTCTGATTGCCCAAAGTTTTGTATCCAAAGCTTGTGGAAGACATAGGGTTTTTTTAAAAACCTTTTACATTATTGGAACATTTAATCAGAAAAGGTCTCATTCAGAAATCTCTTTGCATTTTTTCAATAGTCTGTCTAATAGTAGTAATAGCACTTAGACTTATATATCATTTCATAGTATTTTACAGCCCAGTCCAAGCAGTTTACAGAGTCAGCATATTAACCCCAACAATCTGGATTCTCATTTTCCTGCCTTGGAAGGATGGAAGGCTGAGTCACCCTTGAGCCAGTGAGAACTGAAATGCTGCTGGCAGTCAGCAGAATTAGCCTTAAATACTGCATATGAACCACTGCACCACCATGATTTTAATACTGCTGTACGTAGTTGAAATACATTTCTCAGACATGTAGAATATAAATATATTATACAAAGGAGCTTTTCTTAGACTTTGTCTATAATTGGTCTCTGAATGGCATGCCAATTGCACCAGAATGAAGGCTAAATGTGATTTAAACATCATTATCATTTAAATTCATTGCATCTAATTAATATTATTCTCCATTACGGAATGATTTCCTACTCCTTATATTTTTGAAAATGTTCTGGGAACCACACCCATGACTTTGGGCATACATATAGCTTGAGTTATGGATTTTGCATTTCATTTTCAGGTATCCTAACATATTTGTGGGGAAATGGTAAAATGGATGAGGATCTGCTACAAATACTATAATCTGGTATATTTTGAATAGATGAATGAACTCTAATACTTGAATAATTATCCATGGAAATAACCTGTGTCTCCTTCTTATATTCATGTTTCCTATAGTTTAAGAATAGTGATTTCTTAGCTGATCTTAATGTCAGAAAACTAATTCAAGAAATGCAAATCATGAAGTCCAGAAAAATTACTATAACTTCAGTATTGGATTTTAATTATTATGATGGCAGAAAGGTTGAGCAGCAATCATAGAAGGGTGAGAAACAAAATGTAGTTATCAATAGAACATGTTGAGGCACTTCCAGGTGGGTGTTTTTAGTTCTACCAGACAAAAGATTAAGCTTCTATTTTCTATTTAATAGATTTCCTGTAGAAACAAAGAAGATGAATGGACAAAAAACATTGGATGGATAAGAGCAATCTGTACCTTCCCATGAATGAAGCCGAGCAGTTACGCAATAACATTTTAATTTAAAAGCTTCCAATGCATTTATTAATGAAAGAAATATGAACCTTTCCAATGAGTAACTCTGTTCTTATTTATTTCTCATAAATTGCTTTTGAATCTTATAGAAGGAATGCTTCATGGCAGTTGAAGTATATGCTCTTCTTTTTCCTTTCTACTTCCCCACCATTTAGAATTAGACACCAGTTCTTTAAACAGGGCCTAGATGAAGCACATATGGTGGCATGAAAAAACAAGAACGAAGAGTTGGAGACAAACAAAGAACGAAACAGGATGAAAACGAAGGTGGCAGCCAGAATGGGGTGATAAATCAGTAGCAAATGTGGAGTTGCTGAGGTGAGTGTTGGCTGTAGCGAGATTCAAAGTTGCCAGCTGAGCACCTTCAGCAACTTGAAGTCCTAGGAATCAAAAAATGTCCATGGCCCTTGTTGTATATTCATGAGCTATGCAAATATAGCTCATTCAGTTCAGTACTTTTACAAAAGGCCAGCAACAGCCTGCTGCCTCCGGATTGGCCAGGACGCAGCAGGAGCTGTTGCCGGCTGAGAGATACACTTGATTGGACCAGGGACTTGACAGCTGTTGCTGCCCAGTCCCCGGTCTCCTATTGGTTGTTCAAGTTATATAAATACCTTGGCGCGTGCAGCGCCTGATTGAATCGCTGTCACTTCGTTCTTCCGTTTAAATAAAGGTTGTTCTAGTTGTTACCCTGGCTCTCGCATCCTTCATTTTCCAGTCCTCAAAAGCCCTGTCATCTTGAAGATCAGGGAAGCAAGGCTACGCAATCCAGGCCAAGGCAATGCAGTTGCAGAAGAAGGCACTAATTACCATTTGAAGGCCCAGGTGGAGCTTTCTAGCAGTGGTCTACATTAAGTGACTTTAGTCTTCCACCTGACATTTGCTCACAGTCTGTAGGCCCATGTGTGCCAGAGGTGGCACACACAGAGCCCTTTCTGCTGGCATGCATGCTGTCACCCCAGGTCAGATCTCCGGGGCGTTTCTTTCGTGAATTTCTGTTTCCTTGTAAACAACAAAACAGAAGTTCACAAAAGAAAAAGATCTTGCCACGCTGCCGGTGTTGTGATGCGCCATCTCCCGCCAGCCAGCTGGTCTTTGTGTCTTTGCTGCACAAGTCCGTGCACATGTCCGTCTGTGTACCTTGGACATGCGTGCACGCACAGTTTGGGCACTCGGTGTCTAAAAAGTTCGCCATCACTGCTGTACCTTGTTCAAGTCACTTTAGTGACATTGTGAGCTGCGAAAGCCTGGAAGGAAAGGGGAAGCTAAATACTACAGAGTTTCTTCAAGAGAAAAATGGGAAAAAAGCATATAAAAAGGACTGCAGAATGCAGAATTGCAGCTTGTACAAAATAGAATAAAAATGATTGACTATTGAATTATAGACAACATAGTAGTAGATAAATTAGGAAAGAAATAAGATAAAATAATAAGCAATAGTTAAGTAAAAACAGAAAGCAGGAAATTAGGGTAAGACTTCAAGTAATAAGTAAATAGTAAATAGTTATAAGAGTAAAAACATACCAAAACCAAAAATTATTATTTTCTAATAAATCTTTATTTAACAAGCCTCCCTAACAATATTTATATGGCAATTATTTGTCTCCCTGACTGGTGCCATCCTACAACCAAACAAGAGACACAACTGCTACATTACTGTTGAATTCTGTAGTTTTCACAAATGGTATTTAAACAACAGGCATTTCAGTGTAACTTTACTGAAGGAAAATACCAAATTATAAGCTCTCCCATTTGCCATTTTCAAGCTGTGTGTGATACCTTTTTTTGAGGGAAGGAGTTGTGTCATACCCTTTTTATGAAGTGACTAAGACATGTTCTCTAAATATCCTAGCAAAACCTGCTCTTCGTTCAGTCCCTTAGTAAAAGTCATCGTTCACTCTCTTAGTAAAATCACATATCAAAATAGTATAATACCCATCTATAACTGCTGCCCACTTTCATGCAGGGGGTAATTTTAATATGCTCCCCAAAGTCCTTGATGTTATTCAGGTCCAGCAAGATGTTCGTGCCCAGTCTTTCTGGTATCAAAGCAAAGTCTGCCATTCCTTGACTCTGAGCCTGCTGTGAGAGCTTTCTTTTTTCCTTCCAGTTTCTGGCAAAGAGAGATCTGGCTCAACTACATGCCAAAATGATACTCTTTGTGACAGATCCCTTAATAATATTCAAGTCTCTAAGGCTTGGAACAGAAATGCTCATCAGCAGTAGAGATTTCTATCTCCAGGATTTTGCTGATACATGAAAAATGCCATGTTACTTTTCCTCCTCATCAACAAGCTTACAAAATCACACACCCAAGCTCTTAGGTCTTATTTAAGATCATTGCATGGATACAAGACAAACAACAAAGTATTATTTTTTAATTTTCTCAAATGTATAGACAGGAGAAAATTTACCTTTGGAGTTAATTGCATCAGTGCAATATTTTCTAATACATGTATTTTGATATAATACACATTTCTCGTGGTGTGTTAGTGGCAACTGCACAAACAACCACATTTTGCATTTGGATATCAGATGGGAAAGGAATTTTGTAAAGAATGTGCTGAAAAGAGTATAAAATGTTTCTGGTCAATGCAAACTACCTAACAACAGTCTCCTCCCCCCACCCCAACTGTTCTTCTGGACAGCCTTTCTCTTCTTCTCATCTGCTTGTTACTTAGTCTTTATGGGGTGTGCATCATTTCTTTGAAACTCACAAAAAGCAAACTGAATGGGACCAGGACATTTTTTTCATAGTGGTTGTGATTCTGAAGTTCCTTTCCAGTCTAGATCCACCTATGTATATGAGTATAGTATTTGATAGAAAAACTTAGAATCTAGATCTGAAATATATTTCATTGACTAGGAATATAAAGATGCTGCTGCCTGTGATTTACAAGGTACTATGTATAACACAGCAATGGATGTTTTTCCCCTCTGTATTTATTCATACTCCTATGGATGTCCAAAAATATTTGCATCTGCATCATTAAAGCTTTTTACTCTTGACTCCGGAATCCTGATAAGGTCCTGCATTTTAAAACGAATTCATGAATTGTATGAATGACATTGTTTCTTGACCATGACTTGGATAAAAGAAATTGGCTTCCAACTTCTCTCTTCAAAGCCTCTTTCTTTCATTCAGTAAAATTTACTTAGCTTTTGTTGAAGGATGTTTCCATAATACACTTAACATTTGCACTTACTGTAACATTTGACCATCTGTAGGTTCTATCTATTTCAAGATACCATATTCAATAAACTGTGAATGAGCTCCATTGAACTTCTGGGTAGTTGAGTTTAGGATTGCACTGTCATATAGAAGTCTATGGACAGTACTTCAAACCTTATGTAATGTATAGGCAATGAGTGTTTTAAATGGCCTTAATTATGTTCTGTGATTTGTTTAAAATCTCCTTTTAGAGGTTGCTTACAAAAATATATTAATACATGAACAAATATAACTCACCTTGCACTTGTAGATCTGAAATGTTCCACTGCACTGCACAACAGGTACTTCTGATAACACAATTGCCAACACAACCTTTTGAAGTAAGTGCCACTTTGCAGCTAAGTGAATTTCTTGAATGCTAATTTGAGGTGGCTCTGAATATATATGCACTAGCTTTCTGAATTCAGAATGAACCAGTATTACAAGTTGGCTTTGTTAACAATACTAATCAGACCTGAAAAGTATTTTGAAGAAATCTTTTGTGTTTCTTCATCTTGTGATTCAACCATTTCATTAAGAAATCTTTTGTGTTTCTTCATCTTGTGATTCAACCATTTCATTAATTTTGGTCTATTAATAATATTTTGAGACTATCTCGAGGGCAGAAGTCCATCGTAGACTGATGTCAACAATAAAGCCATTCTATTATTAAAAACATAGAATAATAAAAGTATTCAACAGTAATAAATCCCCCAAACTTCTAGAGGTGTTAGCATCCCTTACCTTACTTGAGCTTCAAATTCAGTATAGTCTTATTTGTGTTAGCCTTGCTGAAATAAATGATACTTACTTTTAAGCAACTGTACACAGCACTGTACTCTAAAGCTACTTTTGTCCTACTGCATTAATCACCACTATTAAACTCAATTGAATAATGTTTCCTTGTGAACGACACCTTTGTGAAAGTTTAAAAAGCCTCACCCTTTAATTTACCATACACATTAGTAATATGTCTAGACAAGGCTTTTCCCCCATTTAAAGCACATTACTTGAGATGCTCTAATTAACATATTCTAAGCCTCAAAATTAAATGCTTTTCAATAGCAAAGTATTTCTTTTCAAGCATTCATTGCAGAGCAATAATGCAAAATGTAATTATTTTCATTTCATTTTTCTTATGAAGTGTAGATTTAACAGTCTAAACCAATAAATAATTTAGCAAGTGTCAATGATTTAAATGTCTCTCGTATTATATTTGCTACACTAAAACAGTAGTTTTCTATGTGTGATTCGTGTATATTATGAACACAATGCATTTCATTTGAAAATAAAACAATTCTTTTTTTTTAAATGCATGGGTCTCGTGCAATTATTATTCTTTATCATTGTCTCCTTACCACATTTTTCTGATTAGTGTCTCCTTAGAGCTTATTGACTGGTAAAATCTGAAAAATTGTAACATAAAGATGATAAAATACTCTGTTTAACATGCATTTTACAGCACACAGAAGCTTGTACTATATATTAAGAACCACAGAACAGAACAACAGAAATAGTATTGGTGGCTGCAAAGAACCAGATCAAAAATGAGAATTGCTAAGGTCCTCACTCTTTCTTATCCTAGACTTCTACAACATGATACATGACTTTGTTCTGTAATATGTTTAAATTTGCCAGAAAAGTACTAGTTAAAAATAAACAACATAGAAGTTTCTCTTGCTGGTCTAATTCTTATTAAACTCTTTCATCTTAGAAATAAAGCATAGTCATAATTATGTTTGTCATATTTAGTTAATTGCAGATAAAATAATGTGTCGCTGTTTCTGATTCACAGAAAAATGAATGTTTAGTTCCTATTATTGTGATATATAATGATATATTTGTAAAACTATTTTAGCCAATTGTTCTAGAACAGCAATGTCATTGGGTATGTCTAATGCTATACCATATATCACGAGTGTCAAACTCATTTGTGTCACATGATGTATCATGATATATCATGATGTTTTTGCCTTTGCAGAGCTGGGGTTGGTGTGGCCTGTGCGTGACACATCTGACCCATGGGCCAGAAGTTTGACACCCATGCTATATGGTTCCAGGGAGAGGAATGACAACATCCCCCCAAGACTCAATTTGCCCTTGTTCAGAGGTATCAATCAATTCAATTTCTCATGTTCTGATGGACTTCTATGTAGCAATCTTGACATTCACTTCTACCGATGCCCCAACCAATTAACTATCGATTCCCAGATATGGAAAATATATGCTTTCTTCCTTTAGAAATAATTGGGGACATCAAATATGTTCAATAATAATTACTATAAGGAAAATGTGGATCTAATTTTGGAATTGTACAGATGCCATTTAATTGGGTTTTGATTAACACCATCCTTAGTGTTGATTCTTAGTGGCGACATACAGTAGATAGATTTTCTCCAGATTGATTAGTTCCTGAACTAGTCCTTCAGATTTTCTAAAAGTAAATCGATTACCACTATAACTAAGTCCAACCATCTTGCTGCTGATCATTCTCTTCTCTTTCTTCTACTTTCTCAGCATTAGAAAGACTTCTCAAGAGAGCTCGGTCTTCTCATAATGGACTCACAGTAGGGTTATTTGAGTCTGATCATTTGTGCCTCAAATGAGAACTCTGGATTGATTTGTTTGACGATTCATTTATATATTTTCTTGAACATCCATGGTATTCTCAGGTGTATCCTTCAAATGTCCAAGTTCAAAAGCATCAATAATCTTTCTATCCTGATTCTTTGAAGTCCAATTTTCACTTCTATCAGATAACAGAGAAAAGAATTGCCTGCATGATCTAGGCATTTGTAGCACATCATGGCATTTTAATATCTTTTCCAAGAACTTCATAGATGTTCTGTCAAGAGCTGTTCTGTGTCATTTTTCTTGACAGCTGATTTATTTAATTTTGATAGTTAATCCTAAATAGCAGGAACTATTTATGATTGGAATGCTGGGATTATATACTACTGGGATTCTTTGCTCATGTCTCCATCATTCTTCCCTTCAAGCCCCGCCCCAAACCCACAATGAGACAATACAGTAGGTATTGGGGTTGATTTTACTAGGTACTGCTACATTTGGAAAAAAACTAGCTATTATATTAGCATAATATGTAAACCAGACATCTTGTTAAGTCAAAATGTGTTTATTAGGTATTATGTTATATTAACACAGCAGTTGTATTATATTGGTCTGGATTTAAGGCTAAATATATTACTGGATTTAGTAAAAATTAGTAATATCTGTCTTGTTCAATTAATCTTAGGTTCTTTTTAAATTTCATTTTGCTTTACGTTAAATATATATATATATATATATATATATATATATATATATATATATATATATATATATATATATATATATATATATATATTTGTGTGTGTGTGTTATATCTGTAATATAACCCATTACAGTGTGAAATATTTAGATTAATAGATGATCTATAAATATATATAGATAATCTATAAATATCCTAGTAAATAACCAACAAAGTAAAGCAAAGTAAAATAATTTTGCTTATATAGTCGGCATATAAGTCATTAGACTGTGTTGTTTCTCTGTGTCATATATTATATATGGGTTTTGTAATTTTGTATTTATTTAATTAGTTAGTTAGTTATATTCATGTAGTTTATATTGGAGGTGGTGACCCTTTGAGAGCTGTATGCAACAAAATTTCATTTGAAAGTATGATGATCAGTGTACATTCAAAGTGGAAAAAAAGTTATTATTCTACTTCTATTCTATTCTACTTAATGGCCAAAGCTATTGAAATCATTCCATGGAAACCATCCTAAGAAGTAAACCATTGTTACTATTTAAACAGTAACAATGAATTGTGAAAAGGGTCATATTTGGCAGATTGACGATTTAGTCTCACAGCAGTAACACATCCATACATGCATGCAGTATACACAAAAGTCCAGTGAATGTTTTGTGTTCCAGTTTGGTATTTATGTATTGTACTTGCAGCAAGCTATTCATTAAAAATTGGGTAGAATCAGTTGGTGAAGGAAGCAGAAAAGCTTTACATAAAAATTAAACATGACTTTAATTAACATTAACTGAATAGTGGATATGATGACTCATCCCAACAAACATTACAGTTTAGTTATAATTTACATGGAGTAGGTTTCAGAGTGTACTCTTCCATTCTAAATTATTACCAAGCCAAAACTCAGGAACTTTATACCGAAAAAGACAAATGGTGTGCCTCAGAAATAATGTTTGATGTATGGGTTCAAGCAGAAAAATGCATTAATGAATACCAGAATAATCCTGCTTGTATTTCATCTGGCAGAATTCAGTTGCCATCTTTGTATTCTATGGCTTGTTTAGATATATAAATGCTTATTTAATAATATGAATTATTTCTGCTCAAGCAATCCTGGCTTTCTTGGCATTACTTCCATGTACATATTTTTAAACTATTTCCCCAATGAGGTCAGATAGTTTATCTCTGACTTCTTGTGATGTAAGAAATCAATAGCAAAATGTTTATTCTGATTAATTTCATTACTATTCATACATAAGATATTGTTTGCTATGGAAGTCAGCTACTGTAATTGAAGTCTCATTTGCAATGAGAGTAGCTTTTTTGATATAAGGACTTCATTTCTCTACCCCTGGGTCTACACCGTTTTTTGAATGCACCCGACTTTTCGTTCTGATTTCAGCCACAGTATTCTCTTAAGATATCAATATAAAAAAACATTAATTCTCAGAAGTATTCCTGATATTGATCTCTCTGGGAATACTCTGAGTGTTCTTACTGTACATATTACTTGGAAATCAGATTGACACTTAACTTTATTACAGGGAGACCTGTCCATTCTATCTCCTCTGCTTACTTATGCCCTCAGGCGACACACATACTGAATGTGCCAGAGACAACAGCAGAAGCCAGACAACGTCTCCCTTGCCACTTCTTTTTTTGGTATGCAGCAGCCTCATTTCCCTGCTGCAAAGAGAAACCTGTATTGGAACATACTGGTGACAGTCTTACTTTATGAAAGCAAATTCTGCTCAAGTGCTTCTGCAGAATTCTCTATCACATATTTTAGCTGACTAGCATTTGTGAAAGTTTGATCCGTCACAGGCATAGTATCACCTGCCTTTATTTTTTTTTAAAGAAAAGGGTAAGGAAATGAGTAGAGAAATAGCACAGTACATTAATCAAAATTAATTAGTTTATCTCCATTGCAAGGCAATTGGTAAAAATTAGGCTGTTGTTGGTCAAAATGTTTATTCTTCAGTTTTGGGTTGCTTTCCCCCCCCCTTTCTTGCTTCAAAGAGAAAAACCTAACACCCCCCCCCTCCTTTCATCTCCTTATAGCAATAGCAGTAGACTTATATACCGCTTCATAGGCCTTTCAGGCCTCTCTAAGCGGTTTACAGAGAGTCAGCATATTGCCCCCAACAATCTGGGTCCTCATTTTACCCACCTCGGAAGGATGGAAGGCTGAGTCAACCCTGAGCCGGTGAGATTTGAACCGCTGACCTGCTGATCTAGCAGTAGCCTGCAGTGCTGCATTTAACCACTGCGCCACCTTGGCTCTGTCTTATCAACCTCTGCAGGTAATAGATTAAAAGATTAAAAAATGGGATTACATGTAATCATTAATTTGTACCATTGGTTTTAATGGGTATCAAGTTATTTGATTTAGAGCAGGGGTGTCAAACTCGATTTCATTGAGAGCTGCATCAGGGTTGTGTTTGACCTCAAGGAGAAAAGGTGTGTATGGCCAGCTCGACGTCACTCATACCATGGAGGGCCTGTGGTGGCCTGAGTTCTCTGCCAGCAAAAATGGGCACCCAAGCTCCATTTTCAGGTGCAATGGAGGCTGCATGCCTCCCGAGCTTTGTTTTTGCTGCAAGTTGGTCCTTCACTGCTTCCAGGGTGGTCCTGTGGGCCAGATCTAAGCACCCTATGTGCAGGATCCAGCCCACGGGCCTTGACTTTGACACCCCTGATTTAGAGCCTGCCTTTAAGGAACTCATATTTTTTTCTTTTTTTCCCATAATAACAATCCTGTCAGGGGTTGTGTTGAGGAATTGGCTCCGGACCCAAACCCATCTGGCTTCTATGACTCATGGAAGAAAAACAATAGCCTCCCAAATTCTAGTCTAGCACCTGAACTGCTACACGAAACTGCCTTTCTATGTTCTTTCAGAACTCCCAGACAGAGGATTCTTAGTGTTATCCTTCACTAGTGGCATTGTGCCACTATTCTGTTCTTATTACTACTGTTTTTGTTAAACAAATTTTTGTTAAACAGGAAATCAGAGAAATTCCACAAAGGGAAAGCAGTATCTGAATCTCTTTTACAATGTTGGGAAGTAGACAAAATGACGGCCAAGCCTTCTGTTGAAGCAAACATCATGGTATTCTCATTGGAAAACCATTTGTCTGAAATGATATAGGGTTTCCTGCCTGAGCAGAGGGTTGGACTAGAAAATCTCCAAGGTCCCTTCCAACTCTGTTATTCTGTATTTAAATCAGGAATAACACATTCTCATTATGATAATGCAAACAGATCTTCCTTCAGTGCACTGCTTTATTTATTTATAATTTTAGACATGACAGCCGATTCTCACAGTACAGTCTAATGGAAGTTAATTGTATTTAAAATCACTGACATATTTATGATACACCAGTGCAAGTGAATTTCCAGTAGCAATTTTATTTTTGGATTGTAGCATTTAGCAGACACTCTCTTCACCAATATTCACCAACATTGCTAACTAGTGTGCACCTCAACTCATCTGTGATTGTTTACTGTCAGATGAATATTCCTTTCTTACTGATGAATGTAGCTTTCTTATATTTTACCTGTAGGGATTTCTCCCCACCCCCAATCCTGGTTGTGGTACATGACCTTTTTGAATGTGTTTTTCTATTTGTGTTTCAGGATTTATTTTGTTGTATATACAACTGGATGAAGCATTGCGGGTCTGCCTCTCCCTGTCCTATCAGGTTATATGTGATAGAATAGAATAGAATTCGTTATTGGCCAAGTATGATTGGAAACACAAGGAATTTGTATTTGGTGCATATGCTCTCAGTGTACATAAAAAGACAACATACCATATTTTTCAGAGTAAAAGATGTACCTTTTTCCCTCAAAAAAGAGGCTGAAAATCTGGGTGCATCTTATACACTGAATACAGCATTTTTGTCTCCCAAAACCCTGCCTCTTCACCAAAATGCTGGTGCTTAGCTTGTAGGAAGCTTTTAGAGAGCTCCTGGGGGCTTGGGAGGGCAAAAGCAAACAAAGGCCTGCTTTTTGCTCAATTTTACACACACACACCCAGCCACTAGGAGCACTCTATAAGCTTCCTAAAGGCTATCCATGTTTTTTTTTACGAAAAACAGGCCATTTTTTGCTCGTTTTTGACCACCACCCCCAGGAGCACTCTGCAAGCCCCCTGAAGGCTATTCATGTCTTTTGGGGGGTGGAATGGGCCCATTTTCACAAAAAACAGGCCATTTTTGGGAGGTTTGCAGAGTGCAAAAACTATTTTTTTAAATTGCCTCTTCAAAACCTTGGTGTGTCTTATACGTTGATGCATCTTATACTCCGAAAAATATGATACATTCATCAAGAATCATAAGGTACAACACCTAATGTTAATCATAGGATACAAATAAGCAATCATGAAATAATCAATATCAATGTAAATCATAAGTATACAAGCAATAAAGTTACAGTCATGCAATCATAAGTGGGAGGAGATGGGTGATAGGAACAATGAGAAGAAGAATATTAATAGTAATGCAGCCTTAGTGAATAGTTTGACCTTGGTGAGGGAATTATTTGTTTAGCAGAGTGATGGCGTTCAGGCAAAAAACTGTCCTTGTGTCTAGTTGTCTTGGTGTGCAGTGCTCTATAGTGTTGTTTTGAGGGTAGGAGTTGAAACAATTTATGTCCAGGATGTGAGGGTTCTGTAAATATTTCATGTCCCTCTTTTTGACTTGTGCAGTGTACAGGTCCTCAATGGAAGGCAGGTTGGTAGTAATTGTTTTTTTCTGCAGTTCTAATGGATGTGCTTCAGATTCCCTCCCTTGCATGTCTGATGGGACATTGGAGGAGTGCCTTCTCAGTAGCCACCCCAGTTCTTTAAAAAAGCTTCCCACTGGAGATCAGAGTGATTCCTACCCTTTTAGCCTCCCAGAGGGATGTAAAAATCTGGCTTTTATCCCAAGCAATGGGCTAGGGATAAAGGGGGTAGGGTTTGAGCTATAAGGATATTTGGTCTGGTGTCCAAAGGAAGGGTATGTTTTTAAGGATGCTTTATGGATTGTTGTGAGGCCCCTGGAATCATTGCAACAAATAGCTAACTATGTAAGTCTTGTAAATAAAAAAGTGAATAAATTATAATGGCATAGAGGTTAGCATGGTTTTATCCACAGAGAGAAATTGGTGAATGTCTGAAAGCATGCAAACCATGCACCAGGTGGAGTAACATAAATCAAACTACCATAGTCCAATGATTGTAGATTGGCATTAGGAAAAGTATATCTTAAGAAAGTTCTTATTCAGACTTGGCTTCAGGCAATAAAACGTCATAGATGTAGAACTCTAGCGAGTGAAATTTCTAGGGAGCAAATTAGGCTAAAAACATCTTCTGGAGACAGCTAGAAAGGAATCACATACTGCTTGAAAATAAGGCAAGTTATTCAGTAAATGTTTCATTTATTGGGCTTCTTCCATTGCTGTTACGGTTAAAAGACATGCTGTCAATAAAAATGATAAATTTATGGATGCTTTGGTTTTTCAGTACCTCTTTTCTCATTATATACATGTATAAGAATTGAAACAGTTTCATGATAGCATGACATTAGACACTGATCTCTGTCTATGAGCTATTAACATTTTTTATCATCTAGGGGAAAAAAGAATCGAGAAACATAACAGAATTTAAGTTCAAAGGATTGTTGGTATAATTAATACAGCAATGAAGTCAGGGATCAGAAATGACCATGGTTTTTTAATTAATAAATACATAATTTCATTTTTAAAATAACATTTTGACATAAATCATCTTCATAAAAGGGGTATCCTCAATATTCTAAATAATGGAGATAGCATCGTGAAAATATTTCTTAGCCATGGCATCTGATCTCTAAAACCTTCTGAGTAGAAAGAATTCTTACAATCCTCTCTTGTTTGTTTTTTGCTGCTATTTTCTTTGTAGTTGTCATACTGTATCAAAGTTTCTGGATTTTTTTGCCACAATCAACTTTTCAGAGGGAAGACAACCTGAGATCGATCAGACAATCTAAAATAGTGCCTTCTCTGCCTATTTTCCAGTGTACCTGCTGAAGTCACCTTTGCCTTTTTTCCCCATATGCCTTTTCTCACAATGTTATAATGGACCTATACCAGAAGAGGATCTCTTCCATTATTTTTTTCTCTTTCATCCACCCACTTTGCTGGTGCTGTCACAACCCAAATTCAAATACTTTTAAAACTTTGGATTTTTAAATTTTACATTGGCTTTATCATTGTGTTTCCATGTCTTTTGTTCTTGATTTCAAGTTTATTAATTGCTCTGGTAGTATCTGCCGTCTTGTTGATATATAACCTAAGTATGCTTTGTGTACTAAAGCAATGCTTTAAAATAATGATGAATAAATAACAAGTTTGCCAGTTCTACTAGGAGGAGGGAGAGCTGTGGTTGATGCATTGAATATGTTATTATCATGAGTAGACCAATATCACAGATTCAGAATCACAACAGAACAGTGTTCTGTTAAGGTACTGAAGTAGACAGATGGCACAAACAGGCATTGGTGTCATTCAAGTCTGTGATGAAGAAGTGATCCTGTGGTGCAGTTGGAATGAACATGGAACTGAACCAGATAGATTTAGCAGGTTCTGACCAGTTCTGGCGAATCAGTAGCGGAAATTTTGAGTAGTTTGGAGAACCAGTAAATACCACCTCTGATTGGCTCCACCCCCATCTATTCTCTGCCTCCCGAGTCCCAGGTGATCAGGAAGGAATGAGGATTTTGCAGTAACCTTGCCCTGGAGGGGGAAGGAATGGAGATTTTACAGTATCTTTTCCCCGCCACACCCACCAAGCCACGCCACACCCACAGAACTGGTAGCAAAAAAAAAATGAGGTTTGAGGTTTGAGGTTCATTTTATTTATATGCCACCCTATTCCCAGGGGGACTCAGGGCGGTGCACAAACCCAAGGGAGGGGAAGGGAAACACAAAGAACTACAACAAAAAAGTACAAGGGAATTTAAAACAACCAACAGCCACACGATTCGAGAGAGGAAGTCATCGACCCCAGGCCTGCTGACACAGCCAGGTTTTAATGGCTTTTCGAAAGGCCTGGAGAGAGGTGAGGGTCCGAATCTCTGCGGGGAGCTTGCTCCAAAGGGCCGGAGCGGCCACAAAGAAGGCCCTCCCCCGGGTAGTAGCCAGATGACATTGGCTGGTAGACGGAACCCGGAGGAGGCCTAATCTGTGTGATCTAATGGGTCTTTGGGAGGTAATTGGCAGCAGGCGGTCTCTCAAGTACCCAGGTCCAATACCATGTGGAGCTTTATAAGTGACGACTAGCACCTTGAAGCGTATCCGGAGACCAATCAGTAACCAGTGCAACTCGTGGAGGATAGGTGTAACGTGGGTGTACCGAGGTGCACCCACAATCGCTCGCGCGGCTGCATTCTGGACGAGCTGAAGTCTCCGAATGCTCTTCAAGGGCTGCCCCAAATTGAATCCCACCACAGAGCTGAACATGTTTACAACTGTAAAGATGACTGGGTTTTAGGAGGAGCTTTCCTATTCTACCACCCCTTACTATATTAGACTACACAGTATCAACAGTAGTGTCCTTCAGGTTTTGGGGTTCTATAATCTCCCAGGATTTGAAATGAAAATGTAACATTAGAACCATCATTAAAAAGGCACAATAAATAATGTTCTTCCTGCATCAACTCAGACAGCCTCAGGAGCTGTTGATACAGTTCTACAGAGGAATTATTGAATTTACCATTGGTTCTTCTATACAGGTCTGGTTTAGTGCAGAAACCAAACAGGACAGATATAGACTTCAACAGATAGTTAGGACTGCAGAAAAAAACAATTGCAACTGCCTTCCATTGAGAATGTGTATATTGCACAGGTCAAAAGAAGGGCTGAGAAAATAGCTATAGACCTCTCACATCCTGGACGTAAACCGATTCAATTTCTCCCCTTGAGATGCCACTATCAAGCATTGCATGCCAAAACAACTAGACACAAAGACAGTTTTTTCCATCATGTCATCACCTAATTCCCACAGTAGTTTCTTATGTCTAAGTATGTTTACCCATGTGATATGGCTGTGTTATTCTTCTCTTTTTTTTCTACTACCTCTCTTATTGGTATTATGATTATGATTATTACTTCATTGTTTTAAAGGTACACTAAGAGCTTCTACATCAGAGACAAATTCCTTCTTTGTCTAATTACACTTGGCCAAATAAAGTATTCTAGTCTGTCCTGTCCTGTTCTGTTCCATTCCATTCTCAAATACAGGTGAAGTTATGGTGCCAAGATGACTTCCAAGCATCACATAAGCTTGACTGGAACAAGACTGAAGATTCAGCTAGGTCTCTAAGAATAATATAGATGACCATCTTTATTCTATGTCTTGGTATTACTAAAAACCATGCTACTTCATGGATGTCTGACATTAACCTGCTAAAGCAGATAAGAGGAAAAGAGTTTAGCAGTAGCCAAACAGAATTGGTCATTATCAAACAAGTAATAAATGCTTATACACTACATGAAGCAATGACTTGTTTTAACTTTGGTTTGCTAAGTTACATCTGACATTTCTATGAAGCAATAAACTATTGTTTACAAACCACAAGTCTATTAGCAAGTCTACTTAGATGCAAAGTCAGTGCTGGAAGCTTTCGCCTCCCAGCATCCTTAAGTAGGCAAGCCACATTTCTTCCAAGTGCTGACCTTGCCCCAGTGGCTGCCGTGCTGATTGTCAGGCTGGAACAGCTGTTCCTCATGCTGCCATGCCTCCACGCCTTGCAGCTGATCCTGCTGTTGTCTCTGCTGCCACTGAGGCCACTGAGCCGATCGTGACCAGGAGCCGTCCTCACCATTACTCCTTGTTGCACAGCTGGCCACCTCAGTCGCTGCTGCAGCACACCTAACACCCCCATCACTGGTACTCCATGGTTGCTGCGATGGTGGTCCTGACACCCCCCCCATCACTTGTGCTCCTTCCCGCCCCACTGTGGCAAGGCTTGGGCTTGGCTTGACAGTTATATTCACAGAAAATATTAAATATTAAACTGTTATCAAACAAATTACTGTGACTTGGAAATGACAATTAGCTACCTGAATAGACAAATAGACAGTAGCTATCTGGATAAGTAGTTAAGAAATATGTAGAAGTACTTCAGGGATGATATAAATTATTACATAAATGAAACATATATTTAAATGATTAAAAATGCAACATTAAGAATGCACAGATGATAAAATGATACAACTAATAAAGAATCTGTTGGCTGTCTTCATGTGATGTCTTTAAACAACTATTTTGTTGTCTTGTAGTGGAACCTAATTCTGGAGGCTATTTAAAACACATTTTAGATGCATAACTAAACATAATTGTTTCTATTTGTGCTATATATCTTTGTATTTAATGAAAGTCAAGGACAATATTTTCAATAGTTTTACTGAAACCAACTGAAGACAATAGAATCATTCGTGAGTAAATGAAACAAATGCTCAAAAATTAGTCTGTAACAATAGTCCAAAAGAAGTGTATTTTGAATTGATTAGTTTAGAATAGATGCTTCAAGGACTGAAAATGTGTTGCCTAAATCCACTGAGAATATGATCATTTCTGTAAAAATAGTTTCATTGATGGAAATGAGACTTTCTTGTAAGATGATATAGGCTCATACAGTTTTATATAGGAATTTATGACAAGTTATAGATCTGCTTGAGGCCCTTCTCTTCTGAGAAAAATAGCTGGTAAATTTTACCACTCACTTCTGCAAATCTGTAAAAGTTAATGATCAGGTATCCTAGGGAATCCCAAGCAAATTTACCATAAATAAAGAATATGTAAAACTTTCTGTTATAAAGCAGCAATTAGTATAAATTGCCAAATAATTTTAAAGAAATTCTGTTTGAATTGGCAGAGTACTTTTCTTGTAACTTAATGTGATTCTCTTCAGTCACTTAAACAAAATACAGGACAATTCAGATTGTAAGTGCAAATGTTTAGCAGCAAGATACATATGTTTTAGATCTGTATCCTTTCCTTGTTTTCAAGGAGTTCAAGATACCACACATTGTATCTTCTTTTAAGCTTTAGATGTCTATAAGGGAGATTATCCAAGACTACATGCTGATCCCAAGTCTCTCTGTGAGCTTCACAATCAAGTAGGGATTTAACTCAAGTCCCTTGAACTTTCTCTGTCTACTGTACCAAATGTATGGGTTCATACATCATGCTAAATAATAATGAACCCAGCCAACTATAGGGCAGTTGTTGATATTTAAAACCAGGAATAGGAAGAACCAAGTCTATTCTCAGCCATGGAAGCTGTCAGATGACTTTGGACCAGTCCCATGTTCTAAGGCAGTGTTGGCGAATCTTTTCGGCATTGAGTGCTGAAACAAGAGCATGCTTGCGTGCCGGAACTGGAAGAGCAGCCACCTGGTGCACATTTTCGCGCCGGGCAGCTATTCTTTTGGTTTCTGGCACACAGATGCATGCTGGCTACCTGGTCTTTGGCTTCTGGTGTGCATGAATGCACAAAGACCAGGTGGCCAGTGCAAATGTGTGTGCCGGAAATGGGAAAAGCTGCCACCCAGTGTACAAGCGTGCTAGAAACTGGAAGACTAGGTGGTCAGTGGGTTCCACCACAAAACCGCGGACGACAAAATCGCGGTCGACGAAAGCGTGTATGTGACGTCATCACAGCGCGACGAAAAAGATCGAAAAATGTAAAAATAAAGCGAAAACCTTACCCTAACCCCCCAAACCTAACCCTAACCCTAACCCTTAACCTAACCCTAAACCTAACCCTAACCCTAACCCTTAACCTAATGAAAAACCTAACGCTAACCCTTAACCTAACGCTAAACGTAACGCTAACGCTCTAAACCTAACCCTAACCCTTAACCTAACCCTAACCCTAACCCTTAACCTAACCCTTACCTTTATGTGAATCGGCTTGCTGTAATTTAATTTTTATTTCAATTTTTCGATCTTTTTCGTCGCGTTGTGATGACGTCACATACGTGATTTCGTCGACCGCGCTTTTGTGGAACGCGGTTTTGACGGGTCACGGGTCAGTGTGCATCTGCACACCGGAAAGCAGTATAGCAGCTGCCCAGTAAGCATGCTGGCTATTTGGCAGTCTGCTGGAACCTGGAAAAGCAACAGGCAATGGTTCACAGGCCCGGAGAGATGGCTCTGTGTGCCACAGAGCACACAGAGGCTCTAAGGCTATATTTTCTGATAGAGCAGTAGCTGTAATAATAACGGGAGATCTTCATGATGTTACCTTGAACTCATGTGGGAAAGATATAGAATATAAATCTAGCAAATCCATGGTTAAAACAAATTTAACTTAATGCCAAGATAGCACTTTCAGCTTAGGAGTAACATACACACATATCTGTATAATGTCATTCATATGGGATACATTCCTTTGGCAAAAATGTGTATGCTTTGAAGAAACACCAACAAAATAATTGTTGTGAGAATCTATATTTCTATGCACTTATATGTTTAAAGTAGTTTGTCTGTATCTGAGAGTATATATTATAGCTGCACAACAGGTGGGAAACAGCATTTTTAAATGTTGCCCTTTGTAAAAGAACTTTGGAAAAAAGCACAGCAGGAAGAAGGCTGAAGTAAAACCTTTCGCCTTTGGTATTTCTAATTGCTTGCATTTTAAAAGTTTAGTTTCATTACTTTGCCTATAGCTCCAGGTACTGCTCTAGTGACAAACATTAAGGCATATACATTTAAAAACAAACAAATGAATAAATGAACACCACTTTTCCTCTGTCAGGAAGTCTGATATAAGAGAACAGTTTAAAATACTGTGCCATAATTGCAATCTAAACATTATAGTTTTCTCTACAGGGTTTTTCATATAAGTGTAGATGGCATTTTAAAATGGTTTTGTAAAAACAAAAATAAATTATCATCTGATACTTCGCCTAATGCCCCTCTTAGCTGCTTACAGAATAAGAAAAAACAAGGCAGTTTCTTCTAACCAGCAGGAGGAACAGTAAAAGAAGTTCCTGGAACATTCAAATACTATTAAATAGTATTTGAAACTGACCATATAGTTATAATTATGTCATATTACATATAATGTTCAAACAACAGATTTTCAGATTATGCCAGTGTTACTATCTCTAGATTGTTATTACAGATGTACTAGGAACTATTTGTCTAAGAGCCTTCCATGAAGTTGATAGTAGAACTTAATTTTGACTAAAATATTTTCTGGTCATTAATGTCCTATGTCTCCATATATGTCACAAAGCTGGGAAAGGAAGAATCCAATTCAGCAAGCCTCTGGAACAGCCATTAACTGATCTTCCTCCCTATTTCATCTTACTACTGTGCACTTTTGGTTTTACTTGTATATATCATTTTGTTTTGCTTTCTTATTTGATGCTTAGCAATTTTAATATTTGCTAACTTTTCAGTTTTAGGGAGAGGGAAGGAGGAAGGGAGAGACAGACAGACAGACAGACAGACAGACTATGTCCATGTACCAGTTGCACTTGCAGTATATCTTTGTATAATTCAACTATCTCTACTTGAAACAGTGTAATAACTAAAAATGGTTATATTATGTACAATATGGGTCTATCACATTTTTTTTTAGAACTGTGAATAATGTGGTCAAGTCTTGCAGTTTGCAGTTCCCATTAAAATTAAAGAAATTTCCTTCTCATCCAATAAAACTCTGATCAATATCCAAGCGAGTTATTTACTAAAATCTATAACAAGACTTTGATATAGAAGGTGCACCATCATCCTATCTTATCATAAGATAATTATTGTTTATAGAATTACAACATTAAGGAAGCACTGCAGAAAAGCAGACCTTTTCTTTAGTGTTAGAAGACAACAATCCAGCCTAAAAATTATCTGGAAGCCCATGCTCTAAGCACTTGCTTTAGACAAAACAGCAGCTGTTAGTTAAAATTTGGCAACAGACCAT
Source organism: Thamnophis sirtalis (assembly GCF_051295495.1). Classification (NCBI taxonomy): domain Eukaryota; kingdom Metazoa; phylum Chordata; class Lepidosauria; order Squamata; family Natricidae; genus Thamnophis; species Thamnophis sirtalis. The sequence continues at coordinate 55,496,688 of NW_028261391.1, forward strand.
AAATCACAAGTCACATAAAGGATCAGACTGAATTTTCCCTTGAATATTGTATTACTTTAGCTGTAGCAAAGTCTGCATTTGTTTTCATTCAAGATACAACCTGAGAACCCTGGTGCAAACAGGTGTTTATGATCTATAGTTAAGTTCTTATTTCTTTGAATTAAAAAAAATGTTGTTGAATCTAGTGTATTTATTTCTAAATTATTTTCAGTGAACTCAATGAAAGATTGCAAAATTGTCAAGATATGTGTATTTCTTTGTAAGCCTAAATATTTGATTCTTTTACAAAGTTGACGCCAACCAGAAAACTAACACTGAAGGCTTATGTCCTAGGAGTTTGCATTGGATTAAACTATGTCAGATACTGATGTGGCTTTCATAATTTGGAAAGTTTTTAAGTTGGTGTGGTTAGTTAATCTGGACCTGATCATTTCAATTCTGATACCCATAAAATTATAATTTTTATCTACAGTGTTTCTCTAAAGTTTTAAGGTACATAATGCCAAGGGAGAATCTTGTTCTACACACACAAAATGCCAGGCTAGAGAAGGGGACATATCCATGGGTGAATTTATTCATATATATGTCCTACCATTAAAATGATCCTTGAGATCAGACCACCAATGGTTATCCCAATCATCAAAGGTTCATGGAAGACAACTTGAAAATCCACATTTCTTGATATCATTTGACTGTTGCATGATCTGTAATTCTGATTACGTGGTAGCATTATATTTTAGCAGCTTTATTTCAGTGATCCCTTCCCTTAATGACTGAAGAGAAATCACTTAAATTACTGTCACAAACCTTGATAATTAGCTCTATCACATTCCTTTAATAGGTTTAATTTTGGACAACCTTTCCACAGGCAATCCACAAGAATTTTTAACTTTGCCAATTATAATATAGTTAGTGTCAGAATAATATATTAGCCAATACTTTTTAAAATATAATATTTATCAAACACTCTTCAATGATATGATATATATAGATATCATATTTCATATTTTATTCCTGCATAAAACTGCATCTTGCCTATAAATATTACCTCATCCAGATGTCCCCAAAAAATTATAAAGAGCACCATTCATTTTTCAGCATAGATAAGAATATGGCTTTGATTTTCAAAATCTCACATCAGAACCAGACATTAAGTCATATTGACTTATGTGGAATGTCCTATACTGTTTGGAGTTCAAGATTGAGCTATCTAGCGCCAGGGAAATCAGGAGTTCCAGGCAGTTTAAATGGGTATAAAGATTTATTGCAATTTTAAGCTCTCTAAAAGAATCTGAACTAATGCCCAAGCAAATTGCGGGTAGATAAGAGTCACAGGAATTCAAGGTGGACTGAACTTAGATCTCTTGTGGGCACAAAGGAACTCATGACTGATCTCTCCTTCAGGTTCAGCTAGCCATGTCCTACATGGGCTCTTGAATGATATAGGGTTATCCAGAAATTACTCCAAATGTCCCAGTATTTATCATGCAACACTGGTGGACAAACGTATCACATACATCTGTTTAAACATTAAATTCTATTTCATTTAGTTGCTTATTTTATGAAAACCTGGTTATGAACTTTTCTTATAGTTTCCTTCTATCACAAGATCTCACATCATACAATAACAGCTCATGCTTTTGCCATATTTCATCTGCATTTAGTTATTTACTGTATTTACTTAGGTCTTATTGGATAATAGACCTAAGTAAATATGAATTTACAGAAATTTGCAGACTATTCTGATTTTTTAAATATATAAATAAATAAATAAATAAATAAAACATATTTTAATGATGTTATAATGCAATTCATTAATAATAATCTATAATGGCATAAATAAAATAAATAGGCAACTTAGGACATCTTAAAAAGAACCAGTGGCCAATTCATATATTAGCTATCTGTATTCTCAGTGAAATCAGTGCAACTTAAATAATTAAACAGTCCCTCAGATTTCAATGAGATCAAAGCCTGATGAACTTAAGAATGTGTCCTGCTGAATCAGTCCATTTATTTCTGCCTTGAAAATAATCCATGAATGGCATAAATAAATAAATAAATAAATAAGTATAAGTAAGTATTTGTTTACTGTGAGATTTCTACATTCAACTTTATTGGATTTCTCCTATTAAAGCGCTTTAAAATAAAACTTATTAATTGTTATTGTAACAATGTAAATTTTAAATTATTTGTGTATTTGGCCACAAGTCATTTTTAAACGAATTCCAGGTACTGATCCCATTAAAGAATTTGAGCATCACCACAATTCACATTTTTTCCCATTGTAAGAATTTCCTTTGAATCCACTCGAAATATGTTGTTTATTTATATTTAAAACTTGTTGAAAGAAGAGTCCTTTATGACTTATAAATCAACAACAATCAAAGAAGGTTAGTCTAAAAGACATGGTATAAAATGAAGTAAAAAAAGATTTAGGAAAGAAAGAATAAGACAAAATATATACCAGTTTTTACACAAAACCTGTATGGAAACAGTTCAGGAAGTGACAAAATCTCAACAAGCTTGTGAAGTGGGTTTGTCTTCCTTCTCTCCAATCATACAGGTAGCAAGTTGCTACAAGTTGCCGAAGAGTGGAAGATACCTAATAAAGGAAGATAGAGCCCACAGAATATTTTTGATAGGGCTCTTTATATATTGGAATACAAGATCTTTACAGTAATACAAAATGTTGATATCACAATCACTAACACCACATTTTAAAACTCATAAAGCAAACTGTTTAAATTATGGTGTAATTCTGTAATAACTCCAAACTTAGTCCAATAAAGATCAACCAGACTTTCAATATATATATTTGGTACTTACGTAAAGCATTACATTTTTATACACACACACACACACACACACACATTATATATATATAATGTGTGTGTATACACATTATATATATATAATGTGTTATATATATAAATGTAATACTTTAAGTAAGTACCAAATTCAAAGTGGTCTCACCTGCAAAGCACAAGACAGTTAAAGGCTACTCAAATGTAAAGTAATTTTAAAAGATTGGCTTATATCTTATAAAATGTTATGGCATTTTCAGCCATCCTATACAAGATCTAACAAAGATTTGTTTCCAGGAATCCTGACATGCCACTGAAATCTGATGGGATAATTAATGATTTCAGGATGTTTGAGTGATTGGAGATTGTTCTAAATTATGAGTGTTTATTTGATTATCAGTACCTGTTCTTATGAATTTTGACCTATTCATTTCTCTGCTGGCTCGATCTAAACCTCCAGCCTTTGACAAATTGACTTACAAATATTTCACATAATAAGACTTCACTTTTTTGGCTAGAATTCATAATTCCATAAAATCATTTTCAATGTTTTCTCACTTTTTAAAATAAGGCTATTATGAACACTGTAGTTGATCAAGGAAAATTGATGTTCTGTATCAGTTATTTTTAATAATGTCTGAAAAGGGAAAAAAAATCAGAAGAAATTCTTAAAACCATATGTAGAGAAGTGTTTTTTCCTCTTCCTCCTCCTTTTTTGGGTGTGTATGTGTGTCTTCAGTAATCCTTTTCTGTCTCCATCTTCCCACTTAGACATTGTTCACTGATTTACTTATTTATGAAGTCTGAAGGTTAGTTCCTACCTGCTGAGAGTAATTAGCCCTTTTCTTTGTGTCCTACGCAATCCAGTCTGATTAAACATACACATTTGTTTTACCTCTTTTTATGTTTCTCCTCTCTTGTTTTCCTTAAGTTGCAATTATTTTTTTTTAAAAAAACTTATTATAGCCTGATTTTTTTTCTTTTAATGTGCAAATTATTATGTGATTTTCTGCAATGGCTTAGTTATAGCTATATCAATCTCTGCACTATTTTTTATTTTTCTTTCCCAGAACAGATAGTTTACTGAGTGTCTTTCCTCTAAACTCTGTAAATATTGCATGACCTATCAGCTTTGTTTTGGAAATCTTGAGAGCTCAGGCTCTTAGTGGGCAGCAAGTTATATGCTTTGGGGGAAATGCTTGTTTGTTTAAACAGCCCCTCCTTTGCTTTTTGACACTATTTCTATTAGGCAATTTACTAATTCCCCTTGAACATACTCAGTGTGTGTCTTTTTCTCTTGCCTCCCTCTCTCCCATTGCTACTTTTGTTCCTTGGTCATGTTAAAGTTTCCATTTGACTCCTCCATTGTTACAATTTGTCACTCTGGAAGATCAATTTGTTTTACTCCACTCATCAACAGAGTAGAATCGGGTGCCAGATGTCATTTTTAGCGGCCACGTTCGGCTGCTGCCGCTGCTGCTGGTTCTCCCCAGTTTAAGCTGATCACGAACTGCAGAAGAGCATGTCATGTTGCACATTCCTGAGCTACATGACCCAGCCTCCGTCCCCTCCCCCAATAATCTATATTTGGCAATTCATTTGCTAGCCAACTATGGGGACCACACAGTTGGCTCTCTCTCTCTCTCTCTCTCTCTCTCTCTCTCTCTCTCTCTCACACACACACACACACACACACACACACGCAACAGTATTTCTTTCTGAAGAGCCATTCTGGCTTCGGTTGGAGTTTTTCTGATGGCGGGAAGCAGAAGGAAAACTAGTGGCCAGAAGAGAAAGAAAACAACAAGTTCGCACTTCTCTCTTAAAAAGTCCCAGTCTCCCACTCTCCCGCGGGACAATTAACTAGTCATATCCATCCATCCTCTTACTATCCGGGTACTCTATCAAACTATCTCAAGAAAAGGAGAATTCATAAAGCCCTTTCCCCTGGTTTTGGTCTTTGACGTCCTGCTCCTAGAAAGCCAGACTTGGTGCACTTTTCGCTTGCGGGCTCTTAAGGCTACGGGCTTGGGCGCTTACTTGGGAGTAAGCCCGGTGGAATTTACGCCCGAGGAAACACTCGAGTTCCAGAGAGTTCCTGGGAAAACCCACCGCGGAAATCGCGGGGCTTTTTTGCGAGCCACGCTCTGCAGGTTTGAGCTGGAGTCCAGCGCCAGAGCCCCCATCCCACCCCTTTCCAATCCGATTCAAACTATTTGGAAGCTGCGCCGCCACCAGAGTTCTCTTCGCTTTCGCCTTCTCTTTCAGCCAAAACGGGGGAAAAATATAAGCCTTTTGGCCACTCTTCTGGCCGCACATTAAGATGAAACCATTGCACGGCCGTTAAAAAGAGACATCCCCCCCCCCCACACACACCAACCCCGCCAAATAAAAAGGCGAGGCGATCTCAGTGCCTGGAGCACAAGCCCGTGCCTGTTTATTTGGAAAGAAAGTCCCAGAGGACCGAAATCACTTCCTGGTAAAAGTGCATCGGATGCAACTCTTAAAAAAAAAATTCACTACACCGCGCCGGAAAGTTGAGTGCGCAACCAAGTGCGAGCATGAAGGCGCGGAGAGGTGCTTATTGCCTTGACGGTTGTGCAAACGCACGGCTGAAGCGCCTGCCTTGCCCCCTTCCCTAATTTGTTTGATGCACGCGGAGTTTTGTTCGCTTTGGCCCGCTGGGTTAGAACTGACAGGTTCGCCTCCTCGCCTTATCTGCATTGTCTCCCTTCGCTTAGTCGCCCCTGCCTGCCCGCCTGCTTGCCTTCGCCGCGTACCCCCCTTCCTTCTCTCTCCAAAAGGGATCATTGTTAGTTTCTCCGTTACCCCCTCCTCCTGTTTATTTATGCACACGTCACAAAGGAGCCCCGCCCCTCCTGCATCTCATTAAGTGCCTAGTGTTTCTTTCTCCCTGTCAATAATCCTGGATCCCAGACTTCTCCGTTCCTCCGGATTTCGATCCCCCTTTTTCTATCTGTCAATCAGCGCCGCCTTTGAACTGAAAAGCTCTCAGTCTAACTTCAACTCACTCAAATCCGACCGGCACAGGCTTCCTATATCTGCAGCTTCTACCCCCTCCCATTTTTACAGCTGATTTGTTTGGTTTGTTTGCTACCATTTTTTTAAGTAATTCCCCTCCCCCGTTTTAACCCTCCCTCGTTATATAATTTTTTTTCTTATTAATTTTTTGTGTCTCTGCCCGCGTGTCTTTACATGCTGATCTGATCATCGGAAGAAAAGAGAGAGAGAAAGAGAGAGAGAGAGAGAGAGAGAGAAAATCCAGAAGAAGGAAAAGAAGAAACCCAAAGTCACTGGTGCAAAAAGAAAGGAGCAGGGACACTGCCCTCCCCTCCTTCTCCTCCTCCTCCTCCTCCTCCCCCTCTGTTCCCCTCCCCAAGAGGAAAGAAAAAGAGAAAAGAACTTTCACCTGGGACTCTTCTTAAAATTACAAACTTCTCCCTTTTCTTTCTGCCTTGTTTTTTTTTAAAGAGAAATATCCTTCCCCCTTTTTCTTTCCTTATCCCCCCCCACCCCCTTTTCTGTCTCTCTCGTTCCGTCCTTGCAAAATTGCTGCTGGTGGGGGTAAGGCAGGAAGAAGATGCCGCAACTCAATGGCGGTGGAGGGGACGATTTGGGGGCGAACGATGAATTGATCTCTTTTAAAGACGAAGGGGAACAAGAAGAGAAGATCTCGGAGAACTCTTCTGCAGAGAGGGATTTAGCCGACGTCAAATCGTCTCTGGTCAATGAATCAGAAACTAATCAAAATAGCTCCTCAGACTCCGAGGTAAGAGACGTTACCCCCTTTGAAACACACCTGCCTCGCTTAACTTTGGCGGGAGGATTGTAGGACAAGAGATGGGGGGGGAGGAAAGTAAGAAAAGGGGGGAGAGGCAGAACACAACTAACTTGGTTTTCCCCCCGTCGTAAATTGCCCTGTTGCCGTATGTTTCGCCTTATGTTTTGTACAAACTTTTAACTTGTTCTCGTTTTCTTTCTTCCGTCTCTCCCCCACCAACCTACTTCTCCCATTTACTCTTCGCTGTTTTTTCCTTTTTTTTTGTTATCGTGACCCCCCTTCCCCCTTTTCCCAAACACCGTTCTTGAATTAAAGGCGGAGAGGCGGCCTCCACCTAGGTCCGAAAGTTTCAGAGATAAATCCAGAGAAAGTTTAGAGGAAGGTAAGTGCTTTTTCTCTTTGGCAGCCACCCTTAAGTCCCCCTCCCCACTTTTGATGGAGAGGAGGCGGCTGTGAAATTCTCTTGCGTTTTCTGTAAATTCGTGTACGTTAAAGTTTTCGTTGGATTTTTGTGTGTGAAACGATTTCTAACTGTGATTTCCCTTTCCTTCTTTTATTTTCCTTCTTGCTCCTCGTTTCCCCGCCATGTTAGCTGCAAAAAGGCAAGATGGAGGGTTGTTTAAGGGCCCACCGTACCCTGGGTATCCCTTTATAATGATTCCCGACCTGAGCGGCCCCTACCTCCCCAATGGATCCCTTTCGCCCACGGCGAGAACGGTGAGTGACTTTTTTTTTTAATGGTTTCCTTTCCCGGTTTTTCTGCTACGATCCTGCGTTCTCCTCCTTTTTCTCCCCTCTCCAAAGCCCCCAATGGCTCCTGCGTGTCCCGCCCGTTCCTTCCCACTTCGGCCATGGCAGAGCCAGAAACTTTCCAAAACTTTTGTGCGTTCTGCAGACCGGGGGAGGGGAGGGGGGCAAGGGAGGAGAGAGGTTTGTTTATACTTCGCCATGTTTATTCCTTTACTTTCAGTTTGAGGCGGGGGGGGGGGGGAGGACGTGTGGATTCAGCGCCGGTGACTTAGAAAAAGAAAACCGATTCAGTACGTTCAGCTCCCTCCTGGTTCTCAGCGCCAGAGCCCGCGCTCGCTCGAAGTCTCCCAAACTCGGAAATTTCTGTAGCGCTCTGTTTTCTCCGGCCCTCTTGAGTGGCGAACGGGGTTTGCTTTCTCTCCCCTCCCCCTTTACTTTGCCTCCCACTTAACCCTTTATTTGCTGTCCTAACCCTCGCCGAGTTACATACTAATTTACTGGGATAGTTGCCATTGAATGATTAATTGGTGTTAAATTGTATCTTTTATGTCCACCCTTTTACGGGGCCTCTTGTTTTTAAATATATTGCGGATGACAGTTTAACTACAAGCATCTTGCTTTATTGTGTTTGTCCCCTTCCATTTTTCTTTCTTTTTGGTTTGATTTCTGAGAGTTTCTTGAGAAGAGCGTGTTGTCCTTTCAGAGTGGGAAAATGTTATTTGCATTCCTTTGCAAGGCGACATTTTCAAAAAGGCATAGTTGTTGTTTTTTAACGAAGATTAGAGATGCCATAACCATTCTATAACTGTGACATTATATATATATATATATATATATATATATATATATATATATATATATATATATATATATATATATATATATATATATATATATATATATATATATTCATTTCTATGATTCTGTCTTGCTTTAGGAGTACCAACTGTTTTTTTATTTACAAAGGGAAAAAATCTCAAGGAATCTTTTCCCCTCTCTTTACCCTTTCTCTTATTCTCTGTGGGAATAATTCTCTTCAGGAAGAGTCAGCAGGATTATTAAAATATATCTTTTTCTTATTAAAAACAATTAAATTTCAGCAAAAGCATTAAATAAAGGAACAAGCCTTTACTTGAATGGAATATTTTAAATCACAAGCGTACACACATTACTCTTACTGAAGGATATATACTTTTATGGGTGTGGCAGAAATACCAGAAGGCGTGGCAGAAAATAAGTTGCTGTAGCCATTAGATTGTTGCTTTACTAAGCTCTTCATAAGTAAAAATTGTTGGCTACTATTTTATATTTATAGATTGATTCCAACTCTACTTGTTCTTCTTAGAAAGGAAGTAAACTTTTATAATATTATTTATAAACTGACTTACATCCCCAGGGAATGCAGAATTCATACACAATTTGTTGTTAGTCTTTCCGTTAAATCTTTAAATTAAGATAAGTTTTCTATCCTACTTCCCTTTCTTTTGGTTTCTTCAAATTACCTTTTCCTTTTATAGTGCTAGCATAAGACATAAATGTTCAGTAATACATCCACTATTAAATACTTGTGGGATTCCTGGTAACACCAGTCTGGAATAGGATATATTTTAATGCATATTAAAATATCAGGGTCAGACTTGTTTTTATTCAGGTCCCAAATACCCATTGCAAGTTATAGAGGCCAAGGATGACCAAGTAGTGTTTACATATGTATTTTAAAGTATTTTGAAGGATGAGATTAACCTAGTGAATATATTTTATAATTTCTTGCATTTTGGGGATCATAGTCAAAGCAAGTATATACTTTATAACCACAGTTTTGGTATAATGGAAAGAAAAGATGATTACATACAGTATTGGCAAGGTAGTGAGACAGGTAAATGCTATGCAATATATTGGCAAAATTGTGGCTATTTTGTGGCTATTTAAATGTACACTAAGACAGTATAAGTTTATTCCCCAAAGGAATTTCTATAAATAATTTTGAAAGAAATTAAGTTTATCTATGAAGTTTCTCTCTTAAATTTGTTTGGCTAGAAAGCTGAGAGGCAAATTCCTTTTTCCATATAAAAAAGGATATTGGGGTTTAATTCACATTGTACTTTTTTCTGGTGACACTTTTGTTCTGGATGAGATACATCATCTTTTGAAATGAATGGGGACTATTTGTGTGGATGTTTGAATAGACTTTGGATCAGGCCCTAAATAGTTATCTTTAATAGAAAAAAATCACTTAGTAATAAAGCCCTTTCTGAGGAGTCAGTGCTTTGTATAAAATCTGTTATTTTATTGCTGGTATAACAGGTGACCTTGTTCTTTGCCATCACATGATTCAAAAAGCATTTTCCATCCTCAATAGACAATTTTATTATTTGCATGACAGCCAGCTGTATATTTCAGTTTCTTTTTTCTTTTTGTCATGCGACTTAAATCATAGCTATAAAGAAAATCCATTCTTTACTTTGTTACAAAGCTAAAACTATTTAAAAATTGATTTTATATTGTACTGTTCAGAATATATTGAAACAATTAGAACATTGTTTTTGCAATTCAGGGTGCAAATAAATAGCTAATAGTTACTTACATAAATAGCACTATCCTCCCAATTTGACTGAATGTACTATTGTTTTTAAAAGTTTCTGTGGGTAATTATTGTCCTTTTTTCACTGCAGACATGAGGTTTTATTTTTATTTAGAAAAAATCTTTGTCCTTTGATATTTTAAAATTGATTTATAGAAATACTGATCTATGGTTTTTTTTGGGGGGGGTGTTGTATAAATGTAAATGGTTTAAAGTAATCATTAACAGTCCAATCCTAGATAAATGTTGATTCAGAAGCAAGCCTTTACTTCCAGGTAAGGATGAAAGGGATTAAAGTCTAAATTTTCTTATGACAAGTAATAGTTCAGTTGCTGAAGATTGATCAAAATTGATAGCAATAATTGCATTTTTCAGAGGACAAAGATTTCTCTGCATCATACTAATTCTGCTTTTCAGAGAATAATATACCTGGCTAAGAGAACCAATATACATTAAGGAGGGCTCTATTACAGATTTTAAAAAATGGATTTAGAACTAACTTGTGTGAAAATGGATGTCATGAGAATTTCATGACATTAAATTTAATTTCAGAAATCAATGATAAAGCAATTAAGTAGAAAATATTATTGTGGTTACCAAAATACTTTTAATGTTAATATTTCAAAATTGATTTCTATTAACATTAAAGGAACTGTTCAATATATTACTTTTCTACATTTTGCTTTTTGCATGGGTTTTATTTCTCAGAGTAATATTTTTTATCAATAAGTATAAAGTAGGGGAAATATTTGTGATTTAACAAAACTGAATAGTCCAATATTTAAAATTTGAATAATTCCTTTTTTAATGCTCTGAATCGCCCTCCTTAATCTTCAGTTGAAGAATCTAGATGCAAGGGGGTAAAGAGTTAATAGGATTCCTCTACCTTTTTTTTCCTCCTATGAATTGTTTTGACAACAGTTTTCAAAAGTGTGACAATCTGAGCTTTTGCAGTTCAGTGTAATATTACTGTAATTACGCAGGTCATTACATTTTAAATAGAGAACAATGAAATGCTTATCATGCTGAAAAAAAAGAACAGGTGTTCCTGCCCTTCTTTGGTATTTATGCTAATTTGTTGTTCAGGTCCTTTAGAAATATTTATAGCTTTGCATAGTTCAAAATTCTGTTTCAAGTGTGAAGGTTTGATTCATTGCTAATCTGTAGGCTGAAATTTGATTTCTGAAATAAGGATGATGGTGGTAGTTGAATATTACCCATTTACATCTAGTTTTAAAATCTCAGTGAGTTTGGGGCTCACTGGTAGGGATAGGCTATTTACTAAATTGTACCATTCACTTAATTAATGGTTTTAATGGGAAAAATATTTTCTCCTCTTGAACTATGCAAAAATAACTAATAAAATTAAGCACATTGTCTGTGACTCTGTTAGTTCTTAGCATGGTTAGGATGCTGGTTCTGTGTCATAAATAGCTTTGTAAACTTCATATGAGTAATGTTCTTTCAGCCTCTCTTGTCTGAATTCTTTTTAAAATCAGACTGGAGGAGAAAACCAATGCTTGCTTCTCACTTAGAAAGACTCTGGAAGGCTAGAGTTTATGTTTAATGAAGGCAAAATGTAACCACGTTTTCATTTTCATGTCTCTAATATTACTTTTGGGGCTGCAAGGGTAAAACATAGATTATTGGCTTGCCAAGCTTGGCATTTTTACTTTAAAGAGCTCTAGGGTTCATGCATTAGTAAGATTATTATTTTTTTCTTTCTGTTTTTTAAAGACAGTAGAAAAAAGACAGCTGCAGAATTCTCTTTCTTTGCTTTTGCATAGATGTATACCATGACTAAAATTACTCAACCCCCATTTACAGCTGTCTGGCAGTTATGTGGAAGCTGGGTTATGGCTGTTAAGCACGAGACAACCTGGATTTAACAAATGTTTCCCTAAATAGAGAAGAGGGGATTGCTGGATGCATGGGGGTAGAAATTGGAAAAAACACCAAGGCAGCAATTCATGCCTTTCTTGAAACATACTTGCTAAATTTAAAGGAAGAACAGAATAGATATTGAGTCGAAGTGTATATAGTTGCCCACAAAGGAGCTCTTACAGATTAAAATAGCATTTTTTTAGTTATAGGTAGAATTAGCGTCTGTCTACAGATTAACTGTGGTAGGATCTTTTTGTCTTTTGCTGCTATAGAACTTTTAACTGCTGCTGGGGTAGTTACTTATAAGCTGCATTCTCCTAAACTATTTTTTAAAATTAACATCATTGTTTCTGTACTGAGCCATGGCAAATATTGTTGGCCACCAACTGATAATTGAGTGTGTTTGTGAAGGAAATGGTTAACTTTGCAAACAAAAGCAAACTTGTACCTCCATAGATCTGCTGGAAGAAATGTGCCACATTCATTTGCTGGCAGGCACTGAAGGGTCATAAATCTACAGGATTTATTTACAGCCCCTAACACTTATGAATGTTAAGATATTTGACGCCACGCTGGCCTTATAATATCCAAGGTCCATAGAGACTGGTAGTGGGTCAGGTTTCTTTCACTAATTATAAGCAATAAGAGATGGGAGAGGTGGGGAGGGGAGGAATTAGGAAAATCAGCCCATGAAAAGCTTGGATTGTTTTGGGGAAAGTGGGAGGTTAGTGCTTGTTTCTCCTTAAATGTGGGGCAGCCTTTTCATAGGATTCAGAGTTAACTCTTGCAATGCTGAAGAACAATTCAAAGAACGTTAAGTAGATATGAGCTGCCTTCTTACGATATTGTGGGAGATCTCCAGGTGGAAATCTCACCATCACTTTGAACAGAACACCTTCCAAGAAATGTACAATAGTCTTCAATGTTTGATGTTTCATATTAAAAAAAAAACAATTTGTGTAATAAAAATAATTTGTATTAAAAACATTCAGTGTGTGACACTATATTTTTATGGAATGTTTAGCTATGCTTTTTCTTTGTCAAAAGCTTTGATATACCCAGAAAACAAATATTTCTTATTTCAAAAACTAATTATAAAATTAACTCACTTTTTCAAAAATGAAATCTAATCTTATTTTGTTCACAAGTCATGAGCTAAACAGAATAGATTTTTTCCAAGTGGATCTCAGAAATAATAAAAATCTAGTTTATGTACCTGATTATCTAATGAGAAATATTAATATGCTGAATATTCAGAAATGTTTGGAAAATATATCTATGATTGATAACCATTGCTAAAATGGAAGATGTAAAGTTCACCATGTTTTATACATCAGGAAAGTCTTGGAAAACAAAAAGAATATTAGAGGGCCCTTAAAAACTACATTTTTTTAAATTGATATCTTGATGCTTCTTTCTCTATTTTAACATTTATAATCAGTCTTAAGAGCACAGCTGTTTTAAAGAAAGTTTTAGAAATGACTGTATATCCATACATCTTTTATGCATTTTATTTAATCTAAGGCATTTATAAATTAGTTTCAGGAAAGGAATCTGAGAAGAAATACACATCTTTCCTCCCATATGTATGTAATTTTTTTAAGTAGTATTTTTTAAATAGTAATTTCTCAATGTATCTAGGACAGTGGTTTATGATGATTCCCACTCAATAGAGTTCTGTAATGTATTAGGGTCTACATCTCTTAACAGAATAGTCAATAGTTTACAGAAAGATAATGTAGTATATCCTAGCAGGTTATCATTTTTTGTTGTTGATGAAAATTTTATCTAATTTATTTCAGGTTGCAACTACTCTGCTCTTTTTAAGTGTTTCATTTCTTGATTCACATTCTTTTACTGTATAGTCAGACCTACAGGCATGAATGAGTTAATTGACTAACTTTAGTGAATTTTGGGAGCCTCATTGGCTTTAACAGGGTGCAACATATTTACAGGGTTTAATTAGTACATAATTGTTCTTACTCTGCCATAAGGGATAATATGCTGAAAAAGTGGCATTGTTCTTCTACAGTCTTCAGTTTTAAAATGATAAATCACTTGCATATTTGTGCAATGATTCAAATGAAGCTGAGATCTCTCCAGCTCAACATGTGGTAAATTGTAAAGTCAATGAATTGCAGATCTAGGCTACAGTCTGATTGGGGTCTTGTTTGTGGATATATGTGTGTGTGTGCACAGTGAAAAAGGAGGATCGGTATAAATATTATGAAACAAAGTATATCCATAAATGTTGGTTTTAGCTATCATTTTGTCTTTTAATACTGTGCATTAACTTGAGGGCAGTGGTACAATTAATTAATGTAAGAAAAATGGCTTTTCTTACATAAAATGCACATAACAATTAGATCATCACTCTGCTATTAATTAGGAAAGATATTCTTAAAATATTTCTCTAGAAACATTTTTAATGAAAGATATAACAAAATTGTGCATCTCTTCGAGAATTTGCTAGTTCCATAAGAGATGCATTTTTACATTCTCTGTACACCCAGAAGTCTCATCAACTTCACTAAAACTTACTGCTAGAATAAGTGAGGCATAAAGGCCATGTTCTTGCTCAATGACCCCATTGTTTGCTTCTTAGCTATCTAGAACTACTTGTTAGTTTGCTGTAGACCCTGTTTTAAATAGCCAAGCATTGTAGCACAATTGTAGTTTTCCTCCTGAATGGATTACAAAGATAAAGTTATATAATTTAAGACTAGCAGAATATATTTTTTCTTGAGATGTAATATCATTTATAGTTTTTACTAGTAGTTTTGACTATACCATAGTGGTACCTTGAGTACTTTAGTAATATAAACTAAGTACAAAGAATGCTTAGTTGTGTGTTATTAGATGACAAGTAACAATGGATTAATTTAGATGTCTTTTTTAAAAATAAAAACGTATGTATCTCTTCTTATTTTATTATTGGACTTTTTGCATCTTAAATGTTTGTAATAAATTATATTATTATATATTCATTTTTTTTCTAAAATATATACTAAACAAGAGACTTGAACTTGTAATTCTCCATATCTAACATTTTGGCTCCTCAAATATTTATTGGGTTTACTATGGTCAGTACAACCAAGGTTAACAAATCCACTGTAGACTAAGTTTTCAAAATTAGGTTTGAAAATAATCCATACTTTAAGCAAATTAGAAGTAGTTATGTGTACCTTGGTACAGTAAACCACATAATAGGAAAGATAATATTCATATTCACTCCTTAAAAATCAGTAGAAATATATGAAAATAGCTTGAAAATCAGAAAATAGTTTGAACCATTGATATAAGAGATACCATATACAATAAAATCTCATGATGATCTCCCTTGAGATAGCCTGATCTAAAATGTGGATTTACAGGGTTAACTGAAATCATTTGGATTTAAATTGGGACTTGTACTGTTGCTGACTTTTGGAAAATAAGATATGAATTATCTCCAGCCAGACAATATATTCTTATGTAAATTGAAATTTTCTTTCACTTAGTTATTAAATTTATTTTTGGTCTCTGCCAATACAATAATGGGGAATGCTAAGGCAGAAAATTATTGCCTTATTTTAAAAAAAGATTTCAGAAAGACTTTCAAATTTCTGTGTGGAAGTGCTTTTGGTTTTTTTTTTAAAGTGGGGCAGCCAAATTAATATCTTAATAAATGTATGTTCAGTATCAAACCATTCAGATTATGTCTTATTATTATATGGCAGAAAATAGAATGCCAAAATATTAATAGCAACTTAGACTTTATATATCACTTCATAGTGCTTTTACAGCCCCTCTAAGTGGTTTACAGAGTCAGCATATTGCCCCCAACAATCTGGGTCCTCATTTTACCGACTTCAGAAGGATAGAAGGCTGAGTTAACCCTGAGCTGGTCTGAATTGAATTCCTAGCAGTGAGCAGTGAGTTAGGGAAAGAATAAAGAAAATTAAGAATAAATAAATTAAGGGAAAGATTGAGGAAGAACAGATCTACATTTCTGGAGAATAAACCAAGCATCAGTGACAATATGTGAATTTGCATTTAATTTAGCTTCTTCTGACTTTTCTTATACAACTAACTTGTCAAATCTTTAGCATTCTGTCAAATCATTAGAGATTAAAGGTATGCAGCAAGATAAAGGCTAATAGAGTTGATCTAAACAGGTTAACCATAAAGTAACATTCTCATGCTGCCTGCTGAGCAATTGTGCTTCAAAACAGTTTATTTGTAATATTGATTTATATATCCATCAATATCACACTTATACATATGTTCCTGTTGTGTTTGTAGACTTCAGATTTGGATCACTATACAGATATTTCATTTTGACTTGGTTCCTGGTTTGGTATTATAGCAATGACTTTTTGAGCAAGAACCTTTTGTCGTTTTCTTCTTTGTTCCACTTATGTTGAACTTTATAGATTCCTTTGAATGTTGATCTGGTTTACAAATCATGTTAAGTTGTATTAATTGGTTAAAATATCTTGGCTAATCAAAGCCTTATACAAACTGACCCATGAATGTGTGAAGGGAACTTCATTGGTTGAAAGGAAAATTTGAAATACAATTTTTCCAGAGATCTAGTTGACCCTCTTTCATAATGCATAAAAGATCTGATTGTTCCCACAGGCAGTTGGGCCTGGATTTTAATCAACCACCTTTTTAAAAATTGTTTTGACTTAGTGATTAGAAAGGGAATATTTTTCTGACCCAAGGATGCCTTGTAGTATGAACTTTGAACAGTGATTTATTAACAGTGTTTACAGATTTAAGACTACAATTGACCCAAAATTTCTGTTGCTAAGCAACACTTAACAAAATTTCTGTTAAGTGAATTTTGCCCAATTTTACACCCTTTCTTACCACAGCTGTTAAGTGAATCACTGCAGTAGTTAAGTTAGTAACACTGTTGTTATGTAAATCTGGTTTCCCCGTTGACTTTGCTTATCAAACGGTCACAAAATGGGATCCCATGACCCTGGTACACTGCACCTATTATAAATATGAGTCAATTGCCAAGCATCTGAATTTTCATCATGTGACCATAAGCTTCAACACTCATTACGTGTGAAAAATGGTCATAAGACACTTTTTTCAGTGCCATTGCAACTTTGAACAGTCATTAAATGAACTGTTGTAAGTTGAGGACTACCTGTATTAAGTTTTTATATTTTCATGTGGACACCTTAATGAAATAGGCAATTATTTAAATAAAGAAATAACTTATTGCACATTCAAACAAAGACAACTATGTCTATGTAGCTCCACATTTAAAAACGTTTAGTTGTCTAGTTCTGCTCAGTGCTCAAAATTGGATATTAACAGTAGAAATAGCATAGGTGAAACAAGGTTTCAAGCTTTCATTCCTATTAGAATACTTTATTTACGGTCACAGACCAAAACACAAGTACTACAAAAGAGACATAAGAGAATTGATCATAGCATCATAGCAATCAGCCACCAAAAGCTTAACTAAGGGAAATTACAGCATTCTCCTCTAATGGTTACAGCTCTTAAGAAAAATTGGGAAACCTGATAGGTGATGTATGAGGAGCCGTCTCCAAGGCAATATACAAACAAATTACAGCCATTAGGTCTTGAAGGGACGATTTCAAGAAGAGACAGTAACTTAGATCTGTCTGCTTTATACATGGGGCAAAATAGAAGGACATGCTCCACAGTTTCAACCTCGGCTCTGTCACAAGGGCATAGCCGTTCGTTAATCGGAAGCCTCTTAAAACGACCATCCAAAAATACTGAGGGCAAGACATTAAAGCAAGCTAGGGAAAAAGTTCTATACTTGAGAATGGTTAAAATATAAAAATAGGAAGCCATCCTCAATTCATAATTATTAAGTTGTTTGAGAGTCAGGGGGAGCAAGTTTTGTTGGCTCTGGCTCGTAGAGATTGTAAATCAATGTCCACAAGCATTGGACTACCCTAAATTGGGCATCCTTAGTTTCCCAAGGCATCTTCCGTAAAACCTAGCAGATGTAGTTTCTTCAGCAGCTCTTTCTCCCAGCGAGAAATATGGGAGTCTGCAAACGCCAGGGAGAGATAGCTGCCAGGAACTGCGAGAAAAAGCACCCGAAACCACCATTTAAAGGTGTTAATCCATGCCATACATCCCACCAATCGAATGCCCAGTTCCAGGTACATCGGGGCAAAACCAACCCAAGGGGGAAGACCCAGAAGTTGTCTAAGAAAAGCAGCCTGGGTTCTTTCAATGCAATCCTTGAAGCCCCGTATCCATATGGGAATACCGTGAAGGGTTTGGGCCAATATTTTGGCTTTGTAAATACGTAGGGCAGAAGGAATGAACTGGCCACCCTGGGTATAAAAGAATGTTAAAATCTGCTGGTGACTACAGGAAGCTGAGTTCAGCACCTGGGTTCAGTGTCTGTTCCTATGTCTGTATACAGAGGGGGAATTTTCAAAATTATTTCTTTGGTATACCACATTCTGGTTTGGGGTATAAACCAGCTACCACATTCACAAAAGATTGACTTGAAAGTATTTCTAGTTTTTGTTCTAGGTTGGATACTAGATACAAATCTTAAAAGTATAAGTCTTTTGTTTTGAACATGACATTAAATGTAAAAGTGAAAAGTGAAAGTGTTTGAGAATAAGATTAGGACTGAACTATAATCTGATGCCAATCTGTGATATATAAAATGTTTTTATTTGATTTAAAATAAGCTTTTTGTAAGAGGGTGGCTATATAAATTTGATTATTAAATAAATATGACATCTTACTAATGCTAATTAGTTTTAAGTGTTTTGTCCAATTCAGCCATGGAAATTATTTCTTAAACTGATTCATTTACCATAGCTATTTCACAGTGCAGACCACAACTCATAAACTAATATAATTGTGAATGTAATTCGGTTTATTTTCTGTTAAGACCAGAATCTTCCCTGGTCCTTTTCTGAAATTAGAAATCAAAATACAGTTACACAAATATGTTTCTATAAGTGTTTGCTAAAAACTCTTTATCACCAATACAATGCCAGCAGTTCTGACAGAACAAACCAGATCATAACATGATTTGATTTGGGCTTCAAGTATAAGAAAAGGTGGATACATAAATAATCTTGGTTTGTTTAAAGAAAATAAAATATTGTTTGACGCTACCATTTTTTGTTAGGCTATTGTTTAGCATGATGTTTAAACAGTAATGGTGATCCATGGTTTCTTGGGATATTTCTGGTTTGTTTTTGTGTTGTTCTCAACCTTCTAATCAAGTCTTTGATATGCAGGATAGAAACAGTTTAGAAAATAAATAGTTTAAAACCAGGGTCTAGGAAGGATTTGGGTTCAATAAAAAGCAATGTTTTATAATTGTTTAACAAGCCATAGTTAAAGCAAATCATGGATTAGGTTGATAAATGCTGTCATAAAATTAATCAAGGGTGTTCATGTACAAATAATGTTGTGTTAGTGCAGTTTGATTAACTACTAATTTCAGTAGTTTAACTACTTCTATGAAAAGAAATGAAGTTAACTTACTCATACCTCCATTGCAGTAATAAAAGTAGATGCCTATCACACAGGTAGGTATTTGCATACTATTTAAATTTTAATAGGAGTGCTATTTAGATGTCAGTTGGCATTTGGTGTAATTAACAATATGAAATTCCAGTGCCACTGTGTGTTCCAGTTGACCTGGAATCTATGAAGCTGGTGGAGAGAAAGGCCTAGATGAGCTTTTATTTAGCTTGATTCTGACAGCTGGAAAAAAAAGGAAAATAAAAGAAGCTCTATGGAAGGGCAGTTTGTTAATGTGGCCGTCTTGGTTCCAAAGGGAAGTATCTTTTTTAGACAAAAGTGGTTCTCAGGCTAAGAAATTCAGTCTTGCAGAGAATCCTGTCAAGAACACACAAGTTGTTTGAACCGGATGTGGAATTCTTACAATAATTAGAGCAATCTCTATTAACCAAGTGGCAACTTTTAAAAAATAAAAGATAGAAGATAAAGCTTCAGATTTGTTTCTCGCTCTCTTTATGTCTCGCTGTATGATTCATTCCTGATCAACTGCTGTTTCTATTGATACATACTTGGGAACGAGGGCATGGGGTGAAAAAGGGCAGGCATGTTTTGTACTACTTATTCATCATTAACTATCCTTATTTTTGATGAACTCTGGGTTGATACTTTTGGGTGAGGTTTTTTTTTTGCTCCTCTATGTGACATGTCACTATAGTTTGTCATTTACTTCTTTTGTGTGTTAAAACTGTTGCTGCCTTCAGCAGATGACTGTTGTTTATATATTAAATTTAATTTGGGGTGTCTGATGGGTTTATAAATGATGGAAACTTCCTGAATTGGTAAAAAGAGTTACAGGTATGGCAAGAATGCCATTCTTTTAAGAAAAAACTTTGGTGATTAAATTTTCTGGTTGGTTATTCTGAGTCTTTGTGACATTGCTATGTGTCAAAAAAGCTGTCTTCTTGCAAATATATTTATTTTTAATTGGTTCACTATTGGGTTACAGTGTCTGTCTTCTGGACTTCCTACACCTTGACCAATTACAAGTATAGAGTCAGCATGCAAAATATTTCAGCCGTCATGATGTTGTGAGTTGGGCAGGCAAACCTCATCTTTTTCTCACTCTGTCTTTCATAAAATTTTGCCAGTTACAAAGGAAGTGCCTGTAGCTTTTATAACTCACTACCATTTTCCTTCCTTTTGGAATTACTTCATTTGCAATTTTGTTATTTAAGAATGATTTTTCTTTTGCTTGAGATAAATTAACCCAAGGCACTTCACTGAAACTTCCTGAATCTATTTTTTCCCCCACTCACTTTGTAACACCTCTGTCATTAACTCATTCTTGAGGAGATGAGAATACTAGGTGCAGAGGAAAAACAGTAAATGAGGTACTGTACAAGAACTTCTGGGGAATGAGGAATTGCCCCATAGGGACTTCAGTCCAATAATTTTATATCCCCTTCTCCCTAGCTCAGCATTCCCCTACACCCCACTACACACTGTTCAACAGAACAATGAGGACTGAAAAAGTTTTCAAGAAAGGAAGCTGCTACTCTTGAAAAGACTTCCTGCAATTACTGAAGGTTGTTGAGTGAGAAGCTGTCACTGATACATTTTTTTAGCCAGGCTCAACTGAGTTTTAGTATCACAGAATCCGGAGTGGTCATTTCTTAAATTATGTGGAAGGTTTATTCACCTAAGTAAACACAAGAGGACATTTCAAGATAAAAGGGGAAACAATTTCATTCCTTAATTTCACTCACAGCATAGTTTTAATATTTGCTTTTACTTTTCCTGACATTTGAAAATTTAAAAAGGTTTTTCCCCCTTCCAATAATAGATCCTTAATTTCTTTATCTAATGAAGTTGTTAATTATTAGTATGTCATATATTGTGGGAAGATTACAAACTTATTAAACATTTTAAAATCAGTGTCAACAATATAGTTCCACTGTAGGGTCCGTTATTCCAGTTTAAAATGAATATTAAAAGATATAAAACACAGAAGTATCTCCTGATAAAGGTGCCATTCAGTAAATTTTAAAATAATTCCATCAGATTGAAGGACTACTTTTATTGTGGGAAGTGGGAAGTATTTCAAGATCAAAGTTAAGAAACATATTTTATTAAATTTGCACACCTTTTGTGATAAATTGATCACTTGTTGAACAGATTAGATATAGAGCTGTTAGAATTTGTTTGATGAATCATATTCTTAGTACATTCCACAACTTAGACACACCTGTAAGTTGAGACGTGTATAATATTTGTAAAAATATATAATGCTACTTGAAATTACATATTTGAAATGTTGCTAGTTCTTAAACATTGTAGTTGATAAATTTATATATGATATGAACAATAACAATAACTGCTTGATAATAAATACCTCTACAAGCCTAGCTTTTTTCATTGTAAATCTGAATGGTTTCCAAGTCAAATGTAGAACTATATTTTAGCCAGATAAAATGGATGATTCCAAAGATCTAACGCCTATAGAACAAAGAATAAGAACTAAATGGGAAAACTTAATACAGGAAAAATGAAGCCTGGAATTATGTTAATTAAATTAGAAATTAATTGGAAAAAACACACAGTTTAGAGTCTGTCTTATTTCTTTTCAGTTTAATAATTACCTTGATATAAGAGAAAAGGGTGTTGAAAGCTCAGAAATAATACATTCTACCACTTACAAAATAATAGTAAACATTCTTCAGTTTAAACAGCAAAATATTGGAATTAACTGAAATGATTTTAACAGATTGTTTTCTGCAAATGCTCCTACCAAAAGTAATAATTTAATAATTTAGTAATGGATTTTATTCAAGTTGTCATTGAAGCTGTTGGAACCTTTAATTTTCCATCAGATTCTTGATATGAAATAATATACTATATATTGGCCTATGTATGCATCTTTTTCAGGCTTATGTGACCTCTTAATTAGCTGTTCCTGGCTGCCTTTCCAGTTGTATACACACATTCAACTACGTTGTTTTATTATTGTGCATCGTGAAAAAAAAATCTGTTTTGAAAACAGATTGTACTGCCTTAGTAAAAAAAAGTCTTCAATGTGCTATGCAGCTTTTGTAAAAATAGGACTTGTAGACATTTTACTTTTAAAGTCTAGCAGTAAGCTTATTATTATTATTACAATTAGTCCTTGAGTTATGACCACAATTGAGCCCAACATTTCTGTTGCTAAGTGAGACAGCTGTTATGTTATGACCTTTTTGCCACAGTTGTTAAGTGAATTGCTGCAATTATTAAGTTAGTAATGTTGTTAAGCGAATCTGGCTTCCCCATTGACTTTGCTTGCCAGACTCTAGGACACTGCAGCCATTATGAATATGAGTCAGTTGCCAAGTGTATGCATTTTGACTGTATGACCATGGGGATGGTGTAATGGTCATAAGCAGTGGTGGGTTTCAAAAATTGTTCGAACCTACTCTGTGGGTGTGGCCTCCTTTGTGGGAGTGGCTTGCCACCCATGTGACCGGATGGGAGTGGCTTGCCGCCCATGTGACCGGATATGAAGATGCGAATGACACTTGTCAGAACCACCTTAAATTACCTCACACACAGCACTGGCATGCATAAGAATATGATGTAAACTTGTTTTTTAAAAAGCATCTTTGGTTTGCGTTAAAACAACTTCAACACACGTTCTGATTGGACCACAAATGCAGTAGTCATCCTTACCTTTCACAGAGGCACTGAGTTTTATAAATATGAGCTTGATAGTGTAGAATAATCATATCCAAGGACCAGTGGTGGGTTTCAAAAAATTTTGGAACCTCTTCTGTAGGTGTGGCCTGCTTTCCAGGTCCACTGGTGGAACCTCTTCTAACCGGTTCAGTAGATTTGACGAACTGGTTCTACCGAATAGGTGCGAACTGGTAGGAACCCACCTTTGGTCATAAGTATAAAAATGGTCATAATACACTTTTTTCAATGCCATTGAGTCACTACATGAAATGTAAGTTGAAGACTACCTGTAATTATTAAATTTGAATGCCACTGGTTCCCAACAACTTTTCATCCAAACATCTTGTTTGAGATCTTTGCAATGACAGTTGCTTTCTATATTTTGGTAGTAGAACTTTTCTGACATTTTTCTGTAGTTTAGTCTAGTTGTTAACAGGGGATGATTCTTGTAACCATCCTTCTGCATTATATTTGAAAATAAAGAGATGCATAAAATGTAATAGGAAATTTTTTGAATAATCATATTGCATTAATATATGACAATTCTGAAACAGATTTATAGTAGAGCTTAAAAGTATGTGACATTTTTTGAATTTTCAATATTTCTGTATAAATATGACCTAAATGTTTATATGTTCCCCTTACGAGTCCTAAAACTGGACAGAACCTAATTAACCAAATGAGCAAAAAACATTACAGTTGCTCATTAATTTATTGATGTAAATGTTACAAAATTATATATGTGTGTGGAAAAAATATATGAAACTGAAGGATTATCAGTTCATTTGAAGGGGGTATTAGAGTCATGTCTTTCAACCAATGGGATTATAAATATGTCTGATAAACAAGTCTACCTTATATAAAGAACAGAATTCGTTGTCTTCTCTACAGTTATATGGAAGTGTGTCAAGATTTCTGAGGATCACCAAATTGTTGATTCTCACCAGGCTGAAAATAGTACAAAACTCTTTCTAGAGAGTTTGGATTTCACCAGTCCCTTGTCGGATAGATCCTGTACAATTGGTGGCAATTCAGCACCATTGTTACCTTCCTTACAAGTGGTTAACCAACCAAAGTCATATCAAGGACAAGGTGTGGAAATACTCTAGGAAATCTCAAAATCCAGACACACCTGTAAGGAACTGAAGGCTTCTCTTGCTTTGGCAAATGTCAGCATTCATGAGACCACTATCAGCAGAACAATGAACAACACTTATGTATTTATTACCATATTTTAAAGTAGATTATCAAGGAAGAGGAATGTTCATTTTACAGTAATTAGATGCATAGACAAAAAAATATCTTTAATAGAAACTGTGAGACAGGCCTACAGAGCTGATTTGATGGACTGAGTTTTCCAGAAAAGAGGGAATATATTCCAAAAGGGGAGTGGGGAGACAAGGGCAGCATGTCTCCACGCCAGATAAGAAGACAGAGAAGGAGGGTAAGCATAACCACTTCCTAGGATGTCCCAGGGTATATCTGTTAGAGTGAAAATAGTATAGGTTTGATATTCTTAGTTATGTGTAAGCAAATAAGAGAACTCTTGCTAAATTGTTCTACATCATTTCATGGCCTTAACTTGATAGAAGCTATCTAAAAGAAAATAGGTTAAAATGAAAATCCTGCAAATTCTGTTTAAATAGGCAGCAACAGGACTGTAGCTTGAGAAGGTCCTTGCTCATGTGATTATGGAGGCAAGGAAGCAGAAAGTTGGAATCTCCCTATACTTTCTTGCTGATAAGTATCAGTCATGTGTGGCTGCTCATTTTGTGGGAAAGAAAATTATAGTATGAATCAACCCACCACAAGCTGAAGTGCCTTTGTGCAGTAATCTCAAATGAGTTCACATAAGGTTTGTTTACGTCTCCTCATCTATTACCCTACTTAAATCCATATACATTTTGAAGGGTCATTCAAATATATAGAATGCCAGGACATTTCCCTTTCCCCTTTCCTTTCCTAAATGGCTGGGATAGATATTTGGAAAGTTTATTGGTTTCCTATCTCTGTTAGTAGCTCTTCAAGCTATGTGTATGCACGTGTAAGCATATAGGATGGAAAAGAAATTCTATGTTGCTTGGTATTTCAATGCTTTGAAATAAAGAAAAGTGTGGTGTAAATATTTAAAAATTAATGAATGTGACAGATTTTGTTGAATATGAAACAGGACCAAATATATGGTTTCTTGTATGGATTGTGCTTACAACAAGAGTGTTTTTTAGCTTTATGAGAAGTATAGATATTGACTCTTGAGCACTATATATGTTGCAATGTAGTCAGTTACCTATAAACACCTAACATATTATTTGTAGCACTTTCTTTCTCTTGCTTTTTTCTATGCTATTTTACATAATTAGGATGCTTTTCTTCTGGGCAAGAAAACTTGGATTAGCTATCCTGGTTGGGTTAATGTTTTTCTCCTGTTCTCTTATTGCAAGATAATTATGACTTGGATTGTGTAGGTTATGTGGGATATATGATATGTGGAGGATATAGCCTTGGGTGTTCACACAGGTTTTTCAGGTCTTTTTCAGTTCTAGGATTAAATAATATATCTTGTATGAGGCATTTCTTACAGAGATGTCATTTGCAGTGATTGCATGAATAGTTTCCATGCTAGTTAAATGACCCTGAGCTATTGTGCTTTCACATAATTAGTAACTTTAGATTATTTGCACCATATTCAATTAAATTGCTGTGCACCTTTCAGTAGCCTCATGCAACTTTCAGCTATGTGAAAATTATACTATGAGTATTTGATAATTAGCAGATGTGTGGCTTAATTTTGTAGGTAGCTACAATCTCTGATCAGCAGAACTTTGTCCAAACTCCAGTCAGTGAGTGATGAGTTTGTGTTTCTAACATAATCTTGAGGTCCGATATATGTTTAGGGATGATGTTCTGCACTCATGTTGGTTCTAAATTTAGGTGATGCACTTAATCTAAATCGTACAATCCCAAAATGCTTCTGAGGCCCTTTAGAGTTTTAAAAGTATGCACTTGATCAAACTTCACCATATCAGCAAGGACATCAAATCCTGTGCAACTTTGAGGAATGACAATTCTTGATTCCTTCTCTACATAGTATAGAAGTTAGTTTATTGTAGTTAATAAGAAGAGGAATGATTGCTTTGACAAGTTCATCTTTGTAGTTTCTGAATTCTAAAAAAAAAGATACCAAACCTTTTCCTCAAAGCAACCAAATATAGTTTGATATATAAAGAATGTTATACTTGGATTTTAGTAATTATTCACTCAAAACAAAATTGAGAAAAGAGTAATTGGATATGATACTTACCAAGGTAATATTTTTTATACCTTCAGTTAAATTACCTTTGCAGGAAGTAATAAGCGCACCAGCGGCCTAATGTCCTTGTCCTTTTGTCCCCATTTATTTGTACCTATTTCCTGTGTTCTTATTCATGTTTATTCTTATTCCTGTTATCTTGTACATGAGTGACAAACTAAATAAATAAAATAAATAAATAAACATAAATCATATTATAAAAGAACCTTTGGTGACTACCAGACATATAAATACATATTAGAAGCCATCTTCATCATACTATTGTGTTCCATTTAAGAAGAGAATCTTTGTTTGTTTTACACATAAAGGTGGAATAAGGTATAAAGATTAATGGTTTCACTTCAACAAATTGTGATGGATTTGTAATCTTTAGCATAGAGATTTTTACAGTTGATTTGATTAAGGTACACTAGTTTTGAAAACAAATGTACACTTTTGTACTATGGTTTGATCTTCAGTTTAGGATGGGTAACTTATTAAATGATAGGCCTGCACAACTTTAGAGAGGAAAAGATCACATTAATAAATTAAAAATAATTGAGGCTCACAAAGAAATATCTGTTGTGTGGATTAGCTGTTTGTCTTCCCAGGAGACCTGGTGACTTGGCGGAGCTCAATAACACATCTTTTGGGGTAGTAGCAGCAAATTTATTGACTTTACAAGATGTACAATTCTGTTTGTCAGGCCAGATGTTGTGCAGGCCAGTTCTATACTAAATAGACTAAACCCATATTGATGTAGAATTGAAGGATCACAAAATGTATGCATAGAACTGCTGGATGTGAGCGGTAATCCTACTGAACTCAAGGCCACCTTTTCTATGGAGCAGCTTTACACTTATGTCGACTAATGGCTGTATTAGGACCCTTCTGATACGTTACATTAAATGTAACCAACAGTAATGATGGTTGTGGCAAGGTGCCTTATGTTCATAATGGGTTTATTCACTTCCCTATATCAATAAAAGAAAGAAAGAAAAGAGTTCTAGAAATGTAGAAATTAAATTTTAGGTTTTTCATCCTCCTGTGTCTGTAGATAGCATTATCTCTCATACCTTCCATCCACAGAGTCAGTGCAAAATAATATTTTCTGTTTAATATCAATATTCTTTGATGACTTCTGGGTTAAGAACAAAAGAAACAAAACCAGGGATGTCTTAAATCTATATTGGATCCTTGTGTACCTGAACTGCTGCTGCACATGCTTTTCTGTAAAGAGTATTAAATTAGCAGCTCCAGACTTGTAAACTCAGAACACACATTGAGTTTTTCTCCCAAGGTTGCCTGATAATTTCTGGAATTCCAGATCAGAGTAGAGAAATTGTTATGCTTTTTTCATGACTTCATGTTTGAAAATTGCTATTCTGAATCTGCAACATTAAACAGGCCTTTTGAATGCAGATAATTTCATCTCAATACAATACAATACAATAGCAGGGTTGGAAGGGACCTTGGAGGTCTTCTAATCCAACCCCCTGCCTAGGCAGGAAACCCTATACCGTTTCAGACAAATGGCTATCCATTTGGTGGACATGGAACATTGTTTTTGTTAGGGTTTCAAATAGTACCTCCAACGAAAGAAGAATCCAAGGCTTGAATTCTTCAAAATTCAATTTTATTTATGTCATATTGGCACATGTTGGAAAACCAGAATCTAAAAGTTTCCAGGTTTTCCCCACCCAAAATATAGTCCAATACCTACCCAGCACCCACATGTCCATCACATGATCCAATCAAAGCATAATTCCAACTGGAGATACCTCCCAGTTACACCTCTCCAGGTGCAGGGCAGAATGTCCTTGACACTTGGAGAAAGGAATGTTGTTATGACTATATGTCTCCCCAAGTCCATACAATCCCCCCTGCCAGTTTCCCACAGACTAAATATGGCAAGCATGAAGATCCAATGCCCAAGATGGCTTCCAGGTCTGACAGTTTTCATGCTTTCTAAGAGCCAAGGTGGCGCAGTGGTTAAATGCAGCACTGCAGGCTACTGCTAGATCAGCAGGTCAGCGGTTCAAATCTCACCGGCTCAGGGTTGACTCAGCCTTCCATCCTTCCGAGGTGGGTAAAATGAGGACCCGGATTGTTGGGGGCAATATGCTGACTCTCTGTAAACTGCTTAGAGAGGCCTGAAAGGCCTATGAAGCGGTATATAAGTCTACTGCTATTGCTATTGCTATTGCTATTGCTTTCTGTTTTAATTTATAAAGACTTAATGTAAGACTTTTAATTTATCAGTGACACATGTTAGTGCTCCATGCTCATTAACACATTCGATATTTTTTTTAAAAAATCCCCAAATTTTGGATTTTATGGAATTATCAGGTAAGACAGAGGTTCCCAAACTTGGCAACTTTAAGACTTGTGGACTTCAACTGCCAGAATTCTGTTTATAGCAGAGCTAGCTGGAGAATTCTGGGAGTTGAAGTCCACAAGTCTTAAAGTTGCCAAGTTTGGGAACCACTGAGGTAAGAGATGACTGTGCCATCAAGGATCTATTTATGCAAATCTTTTGCAGGAATGCCAAAAGACTGATTTTTTAAAATTTAACTTTTTAAGGCTAGTTTTTAAAATAGTTTTTTCTTCCTTTGAGAAAGGAAATTACTCTTCAATTTAGATTACTATATTGCTCTTTATGGCTTCACTTTGTCATTATTTTGTTTTATTTTGTACATTCCCAAGCTAATATTTAACACGGCTACACCTTGTAGTTTTGTAATAAATGGCCTTAGGAATCTATTGTGTAAAAAGCATTTGTTGCAGTTTTATAAAGGAGTGTCCTTGGCTTCTAATTTATGAGTAGTGGAGCTGGAGTCAATCAGTGATGTGTAGTCTGCTAGAACAAATTTCTGATAGGCTCAAGTCTCCTCTATGTGAAGCATTTTTCCTAAGAAGAAAAACCTGGGTACATCATTTCTGATGTACATGTTGGCACAATTAAGGCTTTTCTGCAGTTATACAAATAATTGCCAGCTTAAAACCAGGGAAGAAAACCTGTTTTGCTTTCTTCTGAAAAAGAAATTGACCTTTTTCTTATTTCTTGAGTGATAATCATTGCTAAGGCAACCTAGTAAGGTCTGACAACCTGCAAATGATACTGCAAAAATATAGAATGGTCAACAAAAATGAAAACTTGGACGAGGAGAGAGAATGTAGAATATAATATAGGAAAGAAATAGGACATGCATTACTTTTTTTTGAAGTAGGAGAATTTACTGAAACATTTTAATTTTTATATCATTCTAACTAGCATATTCTTATCTTGGTAATGGGAGCAACTTGTTGTAGGCATGTATATTGTTTTATGGACTGATTCAAGATTGACACAAAAGTTGGGTGTGTTCTCATTTAATTGCTTTCTGTATAGAGGTTAGGAAATGCAACAGCCCAAAATTGTAAATGTTACATCATGTAGCTTTTTCCTAGTCTTTTTACTTAAATGTGTTTTAATAGCATTTTCAAATCTAGATAATTTTACTTTGATTAAATTTAGATTAGGCATACATTCCTTAATACTTTTTCCCCTGAACCGTTGTAATAATTCCTCTGGTAAGGAAAAATTTGCTTCAGAGTTTACAAAGAAGAAAAGAATCATGCATGGCAAGAAAAATTTAAAATGAGCACAGAGGTTTCAGAAAAGGCAGAGAGACATGAGATCAGATGGCAAACATGAAATGAATAATGGGAGCAGCAAAAACATTTAAGTACAAATTTTACCATTGCCTAATTGACTATAGCAAGGCTTTGATTGCCTAGATTTTGTCAGAATATGATTATTTATATTAATACTTTAAAATATGCCCAAACATCTGATATTCTTCTGAATAGGGGGTTCCTGTAAAAATTGAATTGGCAAATTAGGGTGATTTGAAATAAGGAAAGGGCTGAGACAAAAATGCACACTGCTCACAGATCTAGTTCACATATATCACTTTGAAGAATGAAAAGATTAAAAGAAGTAATAAAATTTGGAGATTAAAATTCTAGTAATTTGTGATTTGTAAGCATTACAACTTGCTCACAAAATTTAAGGAAGAATTATAACTCATTTCAAAGATAAAGATGAAAAATTAGAGTTAATATTACGTAGTAATTAGACAAAGGTAATGTCAGTCAGCTTGCTTAGTGAACTCAGCAGTTGAAGAGAAAAAGTGGAGGTGTTAGTTTGGGGAATGGCTCAAACACATAATAAATAGTGTGATAAAATAAAGAAAAAAGACTGAAATAGCCTTAAGCAATTAATTTTCCAGTTGTAATAGACATCTTTTAAAGCTAGAGCTTTTAAAAAAAGAGTACCATGAATTGCAAGAAAAATTAGTTAGGTTTGAAATAAAGACTGTTCAACAAGAAAATAAAAGACACAATGATCAACAAGAGAAATTAATATGCTTTGCGCATAATGAGGAAAGAGATGATTGACAAGAAAAAACTGTATGGCAAGATTGTGGGAAAGAAATGAAGAAAAACTGATAAGATCAAGGAGATTATTGTAAATGTTTTCAGAAAACCATGGATTATCAGCAGGAACATGCTGAGGTAGTCATTGGTCACTAGGATCCTTTCTGATTTATTGGCACTTAATTTTAGAAATCTTAAACCTTGATAAATTGATTCCCTTGCCATTTTGTATTACATTTAAAGCAAATGATCCCATGACTTTTTAGAAGGTCACAATTTCAATTTTTAAACTTTAGCATACAGGTAGTCCTTGACTTATGACCACAATTGAGTCCAAACTTTCTGCTGCTAAGCGAAACAGTTTTTAAGTGCATTTTGCCCCATTTTATGACCTTTTGCCACAGTTGTTAAGTGAATCACTGCAGTGGTTAAACTAGCAACCCAGTTAAATGAATCTGGCTTTCACTTCCTCATTGACTTTACTTGTCAGAAGGTGGCAAAAGATGATCACATGATTTTGGGACACAGCAACTGTCATAAATATAAGTCAGTGGTTCATCTGAATTTTGAACATGTGACCATGGGAATGCTGCAACAGTCATAAGTGTAAAAGAGTCCTAACTCCCTTTTTTCAGTGCTGTTGTAAGTTTGAACAGCTTCTAAATGAACTGTTGTAAGTCAAGGACTACCTGAACTTATATGCTTTTTAGAATTCATATTTTTCCCTATTGATCATACAACCTGCAATAGATATATCCTCAAATCAGAGTAGCTTAGACAGCAATTGTAAGTTGCAGATAGTTTTGTTGATTTATCTAATTTCAAGACACTGTTTTAATATCATTACTTTAAACTTGTCATTCATTAATCAGCTTGAAATCATATTTTATATTTTAAATGATTGAGCAGTAAAATCTTTATTTGTCATGGAAAAACAGAGTTATGTTTCATACACTCAGTAGAATTCCCAGAATTAAGTTTTCCAAGCTGGGGAAACAAATTTCCAGCGATTGAATGATAGTAGAAAAATGTGGCTCAAGATGTATTTGCTCCTAGTTTTTCAAATTGAAGGCTCTGTAAATCTAAACCTTTTTTATATGATATTTATTAAACATTTTGATTACAATAATAAAAAGTAATATAAACTAACCATAATGAAAATGAAATAGAAATAAAAAGGTGCAAGAGAAGAGAAAAAAGAAAGAAATATATAAAATGATTTCCAACCTTCATTACAACATTTATAAACAAATTTAGTAACTCTTCACTCTCAATAATGTTACAAATAGGTATCTCTTCCTTCCATATCCCATCATTTATCTGTAAGCAAATGCATAACACGTCAGATTTCCAATCCTGGTGTCAGCTAAAAGTCCATAACAAGTTGGCAGAAATTTGCAAAACAAATGTCTTATTCTAACCTTGATCAAATAAACCAAATTTATATTCCTTTGACTTATAACAGTCTTAATTTTTAGTTCATTAATTTAGTTCATGTTTTCCAGAAAATAAGATCTGGTCTTATTCTTTTTTTGCCACCAAAAAAGGCACCCTATTTTCAAGTGATATGGAATTACTGACTCATCTCGTGGTGGCAGCACTGACAGCCCCGCCCAGCAGGAGCTCACTGCTGGTCCTGTTCTGCAGCCACTTGCTGCCACTCATGCATATCAACCCTGGCCTCCGTTTTGCCATCAGAAGTGTTCAGGAAAGCTCTCTGCAGCTGATAAAAGAGCTCCAGATCAATCCAGAGCTCTGTTATCAGCTGCAGAGGGTTTTCTGGAAGGGGTCTCTGATGCCAAAACAGTGGCTGGGGGTGATGTGCATCAATCTGGACCTCATTTCTTGGCTGCAGAGGTCTTTCTAGAAGGCCTCTGATGGCAAAATGGAAGCCGGGGGTGACGCGCATGAGCGGCGGCAAGCAGCCGCAGAAAAAGCAAGGCAGGTGCCAGAGTGTCTGAGGCCTGGTAAGTAGGACAACTCCACCCCCCCCCATCCCCACTCTAGCTTAATTTTTACCCATGAGCTTCATCCCGCCCTGTGTACCCCAGAGTGGGAGGAATCTTATCCAGGGCTCATTTTTTGGGTAGGGCTTATATTGGCCACAAGTGTAAAAATCAAGCTAGGTCTTAATTTTGGGGTAGGTTGTATTTTTGGGGAAACACAGTAGTCCTCAATTATTTGCTTAGTGATGGTTCCAATTAATAACAGCTTCCCAAAAAGTAAATTATGACCTAAATTTGAACTTACGACTGTTGTCCTGCTTTCATGGTTACGTTGTCACAATTTGCATGCTTGGCTTGCATTTATGATTGATTGCACCACCCTGCATTCATATGATTGGGATCTGCAGCACTTTTGCCGATTTCTTTCAAAAAACACCATTGACTAAACTGAACTCACAATTGTAACAGTTTGACTTAGGGATGCAATTTGACTTACAAACATAGTGTCTTGACTTATGACTACAATGGTCATAAAATCAGGTCTTATGATGAAATTCTGGTCTCAATTGTGGTTGTAAGTTGAAGGCTACCTCTATTGTTGTAGGGACACCTGTCATTTCTTCATTAATATCTTTGGGATCTACTGTGTTCAATAGGTTCAGACATAATTACTGACACTATTGATATTATACTAATCATTCTTAAAGTTTCTTCTTTAATATTTCCAGTATTATGTCATTTTGTGTCATTTTGTAAGTAAAGTAGACATGTATTCTTCTACTTAGAATCTTTGGGCTAGTGTCCAATTTTTAAAAACCTAAGTTGCTTATCTTTGTAATGATGTACAATAACCTGAGCCAAAATAAATCTGGTCCCATGAACAGCTACTTATTTTATAATTAATTTCAAAATCTTATAGTAAAAGGTAATATTCCAAATTTAACAGGATACTTATACTGTTTCTCAGATCAAATTTTGATTTAGCTTTTTGCTAAATAAAAGCTATTTCAAATTTTTAAAAGTTCCTTAGTTTATAATTTTTTCCCTTTTCTTTAGAATTAAAATCAAACTCATCCCGAAAGTTTCAAGTTCTTCCATTTTGAAGGTCTTTAATAGCTTTAAGGTGATTAAGATACACTTTCAGAAAGTGATTAGAAATTGAGGCTTTGAAAAGGTCCATCAAGATTGGGAGTAAGATGGTTAATCACTTTGTCTCCTAGCATTCAAATGCATGGAAGATCACTGCTCTGTGATTTTCTTGTGAAAAGCAGCCATCCAGAGTATATGTGAGTGATCTCTCATTCTTTTTTTATCTGAAGAAGTTTTGAAGAACCAAGTCTACTCACCAGTTCTTTGGTCTTTGTCTCAGTTATCAGCTCCACTTTTGTCGATACATTTTCAATTTGTTATGCCTGGGAGCTTATATATATATTTCTATTAACCAAATTTATTATTCCTATGTGAATACTAAAAGTAAAACTGAATCTTACTCAGGAAGTAGAATCAAGACTTTCCATGTCTTTTTAAATCTTCTTTTAATTAGCAGATGCAGTAATTAATAGATAATTTGAGTTCTATCTTTCTACTTATGTAAACATTACATTTTAAACCTATCCTACCTTAAAAGAATTTGTATTTCATTATTTTTCTCTGCACAAAAATTCACTGTGGTAGCTTAGCTTGATAGTGCTTAAAATCTGATTCACCCAAATACTCTCTTTATTCAGCAAAATAAGAACTTTGGCCCTTCTACCCACAATATAGACAGATTTATTAGATTAGGTTGACTAAGATAGATATTGTTTTTGTGAAATACTCAAGCTATTTTAAAAAATAGTGACGCAGGGAAAAATATCTAGCTCTCAAATTAAATGATGTCTCAGCTTCATACTAGGTAAAAGAGGACTGTTAAGTTGGATGGTTAGAATGAATTAGTCTTATTTCTTTTTAACTTCAAATATATTTATAATTGTCAAAATTAGTAAATGGCAGACATCATAAAATATAGAAATTTTTATTCTGAAAAAATATGAAGTTGTTGAAGTTCTTGCTGGATGTCTGCCATAATGAAATCTATCTTCCTTAGACCCTTTCTACAAAACTTGTTTCACTGATTTGTTTCACTGATCGTATTTAAGATCATCTGGAGAATTCACTGTTTGTTTATGGTTGATTCTTTTGGTAACTGTTCAAAAGGACAGAATATGCTTTTACTGCTATCCTTATATGATTCATTTTTTTAAAATATTATTTTGAAAAACATGTCATTTTTAAGGCAATGCAGCTGTGTATGTTTACAGAAATAATTTCCCCCACCAATCTGGTGCCTTCCAATGTGTTGGTGTTGCAACTGCCAGAATTTCTAATCTATCTAGATTTTGGCTGGGAATCCTGGGAGATGCAACCCTAAAATATATATAGAGGGCAATATGTTTGGGAAAGCAGTTATAAGTATTGTTGGTGATTGAAAGCAAAAAACCATAAGAACAATTCATCTTAGGAAACACTGGGTGTGAGTAATGCTGACTAGGGCTAGACATTGACATACGGGCCGTCATCAAACTAATTGTTGTTTGAATTACCTGTTATGATCCGATGACAAATCTCCTTCGCTCCTGCCACTGGAGCAGAAAATGTAGCTTGAATTGTCGTGATGTTAGCAAGTGTAAACTGTACTTCAACAAGATGGATAAACCCAATTATAGGGCAGACCTGTAGAGAGAAAATCCATTTAAATCTCGTAATGTTAAGCAGAGCCGTGTTTAATTCATTTGGGCCAATTTGGGAATGATGTATGAGTCTTGGCAAACATTAGTCAAAGGAGGAAACAACATAGAAAAAGAGATGCTCTGCAGGCTGAAAGAACGTGGAGCCAGAGTGGCAGGAGAGGCACTGTGCCGTTTCAGTACATAACGCTAATGATTCTGGAAAGCTGAAATGACAAAAAGATGTACTAACGCCACTTGGAGAGCAGCGCTGTGTTGATAAACTGAGTAGAAAAACATGGAGGAAAACTGGTGTGTGGATGATGTGGGCAAATGTTAGATACTATTTTTATTGGACTATTTATTGGACTTATATGGACTAAAGATACTATTTTATCTTTCAAATGAAGAAGCCCCCCCCCCGTCAGTAATGACTATCATGTATTAAGTTTTTAAACAGTTTATCTATAATTGTTCTAAAAATGGAAACATTTAGAATTAAACAAATACTATTTAGAGAAGTTGAACAAAATATTCCAGCAGAGCCCCTAATACCATCACTTGTTGTAATCCCTTTTTTAGACTAACCTGAACATGGTGTTTCTAACCCAGTATGGTTTGATTAGAAGCATTGATTAAAAAAGCGATATTATTAGAAACTTCTGATTACTGCAAGTTAACGGTTAGTAAAGGGGAAAAATGCAATCCTGGGAAGAAGAATCACAGAACCAAATATTTTACATTTACCATATTTTTCGGAGCATAAGACGCATCGGAGTATAAGACACACCAAGATTTTGAAGAGGTAAATTTAAAACATGCCCTCCCCGGCCTCCAGAAGCACTCTGCACTCTGTTTTTTTGTGAAAGAGTTTGGGGGCCGGGGAGGGCAAAAATGCAATACATGGGGGCTTGATCTTCCTAAAGGGTAAGGCTCTCCACGCTTAATTTTTTTTCCCTTCCCTCTGACTGGCGACGATGCGGAGCTGCATGGCCCAAGGAGTGGCAGTTGGCTCGCTTCTTCTTTTTAGCAAAGAGGGAAAGACATGCAGGGGCTGCTGAATGACCGCTACTGCGCTCAATTGGGAATGGCCCATTGGATTTAGAAATATTCTCAGATTTGTTGACATAATTTCATTGTTTTGCTTTTGTTTTGTTAATTTTATTCAAGTAAAAGCATTACTAATTTATTATAGGTTCTTTGCATGTTACACTGAGGTCTGGGTAATACTTTGCAAATTAGCTTTACCAGCTAATTCAAAGTTAACTGTACTGAGAATTTAGGGCAATTGATATTTAAATATTCTGTTTTCTGAAGGATACTTTGTGAAATTGAAATACTGCTGTAAATGTCTTTTAAAATCATTTTAGTGTTTCATTTTTTTGTAAATTGAAAGTGTTTTTGTCTCAGCTGCTATGTAGAAAAAATAATCTTTATAAAATTGTTTGATTTAATGTTCTGGGAGATTTTTTATTTAGTTTATTTCTTTTTTTCCCAATGGAGTGAAAACCTGGTTTGAAGCGCCACCCTTTAACAGAAGTTGCAACTTTTGCTATTAAATTTTTCCCTTGAAGGTGCTTTCCTCTTAAACATTTGGAATTTTTTTACATGCTGTGCTAAATATACCAGGTTTTGTTTCTTTTATTCATTAATATTTTTTAATCCACCTTTCATTTAGTGGCTGAAAGCAGCCTTCATTTTTCTCTACAAATAGATATATTGGTCTAATAACTGGCTCAACATCACCCAACAAGCTTTGGAGCTGATGTAGATTATAGATTAGATCATGGGTCTTCTTACTCCCAACACTTTTACCTCTATACCATGCTCTCTGTTGTTATTTAGAAATTCACATTGTACAACATACACACATCTCACATTTACAAAACATATACATACAATCAGTGATGTGTATATCTATATGTATACCTATGGTTTCTTAGGGATCCAAAGTGGGATATGCAGATTTTGCAGCTATGTCACAAACTCAAAGGTTGATAGTGGTATAACACAAAATTCAGCATGTAGCAGCAGCTATGAATTCAGTTTGTTGGCGCATTTGGTTCTAGGTTTAAAGTGAAACTGGACAATAATTAAAAATAAATAAATAAAATAAAGTGAAATCTTGCAGGAATTGGAATCTAACTCTGTCACATATTTGATTGATTTTATTTATATCCCAGTTTTATTGCTTTTACATAGAATGCAAGGTGGCAAACATACCTAATTTGCCCATTTTCCTCCCAACAACAGCCCTATGAAGTAGGCTGAAAGACAGAAATTGGCACAAAATCATCCCGCTGATTTTCATGTCTAAATGGGATTAGAATTTAGTTTCCTGGCTTCTAGTCTGATGCCTTAATCTATTCTAGTTTTATTCACTGCTACATTTAATTTTATCCATAGCTTTATAGAATAAAGTTATAACTGATAATAGAAACTTCACTTTTTGGAAATGACTTCCAATGAGGATTTTAATTGCATTAACTCATAAATGTGTTCATTTTGAACAGTCTAAGAAAGACCTTGTTGCATAAAATGACACTATAAATCATAACTCATTTTGAAATATTTAATCCTCCCTCTCTAGTCACAGTACTGTATTAGTTATTTTTCTTCAACAACTGCATAGAGTTCAAAGAACTTTAAAAGTGTTCAAACTAAACTGTGGTTTAGTGAATGGTTTTTCTTTTTTTTTCTTTTAGTGGTTCAGTTATATTGTAAAGTATGTAGAAGTGGCTTTTTATGTTGAATATTTTATGACCTTTTAAGCTACTTTCCAGTTCATGGGTTGTGGTTTTACTTGCAACACTCTTGTGAGTCAAACAGGTCTTACACTTATCTTTTAAGATTTGTTGTAAACATAGTAATTCAACTTTTTGTTCACCCAGTTCTTCTTTTGCAGTTATATATGATGCTCAGAAATGGCCACTTTGGTTAAACTTTTTAACTATTTACAACAAATGTGGACTGTTTAAAGACGTTTGTAGAGCTTCCCAGTAACAAGCTTGCATAGTAACATTCATAGTCTTTAGTCTAACCTGTGTATTCATACAAGCTATTTTGTACTATTTTGTACTGTCAAATGGAGATTACACACCAGAACAATGTTGTATGGACATTGCCATTCCAAACCAAAATAGTTGTCACTTTCTAGCATAATTCCTAAAGCATTAAAAACCTGTGCTTGCTTCAAAGAGTGATGTATGTATGTATGTATGTATGTATGTATGTATGTATGTATGCATGCATGTATGTCTGTATGTCTGTATGTATGTATAGTTCACCTTGCTTAGATAAATGAACTTCCCAAACACACTGGCATAAAAAATATGAATGAAATTCTCAAACACCCCCAGCAAACCTATCATCCAATAATGTATTCCTTTATACCTCATCCAGTCAAAGCAATACAAAACTTAGTTTTAAGCATTGAGATTTTCCAGAAGCCTGTAACTATATTAATCTCACTAAAATTGGATAAATTAATTAGTGACTTACTAGCCTATTAATCGGTTAATGATAATTAGTAGTGTATTTGGCTAACATTTCCATTCCATTAATTTTTGGAAAGTCCCTCTGTGAAGCAGAAGGACAGTTTAAAAATATAATTCAATGAATGCTTTAATGTCTCTGTTTAGAGAAAGGTGAATTAAAATAAAGGTTGCCCCCAAAATGTGTTTGAAAAAGACAGTTAGAAAGCATGCTATTTCTTTTGAATGCTTAAGGGTTGGCCACTTTCAGAACTGGAATGATAAAATAATGAGTTTCAGCCTGCATTTTCTTCCTCCATGTTTAATTGCATTCTTTGGAAGAATATTATGCTACTAACATTCAACTGTCTCCTTAATTTCTTCATATTAAACTAGTATTGTTTTAATTAAACCTGAAACTATAAAAATGTGCATGGATTCTTTGCTGTTTGGCTTCCAAACCCTTTGGGAAAATCAACTTCTTAAATTATCTGTATTTACAATTTTTCTATTAATTCAAGCATTATCATTCATTACGTATCTGTCCTTGCATATTTTTATTTTTAATTGTTAATTCTTTTTCTTGTTTGTGTGAAATCTCGCCTAATTTTAATCATCAAATAATGATTGGCATATGCTTCTGGTATTGGCTGGTGTGATCCATGTGGTTGGTATTCAGTTAACAAGAGCTGGGAGGAAAAGGGGCATAACATATGACCTAATTTATCTCCCTGGTGTGTTGAAACAAAGAGTTCCAGAGGAGAAGGATTTTGGAATTCTCCAGCCCATTGATAGGCATGAAATTAGTGCCAGTAAGAAGAGGAATCTGTTGCTAGTTACGCTATTTTCTACCATGTCAGTTTCTTTTATTTACAAGGAATTCCTGTCACGAAAGTCTTTTTCTGTTTTACATTCTTCAGCCAATTTGTTACAATACTAGACTTTGGCCTTTTGAGGTAGAAGATTCTGCTTTATTAACTGCAGGAGCTTATTTTTATGGGCTCAGTAAACAGCTAAAACTTACTGCCTGGTTAATAAGTATGTAATATCCACCCTAGTGTTAGTATTATAGGGTGAATTATAATTCCTACCAGTCGAGTTAGCATGGCTGAATGTCATGGAATGTTGAGAGTTTTAATTTAAGAACTATGGGAAATTAGTTTCTCCCAATACTTATATAAGCAATCAGACTATTCTCAGATACAAATAATCAAGGAATGGTTAATTTTATATGTTTTGTGAAACTTAGACATCCCTTTTAAGTCCTTTCAATTTTTGAAATATAGATGGATGAATTATGATACATTGATTTCATACTCATTACTTTTTAGTGCTGAGGTAACCTATCCACTACTGTTACATACTTATAAATGTAGGCTGTCTTCAATCTCTGAAGACCTTTCCTCTCTCTTTCCTCTTTCTGCCCCTCCACTTTTACTGACACCCTTCAAATGTTCTGGTCTACAATTGCCATCTCCAATGCATGGGACACAGAGTTTATACTTTAGTACGTTTAGCTGTTCTGGTTTGATAAAAGACTATCATAAATTGTTTTTGTAGATCAAAATATAGAGTGGGAAGGATAAACTGTAATAAGCAACAATGAAAAGGAATTTATTATTTTGATTCTAAATACTTGGGTTTCCTTTTGTTCAGATAAAAATTCAGCTTAAAGAAAAAGGGGTAGAGTATGAGAATTAAATAATTATAAAATGGAGAAGTACCTTAATTCTTGAGGGTTTCACCCCCCCCCCCATTGTGATTATCTTTTTTTAGAAGTAGTATTTGTTGTTGTAAATAAAATGCCAATGCATTTTTGTCCTAGTAGAATTGCATTATTTTTTTATTTGATGTTCACTTTGGAGAAACGTGATTCTTTACCACACAAATGAACAAGTGTGGTACCTTTGAAGAATGTAATTTGTAACAGAATATCTGTGAAATAGGCTTTTGAGAGATTTCTGTAGTATATATCCTATTTGAATCTATAATATCTTTCCCCTTATTTTATTCAGTACTTGAGGAAGTATAAATTAAAACACAGTCCTTAAGAAGCTTTTGTTTGTGTTGAATTTGTGTTACAGAAGTCTAATATTATAAGAACTTGGCTGAAATTTGAGGAACTGAAAAGCATTTTTAATCAATGGGCTCTTAACTCTGAAGAGTTGGGTAACATGTATTTATTGTTTAGAGGAATAAATAATTGATTAGGTTGGGATGACAACTTTTATTTATTATTTATTACATATATTTTTTAGCCTGCTTCCCACTCACACAAGGTCTCTGGAGTGATTTTCAGCAAGGTAGACTATATATAAAAATTGTATTTAAGCAGAGCACAAAATAAAACAATAATGGGAACTGATTGAGCAGCTTTACAAAAAAATATCTTGATCAACTTGACTAAGCGGAGGGTGTATGTTCTCCTGGGAGGATATTTTAGGAGTAGGTGTCATTGAGAGAAAGTCTTCAATCTTGCTGGCAGCCCAAAACATCAGAGAATAGAAATTCCCATAATGAACTCTTCCTGTCAGATCTTAAAAGAATGAGGGAATGTACATGGGATGAGATTCTACTTCAGCTATTGCATATTAACATTTTAAACTGGGTTCAAACATTTCAAATGGTAGTGCTGTCTTTTATTAGTTAGCAATCTTATCCCCAGTGTTTTAAACAAGCTGTAAATTGGAATAGATTTCAGAGTACCATAATTTCATAGAAAATGGATTATACCACTTCAATGTAGAACTACAAGAAAAAGGGAAGCCAAAAATTTCTTTGCATCAACGAAAATGCAAGAATATGGGAAAAAGCAAAAAAAAAATTGAAAAGCATGGTAGGATCAAGGAGAACCCAAACAGTAGATTATCTACTGTTGGTTCATACATTTGTACCAGCCTTTTGTTTAATTTTGCT
The DNA here is from genome assembly GCF_051295495.1 of Thamnophis sirtalis. Taxonomy (NCBI): domain Eukaryota; kingdom Metazoa; phylum Chordata; class Lepidosauria; order Squamata; family Natricidae; genus Thamnophis; species Thamnophis sirtalis. Next base: position 55,538,453 of record NW_028261391.1, read on the forward strand.
TGCATGTTAAGAATCAGGAAATAGTGGAACTCATTAGACACCATGTGCTTTCAAAAGATGTTTTAAGAGGCAATTACTAGTTCTAGGTCTTACTAAGCCAGGATATATGTTAGTACAAGGTTCCTCAACCTCCAGTCTGCGGTTTGTTGGAAATCGGACTGCGCAAGCGAGTACACAAAGCTGCATTTGCACAGATGGCCCATGCTTGCATGAAACCATACCATCTCATCTCCCTCCACAGCCACTACCAGTCTGCAAAGACGGAAAGGTTGGGGAACCATTGCGTTAGTAGAGAAAAATTGATGCATTATTATTAATAGTCTTTTAAGCCATTTCAAGCATGAGCTAACTACAGTTAATATGAATGTGATATGCAAAAGGTTTTATTTGCAAATAATACATTGATACATGGCCATTTGAAATGAGCAGTTGCACTTTTTCTATGGTAGGGGTTTATAGGACTGTTCAAGAATAATGGATTAACAACAGAATAGTGGAATAATGGAATAACAGAACAGACTTGAAGGGACTTGGAGTTCTTCTAGCTCTTTGAACCCATTAGAAGACCCTATAAAAAGACCATAATCCATTAGAAGACCCTATACTATTTCAGACAAATGGCTGTCCAAAAGTCTCCCATGATGGAGCACCCACAACTTCTAGAGGCAAGCTATTCCACTGAATAATTGTTCTCACTGTCAGGAAATTTGTCCTTAGTTTTAGGTTGGATCTCTCCTTGATAAGTTTCCATTTTTTACTTCTTGTCCTGTCCTCAGGTGCTTTTGAGTATAGATACTTTGTACCCCTCACAGCCCCTCAAATATTGGAAGACTGCTATCATATCACCCCTGTTTCTTTGTTAGACTAGACATTCCCAGTTCCTGCAACATTCATATGTTTTAGCCTCTAGCCACCTAATCATCTTTGTTTCTCTCTGTACTCTTTCTAAGCTCTCAACTTCTTTTTTTGAATTGTAGTGACTGAAACTAGATGTAGTGTTCCAAGGGTGATCTTATCAAAGCAGTATAAAGTGTTATTAACATTTCACGTGATCTTGATATTCAATTGATGTAGCCTAGGGCTGCATTGGCTTTTTTTGGCAGCTGCAGCATACTGTTTGTTCATACTTAAGTGGTTGTCCACTAGCACTAGAGCCCACTTACAGTTACCTGCTGTTAAACCAGGTACTATCTATTCTGTACCTGTTCATTTGGTTTTGTTGCCTAATTGTAAGATCTTGCTTTTCTCACCACTGAATTGTACTTTGTTGAATAGGGCCCAATGTTCAAATCTATCAAGATCCTTCCTTGAGCCTATCTTCTAAAGTGTTGGCTATTCCTCCCAAGCAAGCAATCCTTTTCTGTCACAACATTGATGCATAGGTCATTGTAGTCTAAATATTTCTCGAATTCTTATGACTGCTTAATAAAAACCCTCCACAATATATTATGAATATAAATAATATATAATAACATAGAATAGCAGTAGCACTTAGATTTATATACTATTCCATAGTGCTTTATAGGTCTGACTGAGCAATTTACAAAGTTAGTGTATTTCCCCAAACAATATGGTCCTCATTTTTTTAAAGTTGCATTGCGATAATTATGGTCTTTAAGTACAATTAAAATAGTTTTGGTAAATGATAATATTAATCCAGTAAATTGGTATCTCCCCTATGCTTGGATTATCATTCCATTCTTCAGAGACCAGGCTTGCTATTTACTTTTTTCAAACTGACTTGTTTATTTTACACAGAATCATCTTGTAGGTAAGAGGGGAAGTATTAAGTAATAATAAATGAAACCAAGAAGCAAATCAAAAGCCCTTTATGTCAAGCTTATCAAAGGCATCAGAACTTGTTCTTGTCCATTTTTGCTAATGTCCAAAATTTCATTTCCTTTGATTAAAAAAAACACACACCAGCCTAAATACGAATAAATTGCCATAAGCATTTCATATTTTTCATTCACATCATTATCTTTCAAAATAAGTTACAGTTAAATTGTTGGTTTATCCAGGGCAAGTGCAAGAATGTTTTAGGCTTATTCTTAGGCTTATTCTCGTGAATTTAAGAGTAAAGAAAAGCTGATGTTCTTCTCTCTATAAATCCCATATGTTGCTTTCTCCAGAGAGGACTTAAAAGTACCTCAGCTAGCCAAATAGCCAGCCTTTTGGATCTACTTTATATCCTCCCCAAAAGGCCTAGAAAGATAAATTAGAAGACACTGCAATTATGGTAAACAACTTATCCTGATATAAATAAGAAAACTGATATAAATATGAAAAATGATGAATTAGTTATTACAATATCTGGTTGGAACAATAGTCAAAATTATCTCTTTAGCCTTGATAACCAAAATATGTGCCAAGTGAAGTGGGGAGGAAGAATTCATTTATTTTATGCTAAGGAAGACACATTGAAATAATTACTATTTATTTATTTAAATCCCACCTTTGCTATTTTTGACAAATACCTCAAGCATCGAACATATCCAACACATTTTCTTTGGCTGTTTTTCCCATTCCAACAATTCTGTGAGGTGAGTTGGGCTGAGAGTGACTGGCCCAAAATCACTCAGCTGGTTTTCAGTAGAACTTGCATGGTCTCCTGCTTTTTAACCTGGTGCCTTAATCTCTAGACCAAACTGGCTTTATATGTCTCTATTTTTGATTCCAAAGTATTGACAGATTTGTGCTCTTTGATATATAAAGAAAATTTCATTATAAAGTACAGAATTACAATACTGATTAACTAAAAATAATGGAAAGAACAGTTTGGGGCAGAAAATAGAGCACATTTTCATTTCTATGTGGCTAATGTTGGCACATAGTGAAAAATAAAAGAAAGCACAGATTTACTGCTGTAGATAACATTAACTGTAAACAATGGGCATAATTTGGAACACCAGAATCAGGAATTTATTTTACACCTATGTATATAAACTGATAGACATAGAAGGTTGAAAGGAATGCGACATAACTAGTTAGATTTCTTGGGTGTATTCTAAGATTGCAATTTAGTGGATCATATTCAATGATGGCTATCATCTTGTGGTAAATGTCACAGCTGAAAACTTGTGGTTTTTCTCACCCTATGAAGTAATTTAATAAAAATTAATTTCAGTGAAATTAACCTTCTTTTCATAGACATGCACTCTCACTATTCATTTGTTTTTTACAGCCTATTTGTCTCTGGAGTAAGAAAGTAAGATTTATAGGATTTTGATTTTTTTCATGCTACAAACAGTTAAAACGCTGAAATCGGACTTAAAGGTGCAAATTATTTCTTCAATGGCTTGATTTAAGCATTAATTCCAAAGCTTTGAAATTTAATACCAAAAGAAAAATGAAAGAGCATTCAGTTTTTCAGAGATATTTTCTAGAGGTCTAGGTGAATCTGAATATAGAAAATACTGTAACCAAGATGCCTAAGTGTATCTGCTAAGAATTCTTGAGGTATAAAATTTACAGATATAAATACTTCTATAATTTGGAACATGGTGCTTTACAGGGCGGGGCATAACCTTTTCCTAGGGGGTCACAGCAACACTTGTAATAACAACACAAATAATTCATACACCATTCGAAAGCCCATCAAAAACTGAGTTTATTGACACGATTTAATAGTCAGTATGACCACCATTAGCCCTTCGAACAGCATTCAAACGAGGTGGATAAGAACACAACAAATCTTCAAACAGTTCCATTCGATTTTCCAGATTTTTCAACACAGTTTCCAAATTCATTCTCAAAGTTTCAACCGAATATCAATTTTGACCTTGCTCCTGAATCATCAGAGCTTCCACTTCATCCTTACCGTATTTTCACCCATATAACCCGCCCACGCAAATAACCCGCACACGCATATAACCCGCGGGTTTTCCGGATCGTGTAAAATATTTCCCGTATACCCCGCCCACGCATATAACCCGCACACGCATATAACCCGCGACGAGTAAAAGAGAAGGGAAACAGCTGAGATGGGGGGGGAAGAAACGGAGAAAGAAGCCTGCGCACGCTGGGGAAGAGGAAAGGAACGGAGGAGAAGGAAACAGCTGAGATCGGGGTGGGGGAAGGAACGGAGAAAGAAGCCTGCGCACGCTGGGGAAGAGGAAAGGAACGGAGGAGAAGGAAACAGCTGAGATCGGGGTGGGGGAAGGAACGGAGAAAGAAGCCTGCGCACGCTGGGGAAGAGGAAAGGAACGGAGGAGAAGGAAACAGCTGAGATCGGGGTGGGGGAAGAAACGGAGAAAGAAGCCTGCGCACGCTGGGGAAGAGGAAAGGAATGGAGGAGAAGGAAACAGCTGAGATCGGGGTGGGGGAAGAAACGGAGAAAGAAGCAAGCCTCCGATCGTGTAAGCCTCCGATCGTGTAAAATATTTTCTGTATACCCCGCCCACGCATATAACCCGCAGGGGGGGCGCTGTGCATGTAAAAACCGCATATAACCCGCGGGTTATATGGGTGAAAATACGGTAATTATGGCCCCAATGTTCTCTGCCGGATTGAGATCTGGCGAATTTCCCGGCCAGACGTCATTGCCCCAAAATTCGACATTGTTTTCCTTTAACAATTGCTGAGTCGCATTTGCACGCATGCAAGGAGCTTTGTCATGAAGAAAGACAGCCTCACCAACCACCAAGACATTGTCTGGATCACTGAGAAATGGAATGACATTCTCCAATAAAATTTTCTCACGGAAATAACTGCCATCCCAGGATTCCCCTTTATCCTTCAAAACCCAATGCAGTTTCTTGGCTGTGAAAATGACGAAAATCCCGATGCAAGTCGGATTGCGAACGATTTGTCGATATCGTTCATGTTTGGCGATGTCATCGACGTCTTTAGCCCAAATTCGATCGTTCTGGAAATTCGGTTTTCGAATGGCATAAACGAAGAATTCGTCAGATGGCGCCAAATGAAGAAATTCTTCCTCGGTCCATTCAGACAACCAATCGCACAACCAAAGCCGATCTTGAACGTGTGTTTGAGTTTTCAATGGTTTGCAAATGACGTGGAATGGCTTCAAACCTTCTCGTTCTCGATATCGGCCGATTGTCCTTTGATCAACTCGTTTTCCACGAATTTGAAGGATTTCTTGGGCCACTTTTCGGTTTCCTTTTCGTTGTTTGCGACTGCCAGTTGCAATGATGGCTTTGCTTTCTTGGGACAGTTGCAGAGGACGCCCTTCTCCAAATTTTGTGAAACATTCTTGGGCTGTTTTGTTCCAATTATCAGTAACCCAATCCGGATGACGTTTCAATTTGTTTGCAATCCATTTTCGATTGATAAACGTCGCTCCAGCATCGCGAGCCTCTCAAAAGGCAATGCATTTTATTCTGTCAATGATCCTTTGTTCTTCCGAATTGAATTTTCCAGCCATTCTTAAAGCAAATTTAACATTTAATAGCTCATTCAATTCAGGTTTTTATGGGCTTTAAAATGAGGTGTCGCGGAAGTTGTAAACTGCTGTCGATCTTGCTGTGACCCCCTAGGAAAAGGTTATGCCCCGCCCTGTACATAGTAACTTGAGAGTTTGCTACAGAGTATGTAAAAATAGATCTACTTATTAAAACAGCACTTTTTCTTAAATATTTATTTGCAGTCTCTGCGTTATGATTTATAAGTGAGAAAATATTCTTCAGTAGAAATAAAGGCTTTCAATCTCTCCTCATTCTTATAGTTTTCATATTCAATCTCTTTAATGACTTTTGAAAGAATAGCAGGTTATTTGGGTTGCTGTAACACACACACACACACACACACACACACATTCTCATGAAAAAACAAGAAGGTTATCAGGTTTTGTTGATTGCTTGGTTAACTGATTTGTCTCTACCCTTTTGTTCTTACCTTACCAATTCTCTGGTCAAATTGATCAACAAATTTACCACCATGGTAAAGGAGAAGTTTCAAAGGAACTTTCAAAGGAAAGTTAAGGGAAGAGAAACTGTTATGTTACTTGTTGCAAGTTTATCATTTCCAAGGAATGTTTACAAAAGAGAGAGGCTGTTGTATTTATTTTGTTATCAAGCTGCAATGTAATAGGTAACACAACCCTTATGTTCACTAAAAATGTAATGTATTGGTGTAAGATACAGTAGGCTTGGATTTTTCATGCCTTATTTTTCTAACAACTACTTCAATTATCATTTGTTTTGGATCCAACTAATGGATTATGTCCATTCTCAAGTGAGTCAGTCTAGTTTGATTTTAAAAGGATCAATTAAAGCTCATTTGAAAGTAAAACTGTAATAAGACTACTTTTTGATGTCGTTCTGCATTATTATGCTTTTTATTTAGCTAATAAAATATATTTCAGTGCTATTTTTGCATATATTTTGCAGTTTATTAGAGGTTATTTTTTTAGGATATAAATGTTGTAATTCATCTGGGTTCTATTTTGAAATATTTGTGGCTTTCTGCTATATCATTTTTATTTTAGTTTTCCCTAATGTTTATTCATGAAATGAATGTTAATTCTAGATACAAATATGCATCTTACATGTGGATTTTAATTTAAACACAAGGTTATTTAGACAGAGCCGAGGTGGCACAGTGGTTAGAGTGCAGCACTGCAGGCTACTTCAGCTGACTGCAGTTCTGCAGTTTGGCTGTTCAAATCTCACCGGCTCAAGGTTGACTCAGCCTTCCATCCTTCCGAGGTGGGTAAAATGAGGACCTGGATTGTTGGGGGCAATATGCTGACTCTGTAAACCGCTTAGAGAGGGCTGAAAGCCCTATGAAGCAGTATATAAGTCTAACTGCTATTGCTATTGCTATTTAGCAGCATTGTTTCTTTTAGATAAATTAGCAAATAAATCTAGCAAATTGAATATAACTAATTCATTTTTTTTTAAAAAAAAACCTACTTGTACACAATATAACTAATTCATTTTTTTTAAAAAAAAACCTACTTGTACACAAACAGATTGAATAGAATACATTGTTTCCAGGATATCTGAAAGAAAAAAAGTTGCATTTATGTTACACTGTAATATCATCTAGATTCGGTGAAGTTTGGGGTGCATAGGGGAATGGGTTCCAGCATTCAGTTGTGTTGGCAGAAACAGCTTGGGTGAAGTATGCTACTAGATGAAAATAAACACTTAACCTTATATTTTTTGGAACAAGTTGAAATGTGGGCATTTTTAAAAAAAAATAAAACCTATTTGGTTTGAATAGAAGGTATAGTATAACTTGTCTCCTTACTTGTCCCTGACTAAACCAAATGCAATGCCCTGACTGTAAGAAGGGGACTGGAAAATTTGACCTTATATTACTTGTAACCCTACAATTCTGTGGTTTTGTGTTACTATATAATGAGAAGCAGTAAACACAGGATTTCCATTGCACTACAACAGAAATTATTCACTCTGTTATTTGGATGCTATGTCATTTCAAGATACATGGTGGAATAAAGCCAGCTCATAAGATTAGAGCATGCAAGATCTATCATGCCATATTACAACTAATTAAAATTAATGCAATGTTGTTATTGCATAGGTACTGCATGGGCTAAACTTAATGTACCAAGATGTTTGAAAGAGTAGCTATAGAATATCCTGGAACTGATTTAAAGTTTGTAACAATTGGACATCTGAAGCACTAAATTTTTAGTACCTGATAAAATTATTATCTGTCCCTTGGTAAAAGAGAGAGAGATGTACTTACTGGTAAGAATTTTATTAAAAAAGAACCACTTGAATAAGAGCATACAGTCAGTGCATCTTAGTAGTTTGCTTTTTTAGTAGTTCTTTCTAACGTTTGTCTCAAAGAAATGAAGTTTAATTGGTCCCACCTAATTTATTACTGCACCCATGTGCTGGCCTATGACGATAATAAAAAATGATTTATTTGATTGATTGATTACTCTATCTATCTGTATGTATTTTATGACTGGAGAAGAAGGTTATGAAATCTAGCTTTCATTAGAACACTTTAAGCAGATTTTCCAGAGCAAGTAAGAATTATATACAAATCAGGAAACAGTATGTTCTAGACTTCCTTTAGGTATGAAACCCACCTAGGTGACTTTGGATATGTCACACTCTCTCAACCCAACTCACCTCACAGGACCACCTTGAGTTGACTATACATAGAAAAAACTGGCAGCTGTGATTTTACATTGTTGTGCACAAATAATAACAACACAAATAATAACAAAATAATAAAAAATGTATCTTATTCATAACATGCCTGATGAATTCTTGTGGAAAAATAAATCCGTTGTTCTAACTGATCATGATTGGAGCCTTCAGAGCAATATCTAAAGGAATTCCTCAATATTGAGGATATTGAATTAAAATATTGAATTCATCAGACATTAACATTCTGATTTTACACACACACACACACACACACAGAGCTTGGAATTGCCTATATTATTACTTAATACTTTTTTTTAGCTCCTTTGATTAGGACTTGAATTATTAAGTTTCTACCAGTTTTAGATTTTGAATCTAACCGTATATTATCCACACATAATAACCATTTGAACAACATTGGCATTGGCAAAATCACCATCAGTCAATTGCAAAAGACAGCTTTGTTTGGAATAGCTTACATCCTATGATAATACATATACTATTATGAAACAACACATGCCTATTACAAGTGGACAAAAATGCCAAATTCAGTCTAAACATTTGGTTCAATATTTGCAAGTAATTGAAATAATATCCAATGTTATCACTACAATTGGCATTCAAGATATCTGTAAGATTCCATAGAGTGTGTTTTTAAAGAGCTTTTTTTAAAAGATTAGCAATAGAAGACTGTGCATCTAGTAATATTAATTATATCCACCCTCCAGACCTTCCGCACAGCCCTCAAGATCTGGCTATCCCGTCAGGCCTGGGGGTAAAGATTATAATTGCCCCCACCCGAATGTTGAATGAATGTTGCTCTATTTTTAATTACATGTTATGTTATATGTCATTGTATGTTTCCCTCCCTATATAAGTTGTTAGCCGCCCTGAGTCCCCTCAGGGAAAAGGGCGGCCTATAAATAAACTTATTCCTATTCCTATATCCAGGACAGTTTGTCCTCTTTTCCCAATGTTCATTTATTATAGGGATTGTTATAGCTTATTATCATTTAGCTGAGAAAAAGAACTGATGACCATTTCAAATTTATCTGATCATGGCTTAACACAAGTTTTCTTGAATAAGCTTGGCTAAATAAAAGTTTCAGTCAAAAACTCTGATTCACAGGTCTGCAAAAAAATTTTTTTTTGAGAGTTGTTTTGGTTATTCCATGTAATCTTTATGTTTTTTGGTGCGCTGAATCCGAAAATGACCTCCATTTTGTCATAGGACATCACGTTTCCTGACAATTTAGGTAACTATGTTAAATAAGGCAATACCTCAAAATAAATGGAAATAGACTTATAAAATTAAAGTTTTATTACAATATTTTCATGAAAATCCTTTTTGGAACTGAAATGAGCTCACCTACACACACTAAACTCACTTCTTCTTCCTTGTGAGGCTTCTTTTGGTGCATTTACGCTTGTAAGTAGCATCTGGAATGTCTCTCTGAAGCATCCAACAGTAGTCTGCCATCATTGTAATGTTCCATTTTCCCTGGTATCTCCTTTCCATCTCTTTAATGTCTTGGTGGAATCGTTCACCTTGTTCCTCACTCACAGCTCCCAAATTTTCAGGAAAGTAGTCAAGGTGGGACTGGAGGAAATGCACTTTCAAACTCATCAGGCAACCTAGAGCTTGAAACGCTTTCAGCATTTTTCCAATGATCTTTTTGTCATGAGGATCTTTGTTATTGCCTAAAAATTTCTGTACAACTTCTTTAAATGCAATCCACACTCCTTTTTGAGGATCCGTCATATTGACAGATTCTTGATCAACTATAAGCCTTCTAATATCTGGTCCGACAAACACACCTTCCTTCAATTTTGGCTCCGACAGGCATGGAAACTTGGTTACCAAGTACTTGAAGCATTCTCCATCTCTTGGAAGTGATTTTATGAATTGCTTCATCAATCCCAATTTTATGTGGAGAGATGGTAGAAGAACTTTATGGGAAGATACCGAAGTTTCTCAGAGGACATTTTTTTCACCGACTGTTAGCACCCTCGGCTGCCAACTCTTTTTGGTCCAGTGATTTTGTCAGTCTCAACTGTCCCATAGATACAGAAAACAAGGGTATTTGGTATACCCAGCTTGTTGCCCAAGCAGCATGCACAAGACCTTCAAGTCCCCACACATTTGCCAACCATGGTCTTCATATTTAAGTTTACGAAGAACCAATTCCAAGTTCTCGTAGGTTTCCTTCAAGTGTACTGAATGACCTACAGGTATGAAAGCGTAAAAACCATTGTGGAGTAAAACTGCTATGAGACTTCTTTTTGAAGAATCTATAAAAAGACACCATTGCTCTGAATCATATTAGATTTTAAATTGACCCATCAGACCATCGACATTGATGCAACAAACCAACTTGTCTTCCTGGGCGAAATAAGGAACGAACTCCTTTTCACAATGTCTGAACTGTGAAGATGACACTCCTGACAACAATAATTCATGCATTTCAGCCTTGATTTGAGTAACTCAGCGGCATCTTTGGGAAGATTCAAGTCTCTTACCAAATCATTCATCTCCTCCTGAGAAAACAATTTTGGTCTTGTATCATCTTCAAAGTCAGAACTTGATTTGTCATCTGGTTCAGGTATGACTTCACCTTCATCGGAGCTAGGTATCTCTTCCAAGGTAGCAGGGGGCTTGGGTACTGGTATATCTGTGCCATGGGGGATGGGACGAATTGCTGAGTGAAGATTGGGGTATGAAATGAAATGCTTCCATTTGGAATTAAACCCTTTCACATCGCATGAACAAAAGTAACAGTCATCACTATGGTTCTTTTGCTCTCGTCATACCTTAGGAATCTCATTAATGGAAAGATTTTTTCTTACCCTTGAACCAATTTCAGAGGTCCTCAAAATACCATTTGCACACTTTATGAGGTGCCCAAACTTTATCTTGATTTCCAATTTTTAGTCCAAAGTATGCAAAGTATACTTTTTTTCACAAAGTCTGTAATATTCTGCTGTTGCTTCAACACTGTATATTCACCACGGATGAAACAGAAACTGTCTGGGGAATTAATACACTTTTGCAGAGCCATAACATAACGGTTGAAGAATGACAAGCTAACATGAATTGCAATGAAAAAGTGTGAACAGCCTAGAACCAAGAACCTGATGATTCATGCACAAGTGTGGCATGCAGGAGAGAGCAGCTCTGTATCTGTACACGAGACATCACAGTGCTGGCCATGCCCCCTGCACTGACCGGAGATGTTGCTATCTGCCCTGTGTCTCCCTCCCACTGGATTCTTTAGAAAAGATTAACCCCTTCTACCATTAGAAGCACAGACTTAAAACTTGCTTAGCTTATGTATATATTGCTGACCATCAGATTTACAGTGCTATATTTTTTTTTACATATCTCAGACAAACCCTTTAAGGTTTTTTTTGGCTTTTTATATCTTAAATGCACTTATGTGAATTAATTAATACTAATTTGGACTTTAAATTTGGTTAAAAACCCATAATATAAAAAAATACCAAAAATTAAACGAAAATTGATAAATTTGAAGACAATTTTGTATGTTGTGGCAAATCATGACAGCTAGGAGTTTTTCAATATTTTATTTGTTTTCAGCACACACCAAAATACATAGAAACTAGATGAAAATAATCAAACAACTTTTTATTTGCAGACCTGTGTTGCCTTTCATTTAATAGAACATATTTGAAATTCTGGAAGTTCAGTACAGATTTCAGTTCTGGAATATAAATCAGTGCTTACTGTTTGAACATTACCTTTCCAACGGTGTAGGACTTCAACTATCAATGTCTACAAAACTATTAAGTGTAATGGAGATAAGAGTTATCACCTAACCCATCTGGCAGTTTGTAGTTGAGAGAGACTGTTGTCCATTCTGTATCATCAGGAACTTTGAGTCCACATTTCTATTTCCTGTCTTATATCTTATATTCCTCATCTCTTATATCTTGCCTCTATTTCTGAAGTTATTCAATAATAACAAGCATGCTAAAAAGGTCTTCTTGCCTTTGATGCTGTTGTGTACTCAAACCTTTAATAATTAATTTCCTCATTACTTTTACTGGGCTAAAAAGGAGAAAGACTATCCAGGAGTAAATGTTAATAACTGTGCCTACAATTTAATGGAAGTGTTTCATTTACATGCTTATGCAAGCATCTTCATCTGAGTACTTGAATCTACCACTACACTTTTATTTATCTTCTTATTGCTGGCTTTGATGAAGGTAGGCTATATTATGAATAAGCTGGTTGCCATGGTGAAAATCTGAGTCCTTGTCTTTTGTATACAACCTTTCCCATCATTTAGGATGCTGTAGAAGAAAAGTGTGTATAATATATAAAGTATAATATATTATATATTATATATGTAATTTATTTCAGAAGTGAAATAAAATTGTATCCATTTTTAGATATATCTTAAATTCTATACTTCATCATCTTCCAAATTTGATTTAAAACCTATTAACACTCAATGACTCTGTAATGATAGGGTTTTTATTTTGAGTAGTGGAACCATACAATCCAGATAATGGCTATGGAGCTACAAGATCTGTGTATCCACTGACTAATTCTTTACCTCTATAAGACTGTTTAAACAAAGAACCAGTAAAAAGCAACTGATTCCAGATATCACAAATGTGGATGTTCCTTTTAGTTATAGTAATGTGGATAGATAAATGAAAGTCTTTCACTGCCTTTTCGAAGCTATTTTGCACAATAAGCCATGAAAACCGTTGTCTTCTGTACCTGTTTGTTTTACTTACGGATATTTGCAAAACAAACTTCATAATTTGACATTGGAATAACAAAGCATTGTCAGCTTCCATAGGCTAATAGAGTTAATCTATTCTTAATAGATTTGTGAATAGGCCACACTTTTAAACTAAAGTTTGGAGGATGATGGTCTCAATAAATGGACAGTAATATATTGATAGTTCTGAGGCAAAAAGGGTAAATTTTTTAGGGATAGGTTTTGCAATACTTTTAGTTCTTTTTTATTTATTTAAGTGATTACAGTTTGGCAATGTTAAGTAAAGAAGAAGCTGAACACATCTTTAGGAGAGGGAAAGTGAAAAAATAATGTAGAAAATTGTACCTCCCTTTCTTGTAAGTTTACCTCCGATACTTTATCTTTAAGATTTTTAAGCATCAGAAGGACAACTTAGTTTTAAGGCACCTAAGATTCTAAAGGTCAGAATTATCTGTTTTAATGTACTAAAACATTTTGGCTCGTGAGTACATTAATTGTTGTTATTGTTGTTGTTATCATCATCACAACAACAGAATTGTATCACAGCAGCCAGTTGTTTCTCATTGGCATTGATTTGGCATTGATTACTAGTTGGGACCCACCCAGGGGCCTAGGACGTCGTAACGTATTTTCATAATATGCGGGCAGATCCAAGCAGTGCGGCTTTTTGCATTTGACTGATGGTGAGTTTGTCAATTTTTAACTGCTTTAAATGTAATTCCAGTGCTTTTGGAATAGCATCCAGTGTGCCGATTACCGCTGGAATTACCACTGCTGGTTTGTGCCATAATTCTTGAATTTCGATTTTTAAGTCCTGGTATTTCGCGATTTTTTCATGTTCTTTCTCGTTGACGCTGCTATCACCTAATATTGCAATGTCTATGATTGTAACCTTATTTTTCTCAACCAGTGTGATGTCTGGTGTATTATGCGCCAGTATTTTGTCCGTTTGTCTACGAAAATCCCATAAGATCTTAACCATCTGATTTTCGGTGACTTTTTCAGGCTTATGTTCCCACCAGTTTGTTGCTGTTTTAATATTATAATTTTTGCACAAATTCCAGTGGATCATTTGTGCTACTGAATTGTGCCGCAATTTATAATCAGTCTGCACGATATTTTTACAGCAGCTGAGTATGTGATCAACAGTTTCATCAACTTCTTTGCAGAGTCTGCATTTGGCATCATCAGAGGATTTTTCGATTTTGGCCTTAATGGCATTTGTGCGGATAGCTTGTTCTTGCGCAGCCAGGATTAGTGACTCTGTTTCTTTCTTTAATGTACCTGTTGTTAACTACAACCAAGTTTTTTCACTGTCCACTTTATCTTTTATTTTTTCCAGAAATTGGCCATGCAGTGCTTTGTTCTGCCAACTCTCCATTCTTGATTTTATCACATCTTTTCTGTATTTTTGTTTCGTCTGTTGGGCCTTCAGTAGTTTTTTGTTATTTACTTCAATTAATAGATGTTCTTGACTTTCTTTTAAATAATCAGCCAGTGCATGTTTTTCTTCTTCAACTGTTTGCTTCATTTGTAATAATCCTCTGCCACCTGATTTTCGGGGCAGGTATCACCACGTGGATGTAAACTGTAGTGCATTGTCATTAGTTTCCTGTTTTTTTGGTCCAAAATGTCCAAATCAGCTTGTGTCCAGTTAACTATACCAGCTGTGTATCTTATAACTGGTATTGCCCAGGTATTTATGGCCTTGATTGTATTTCCACCATTCAATTTAGATTTCAAAATTTTCCTAACTCTGTTGGTGTACTCTCGCCTGACAATAGTTTTTACTTCTCCATGCTTGATATTATCCAACTGCAGAATGCCTAAGTATTTGTAGGCTTCATTTTCATTGCATTTAATTAGTTGGCCATTGGGCATTTCAATTCCCTCACATGCAGTGATTTTGCCTTTTTTTATGGATACAGTGGCGCATTTTTCCATGCCAAACTGCATTGAAATATCGGTGCTGAATACTCAGACTGTATTTGTCAATGATTGGATTTCTATTTCTGACTTTCCATAGAGTTTTAATCATCCATATATAGTAAATGCGAAATTTTTTTCAGCTTCTTTGGCTGTTTGGTAGCCTAATTTCATTTTTTTTAAGATTACTGATAGTAGGATCATTGTGATGATGAAGAGAAGAGGTGAAAGTGAATCACCCTGGAAAATTCCTCGCTTGATATTAACCATTCCGTAGATCTCATTCCCTACTGCCAACTCAATTCTCCATTGTTTCATCGCTTTTTCAGTAAAGGATGTAATATTTTTGCTAATGCCAGTTGTTTCTAAGCATTTTATGATCCAACTATGTGGCAGTGAGTCAAATGCCTTTTTGGAATCAATCCAGACCATATTCAAGTTCGTTTTTCTGTTCTTACAATTTTCTAATATCATTTTATCAATTAGGAGCTGATCTTTTGTGTCCCTGCTCCTTCTTTTGTTGCCTTTTTGCTCTACTGGCAAGATGTTGTTTGTTTCCAAATAATCCATCATGTTATCTGCAATAATGCCAGTGAGTAATTTGAAGGTTGTTGGCAAGCATGTTATTGGTCTGTAGTTTTCAGGTGTTGTTCCTTTAGTTGCATCTTTCTGAATCAAGTATGTTTTTCCAGTTGTCAACCATTCATCAATTTGGCCCTTTTGTAAAATTTCATTCAGTTGTCTGGCCAATATTGCATGTAAACTGGTCAGATATTTGAGCCAGAAACCATGTAATTGGTCCTTTCCAGGTGATGTCCAATTGTTTACCTTTTTTACTCGATTTTTGGCCATCTCAGTTGTTATTTCTAATGCTTGCATTTGTTTGTTGCCAATGCTTTTCTCAAAGTCATGTATCCACTTTGCTTCCTTATTGTAGTCCTTTGCATTTTCCCACAATTCTTTCCAGAATTCAACTGTGGCCTGCTTTTCTGGTTTTTCACTTTTGGTGTCACCATTCACATTAAGACTTTGATAAAAACGCCATTGGTCTGATCGAAATTGCTGATTTTGTTTATATTGGATGATTCGTGCCCCTTTATCCACTGTTTTACAATCTCTACAGCTTCATTGATGTTTCTTGTATCCAATCTATATCTTCTGATTAGCCGATCTATGGTTTTGTTGTTTTTAAGCCGTTGCTCATGCATGTTCTTTAAGTTACTAGCATCTGCCCTTAATTTTTTGACTTTTTGTTCTAATCGGATTTTCCACTTTGGCTTTGATGCTTTTTCTGTTGTGTGACTAGGTACTTTGATTTTAATGCCTAGTTCATTAGTGACTATTACAGCTGCGCTGTACATTAACTGGTTCGTTTCCAAGATGGATCCCAATTCAATTGTTGAAAACACTGCATTAACCATTTTCATGATAGGGGCCAAAATTTTCTTAGGCACAGTTTTTAGTGATGGTAAACGTTGCCTTTCCTCATTAAGCAGAAAATGCTCCATGATCTTATCCTTCAATTCTTTTTGTTTTTGAGTTAGTTCATCAGTTGGTTCAGTGATAACTGGTTCTAGTGGTGGTGGTGTTATTTCCTCCCCGAGAGCTTCTTCTGGGAGTTCTACTATAATGTCTTTAGTTGTGTCTTGAATATCAGTTATTTCTGCTTGTGATATTGATTTTTTGGTTTTGCAATTTGCCTGAATTTCCTCAAGTTCAACTTCACTAAACCCTTTATTCCGTATAATAAATCGCCTTTGATCTGCTAGTCGTTGTTCACTAACATTTGAATCTGGATATTGTTGTTTCCATAATTCATACATTCGCTTTAAATAACCTCTTTTTTCTGGCTCTGAGTTGTAGTAACAGGCCATTATGGCACGGTTTTCATCTGCACTATATTTTTGTCATTTTGTTGGCTGGTCCACTTGTAGCCCACTTGTCGACAGATGTACAGGACCCCAACATCCGCCGCGGCCCTTGTTAACCCGCGCGATGACTGATGCGGTATAAAATGTTTATTCGTTTTTTTCACCATATTGTATGATTTGGTGGGTTTTTTTTATGGGGCCAGTTGCCAACCTGACCCCAACCCTCCTCCTTTCTCATCCGGGCTTGGGACCGGCAATGGTGGAGTTTTGATGCTTTTTCCATTGTGTCACTAGGTGCTTTGATTTTAATGCCTAGTTCTTTAGTGACTATTACAGCTGCACTGTACATTAACTGATTCGTTTCCAAGATGGATCCCGGTTTGATTGATGAAAGCACTGCATTAACCATTTTCATAATAGGGGCCAAAATTTTCTTAGGCACAGTTTTTAATGATGGTAAACGTTGCCTTTCCTCAGTAGACAGAAAATGCTCCATGATCTTGTCCTTTAATTCTTTTTGTTTTTGAGTTAGTTCATCAGTTGGTTCAATGATATTTGGTTCTGGTGGTAGCGTTGTTATTTCCTCCCCGTCATCTTTTTCTGGGCGTTCTGCTACAATGTCTTTAGTTGTGTCTTGAGTATTGGTTGTTTCCGCTTGTGATGTTGTTTTTTTATTTTTGCAAATTGCCTGAATTTCCTCAAGTTCAACTTCACTAAACACTTTATTCCGTATTATTATTATTATTATTATTATTATTATTATTATTATTATTATTATTATTATTATACAATTGTATCACAGTGGCCAGTTGTTTTGCCGTATTTGGCATTGGTTACTAGTCGGGCCCCACCCAGGGGCCTAGGACGTCGTAACGTATTTTCATAATATGCGTGCAGATCCAAGCAGTGCGGCTTTTTGCATTTGACTGATGGTGATTTTGTCAATTTTTAACTGTTTTAAATGTAATTCCAGTGCTTTTGGAATAGCACCCAGTGTGCCGATTATCACTGGAATTACCACTGCGGTTTGTGCCATAATCGTTGAATTTCAATTTTTAAGTTCTGGTATTTTGCGATTTTTTCATATTCCTTCTTGTCGACCCTGCTATCACCTGGTATTGCAATGTCTATGATTGTAACCTTATTTTTCTCAACCAGTGTGATGTCTGGTGTATCATGAGCCAGTATTTTGTGTATTTGTATGCGAACATCCCACAAGATCTTGACCATCTGATTTTCGGTGACTTTTTCAGGCTTATGTTCCCACCAGTTTGTTGCTGTTTTAATATTATAATTTTTGCACAAATTCCAATGGATCATTTGTGCTACTGAATTTTTATTATTATTATTATTATTATTATTATTATTATTATTATTATTATTATTATTATTATTATTATTATTATTATTAGGTTAATCTTTGGTGAGATTCACAGCCTTTGGGGCTGGTTGGTAGCTCAACAGCTCGAGTCCTAACCAAGGACCTAGGAACTGTTACGGTAATGTCAGAGGTTATAAGCTGTTCCAAGTAGGGTGTTTTTTTGTAGAATCAAAATGTTCAAGTCTGATAAATTTAAAATTTCCAAATAGCGAAGTAGCCCTTTGGGTATTTCTCCAAGGGCTCCAATTACAATCCGAACAACACACAATTTCTTTTTCCACAGTCTTCCAACTTCCAACTTTTTCAACTTCAATTTGCAAGTCCCGGTACTTTGTGATTTTTTCTTCTTGCTGTTTATCTTCAATTCGGGCATTTCCAGGTATTGCAATGTCAATGAACCATACTTTTTTCTTTTCAACTATTGTTATGTCAGGTGTGTTGTGGGCCAAGTGCCTGTCAGTCTGGATTCTGAAGTTCCACAAGATCTTGACTTTCTCATTCTCTAAAACCTTCTGAACCTGATGTTCCCAGTGGTTTTTGCTGTACTCAAATCCAAACTTTTGGCACAATTTCCAGTGAATGAGCTTAGCAACGTGGTCATGGTGTTGTAGGTAGTCAGTTTGTGAAATTTTGCTGCACCCACTGATCAAGTGGTCGACTGTCTCGTCTTTGTCATTACAGAGGCGACATTTTCTGGTAACATGTTGAATTTTTGCCTTCATGCAGTTTGTGGCTAAGGCTTGTTCTTGAGCTGCCAAAATAAAGCCTTCTGTTTCTTTTTTCAGTGCTCCTGATCTTAATCAGTTCCAAGTTAGCTTTTGGTCAGTTTTGCCTTCAATACTTTTAAAGTATTGGCTATGCATAGCTTTGTTTTTCCAATTTTCAGCTCGCTTCTCAATTACTTCTTTCTTATATTCAGCTTTTGACTTATTTGTCTTTAAAAGGGCTCCTTTATTTACTTCCTTAATCATTGGTTCTTCACTTTTCTGGATGTGTTTTTCTTCTTCCACAGTCTGTTTTACTTGTAGGAGTCCTCAACCACCCTCTGCTCTTGGTAGATATAATCAGTCAACGTCACTTTTAGGGTGCAAAGCATGATTCATTGTCAAAAGCTTCCTTGTTTTTCTGTCCAAATTGTCCAACTTCCTCTGGACCCAGTCAATTATTCCTGCAGAGTATTGACTCACAGTTATAGCCCAGGTATTTATGGCTTTTATGATGTTTCCTCCACTCAATTTGGACTTTAATATCTTGCGAATTCTTCAATCTACTTGCCTGAAGTTAATTCCTTGACTTTATTATGCATTAAGTCAGAGGCCTCTAAAATCCCCAAGTACTTGTAGCCTTTTTCTGGTTTTACTGCCTTTATCATTTCTTCATTCTCAAGTTCTATTCCATCATCTTCTATGACCTTGCCTGCTTGGGTTGCCATTTGTGCACATTTGTCAATTCCAAACTGCATACCAATGTCTTGGCCAAATTCTTTTGTGCTTTCAATTAATAAATTCAGTTCAGTTTTTGTTTTACCAATCAGCTTCAAATCATCCATGTACACCAAGTGCGAATTTTCAGTCCTTTCTTTGCAAGTTTGTATCCATAGTTCATCTTCTTCAAAATGATTGTCAGTGGTAGCATTGAGAGTATAAAAAGTAGGGGCGAAAAGGAATCACCCTGGAAAATGCCTCATTTAATTTCAACTTTACCCAGTATTTCACCCAATAGTAGTAGTAGTAGTAGTAGTAGTAGTAAGTAGTAGTAGTAGTAACAACAACAACAACAACAACAATAATAATAAAAACAAAACATTGCATGGCCAATTTCTGGAAAAAATAAAAGATAAAGTAGACAGTGAAAAAACTTGGTTATGGTTAACAGCAGGTACATTAAACAAAGAAACAGAGTCACTAATCCTGACTGCACAAGAACAAGCTATCCACACAAATGCCATTAAGGCCAAAATCGAAAAATCTTCTGATGATGCCAAATGCAGACTTTGCAAAGAAGCTGATGAAACTTTTGATCACATACTCAGCTGCTGTAAAAAAATCATGCAGACTGATTATAAATTGCGGCACAATTCATTGGCACAAATGATCCATTGGAATTTGTGCAAAAATTATAATATTGAAACAGCAACAAACTGGTGGGAACATAAGCCTGAAAAAGTCACCGAAAATCAGATGGTCAAGATCTTGTGGGATGTTCGCATACAAACAGACAAAATACTGGTGCATAATACACCAGACATCACACTGGTTGAGAGAAATAAGGTTACAATCATAGACATCGCAATACCAGGTGATAGCAGGGTCGACAAGAAAGAATATGAAAAAATCGCAAAATACCAGGACTTAAAAATTGAAATTCAACGATTATGGCACAAATCAGCAGTGGTAATTCCAGTGGTAATCGGCACACTGGGTGCTATTCCAAAAGCATTTAAAACAGTTAAAAATTGACAAAATCATCACGCATATTACGAAAATACGTTACGACGTCCTAGGCTCCTGGGTGGGGCCCGACTAGTAACCAATGCCAAATCCGGTGAAACAACTGGCCGCTGTGATACAATTGTATAATTATTATTATTATTATTATTATTATTATTATTATTATTATTATTATTATTTATTGTGGATTATATTGTTTGGCTTATACAATTATTTTATCTAGGGTAGCATAGATTTTGGGGTATAAAAATCCCATTTTGCAGTTGGGTAGCACAGCAATTACATTTTTTTTGTGACATTGGTTCTGTCTTTTAAGATGTAGTTGTGAACAATCCCCTACTTGAGTCCTCAAAGGCGGCATCTATGTTTTATGTAAAAATGAAAGTGGATGCTTCTCTCCTATTGCAAAAATGAACAGAAGAGAGCGCAAGTTTGAAGTTTGCCCCATTTTCATTAGCAGTGAAACTTATTTCCAGTATTTAAAAATTTGGTCAATTAACTTTTTAGCTTTCGTGGTTTGTGTGTTTGTGTCTGTGTGTGTGTGTGTGTGTGTGTGTGTTTGTGTTTGTAGTGGGTTGCTACCGGCATTATTGCTGGTTTGGCGTGCAATTTTTTTTGCGTGCACTCTCTTCACTCATACGCCTGCCAAACATGCGCTCCACTCTGTGAGGGGACTTGGTCTGAGAGAAAATCATTTTTTACTTCAGTTGCATTCTTTTCTTGAAGCTTTATCCTAGCTTCACTAGTCACCTAGGTAGAATATAGCCTAAAAACCATCACAATTCCAACCGAGTTTAGCATTAAGCGGGCAGCATTTATTGAAATATCAAACTCAGTGGAGAAGGAAACAGTGTTGGGTGAACCATGAATGTTAGTCTGAAATACAACAGTTGAAAGGAACATGGAAGAATGCTTGGCATAAAAAAGAGAAGGCAATATAGGAAATTATGGTGTGTAAAGCTGTATTTCTTCTTGATTGGCCCTTATCTAAAAAGACATTTTAAAAGAGACATCTTTGTTGTCAAAGTATAAAGATGAGGCATAAAACAATATTCCAACACTGTTACAACATATGTTATCATAACATAACATATTTTAAAATATCTGTTGACTTTTGGCTACATCTTTAGGGTCACCTCATTCACCAGTCTAGAGATTCATTTGGGATTACTATTTTGTGAAAACCTGAAACACCCTTTTATTTTTCTTTGCTTGTGGTTCTTGGCTCGGACTCTGTACATAGTTATGTAATAATACCCTCTACTCTTTACCACTTTATTCTGCCTAGGAATTTCTAATGTGGTAAAAATGTAATTTTCATAGAAGAGATCTTTTGCCCTTTTGATGTTCATTTTCTGTCATGGGCTATATTTGGCTTTATTAAAAAATAGTTTTAAGGAAGTTAGGAACTTTCTTTATGGAAACTGCCAGATAGTGGTAGTCACAGAAAACAGTCTGTGACATGTATTGTCTCTAATTTAAGGCCACTTTTTATTTTAAGATTGGAATTGGATTAGAAATACCTGATTAGAAAGTGATATTGCTTAATATTTCAGACAGTGAATTACACTTGGCTTTACATGTTGTATTGTGACATGTTTGAAACATAATTCACAGAACGAACTACAATTTGCTACATTTACATAATATACACAGCATAAACTACAGGTTATGAAGCACAGTAACTATGTTCACACCGTATGCTTGGCCAAATTCAAACAAGTCATATGTTTAAAAATTTTTGAAATATATGTTTTAAACTTTTTAGTGTTGGGGAGACTTTTGGGCACTGAGTGCCGAAACGGGACCGCACATGTGGGGAGAAGCATCAGAAACTGGAAGTGTGCACATATGCGCCGGACACCTGGTCTTCCAGTTTCTGGTGTGCATACACGCACGAAGACCAGCTGGCTAGTGCGCATGTGTGCACTGGAAACCAGAAGCTCAGCTTCCCAGTACGTGCACACACACTAGGGAGCTGCTCTTCCAGTTTCCAGTGCTCCCACACAGGTGAAGACCAGCTGGCTAGAACCTGGAAGTGCAATGGGCAATGGCTGGTGTGCCTGGACAGATGGCTCTGTGTGCTACTTCTGGCACGTGTGCCATAGGTTCACCATCATGGTTTTAGGCTTTCCAAATTTTTCTCAGTGCCAGTAGTCTTTTCTCAAAATGGAAGAAAATTCATCTGAATGAATAGTTTGGCACTCTCAAATGATATATCATATGCTTATTTTTATAGTTGGATTCTATATAACTTTAAGCTAAGAATTCTTTTTAAGTACTTTAAATCTTTCTTTTTCATGGTAAACATTTGAGTTAAGATATTTGAATTATTATGAATCAATGGAAGAGAGGCACCAAAGCATGTTGTAACCAGTTGATATACTTCTTTTTCTTTTATAATAGATACCTGTGTTTTGTTTTTTCCTGTGATGATGCTTTTTTTTGTGTGTGTGTGTGTTTTTTAATTTTTTCTCGTTATTTTTTTTTGTTTTTTTTCTTCCTTTTTTCTTGTTATTTGTATGTATTGTGTAATAAAAATAAAAATTTATTTATTAAAAAAAAAAAAATCTTTCTTTTTCATGATGCACTCTGATTTTTTAAAGTACCTTTAAGTCTTCTGTCTGAGCTTCATATTGTAATAAAGAAGGAACGTTTGGAAATACCCCTATTGGATTTGCTACTTAATTCACTTCTTTTTATTTCTATAAAAGGGGAAAAAGTAACTTCATTTTTCTTGTTCTTTATTCACTGCCATGTAGAGAGCTTCTAGATTTTGCCTCTGATTCCTTCAGAAATCCCCCAGTAAAGGTGGAATGATGTGCGTTACAATAGAGGTGGTTGTAAGGGCAGCTGACAGACGAAATGTTACAGTGGCATGCATTGTATCCTAAGCAGGGCTGTATATAGACCTCATGATGGGCTGGCTTAGCTATTTACTTAGAAGCATTTCTAGAGGGCAACCTCATTGGGTTAAAAAAGCGTGCCTGAACAAGGAGCCTGTTGTTTGTGCTTGGCTTCTCTCACTCACTGGCAGAAAAAACACAAATGCCTGGCAGTTAGAAAACTATTCAGTAGACAGAGGTGTCTAGGGGGCCTCGGTCACTCATCAGATGCTGCAAAAGCCTTCACCCTGTTGTAATTCCTGGATAAAAGCAGTGCCAGATCAGCTGTCTTCATTTTCCACTGGAAATACTAAGAAAACCTCTAAAGAGAGTTTGTGGCTTAGAGACTAGATGTGAAAATTATTCATATTCATTCTCTCTCTCTCTCTCTCTCTCTCTCTCTCTCTCTCTCTCTCTCTCTCCCTCCCTCCCTCCCTCCCTCCCTCCCTCCCTCTCTCTCCCTCCCTCTCTCTCTCTCTCTCTCTCTCTCTCTCTCACACACACACACACACACACACCACACACACACACTCCCCCTGCCGCACTCAGAAATAGCATCCAGAGTACATACTCTGTGCTAAGTCTTTGCTTATTTGAGGTGACTGTCAGATATTGCTAATACTATATCATCAGTCTCAATTTGTATCTGCTTGTCTGAAATGATTTCAGACTCTGGATTAACCTGTTATTTATTTATCTCTATTCCACTTTTATTATTTTTATAAATAAATCAAGACGGTGAACACATATTATACTCTTTTCCAGAGGAGGGGAGGGAGTGGTCACCTGTGGTTTTCTCAAAGCCTGATTGGTCCAAAGACTGAGAGCAAAGCCCTTCCAATCCTGGCCCAGTTTTCTCTAAGTCTTTCTTGGTCCAAGTACTGTTGAGAATTTTCATAGGTAGGCTAGTTTTATTGAGATCTGGTTTCTATTTGGCTTAATTGGGCACTTTAAAAGTTTTACTAAATTCTAAATTGTGCAGCTGCGGCCCCAAGGGACAGTTCTCTGTATCAGGCGGTTGGGGAGGGCCCTGTGGGGCGTTTTAGCCTCCCCCCGCGGGCCTGAAGCCTCAGCCCTATCCCCGGGATTGCGGGGGTGCCAGCTCCCATTTTCAGCTGCTAACAGAGCAGCTCTCCCTGTATGGAACGGCGGCGGCAGTAACTTCGGCGCCACATAGAGTGCTCAAGCCGCCCGTGGAACAGCTGTTCGCTCTGGGTGGCTGCTGCTCCACTGATAATTGCCTGGCTGTGTAGGAGGACGAGCGGGGGTGAGGAGAGCATGCCTGGGTGCCATGTGGCTCTCCCCGACTGCGTTTGGTGCGGCACCGGCCCCTGGAAGTCCGGCTGAGCTGCTTGTGCTTGTTGGCGGCCGCTTGCCTGTGCACGGAGCTCCGGCGGCCATTTTGGCTGCCGCCACATGCGAGAGGCCTCTGTTTCAGCCTGCAACGAAGGGGAAGCCTGGCAAGGAGAATTTTTGGCCTTATTCCCCACAGGCTTTTAGGCCCTGGTCCTGGCAGGGCCCACGGAGGCCTGTGTTCCTGCTTCCCTCGTCGGACACGTGAGTATGGACGAGAGAGTGGAGATACCCCAGGGCCGCCCTTGTTTCCTCCTCTCCGGTGGTATCGGGCGATGCAGCGGATAAGTTGAAGCCGGAGGATAAGCGTGCGGAGCTTACCTTGTGGAAGAATTTTAATGCCACGGCATGGGCTATCAAGTCTGCGGCTTCGGCCTCCTACTTTAACCACGTCACCGTTATGTGACTTAAGAAGCTCCAGGAGCGCATCCCCATCCAAGACGAGCGGCTCTACCAGGATCTCTTCAAGATCATGGCGGCCTACCAGTTCTCCGCTGATGCGACCCTGGACATGGTCAAGTTTGCTTCCAGTGCCCTGGTCACCTCTCGTAGGCTCCTTTGGCTGCGTCACTGGCAGATGGATAACAAGGCAAAGTGGGATTTGGCGGCCGCCCCTTTCAAGGGGCCCAATCTTTTCAGGGAGGCCCTCGTCCCCATCCTTGTAGAGAATAAGGACAAGAAGAAGGTTCTTCCTTCTAATGCTAAGAAGCCTGAGACTAAGTCACACCATTACCGTAGACAAAGGTATAGGGTTGCGGATTACGGCTATAACCAGCATTTTTCTTCTTTCCACTCTGATAGGCAGTTCCCTGGGTCGTCCTTTCAGGACAGGAATCGTATCCAGAACCAGTCCAGGCGGCCCTTTCGTGGAGGAGGCGGCCGTCCCTTCCGCAGGGGAAAGTGACTCGAACCCGAGCTGTCCCATCGTTGGCTGCCTCTCCCTCTATGCGGATCAATGGGACGAAACCACTTCGGACACTTGGGTCCAAGCCACGGTTCGTCACGGTCTCAGGTTAGAATCTCTCTCCACCCCTCCGAACCTCTTCAGGTCGTTTCCTCCGTCTCGGAGCCAGGTGCGCCGCCGCCTGATGGATCAGGCGATTGCCCACCTTCTCGACATTCGGGCGGTGGAGGCAGTTCCTCTAGAGGAACGAGGATTGGGCCACTACTACAATCTGTTCGTGGTTCCGAAGAGCACGGGGGGCTCTAGGGCGATTTTAGACCTCAAGCGCCTGAACCGGTTCCTGGTGTACAGGCATTTCAAAATGTCCTTCAAATCTATCCTTCAGGGCATCAGAAAAAGGGACTTCCTGGCCTCCGTGGACCTCACGGAAGCCTATCTTCACATACCTATTCTGCCCGCTCACCGCCAGTTCCTGAGGGTCTCGCAAGGGTCCTGCTATTACCAGTACAGGGCTCTTCCCTTCGGGCTGGCCTCGGCTCCCTGGACTTTCATGAAGGTTCTGACGGCCCTGGCGGCTCACCTGCGCTCCATCCCAGTGCGGCTCCAATGTTATTTGGACGATGTCTTGGTTCAGGTGGGGTCTCTTCCTCAGGCCATCTCGAATCTTCGGCTCACCATTTGAAGCCTTCAGAGTCTGGGCTTTTCGGTGAACTTCGCCAAGAGCCATCTTTCCCCCTCCACGTGTATTCTACACCTGGGGACAGTCATCGACTCCGTGTCGGGGGTGGTGCGGCTGTCCCCAGAACGTCAGAGCAGCCTTCGTCAACTGGCGGAAAGCGTTCACGTTGGCTGAGTTGGGCGACTCTGGACAATGGCGAATGGCAGCTCCACCCGTCGCTATTTCGGAGGATCTGTCAGAGGTTCGGGACTCCTCTGGTGGATCTGTTTGCCTCGCCCGCGAACTTTCAGCTTCCTTGGTTTTTCACCCGTTTCCAGTCCAGGTCGGCGGAGGGCACGGACGCCCTCAGGAGCCGGTGGCCCTCGGGCCTTCTTTATGCATTCCTCCCATTCCTCTCATCCTGTGGACCATCAGGAACATGGTGGTCATTGTGGTGGCCCCTTATTGGCCCAGGAGGCCCTGGTTCGCAGACCTGGTCCAGCTGTCGGTGGCCCCTCCGTGGAGGATTCCACAGGGGGAGGTGGTCTTGCTGCAGGGGGCTTTGATTCACCCGGAGCCCCAGTGGCTCCATCTGACCGCCTGACTCTTGAACGGTGGCTTGTAAAGGGGGCTAATCTGTCCTCCAGGGTCATTCATACCATCGAGGCATCTCGGCATCCATCGACGACCCGCATTTACAATTCCACCTGGACGGCCTTTGTCTGGTGGTGCTCTCCTCTGGGCATTTCTCCCGATAGGGCCACCATTCCTAACCTCTTAGACTTCCAGCAGAAGGGTCTTGAAAGTGGGCTTACGCAGGTGGCGGCTTTGTCATCGATCCCGGGGTGTGTGGGATCTTCTTCTCTCTCCCATGTCCCCCTGATCAAGCATTTTCTGAAGGGGGTGGCTAATCTCAGGCCTCCCCCCATCCAAAGGTTCCCCACATGGGATCTTCCCCTGGTGCTCAGGGCCTTGACAGGGGCCCCATTTGAACCTCTCTGGTCGATTCATCTGCAGTTCTTGTCACTGAAGGTGGCCTTCCGGTGGCGGTTACCTCCGCCCGATGTATTTCAGAACTGGGTGCCCTGTCTTCCAGGGACGACCTTTGCCATTTTCACCAGGACAGGGTGGTACTTCGCCTTGATCCTACCTTCATCCCGAAGGTGAATACTCCCTTTCATAGGGCTCAGGAGATCGTCCTGCCTGACTTTTGCCCGGGTCCGTCCAATTATAGAGAGAGGCTCTGGCATCGGTTGGACATCCGCCACGCTCTGCGGATCTACCTCTGGCGGACCGAGGGGGTCCGTAGGTTGGAGGCCTTGTTTGTTTCGTTCCAGCCAGGGACGCTGGGTTCTAGGGTGTCTTCGGCTACCATCGGCCGTTGGCTGCGTCAGGCCATTGTGGAAGCTTACGGGGCTTCGGGTCATCCGGCCCTGTTGGGCATCATGTCTCATTCTACCAGGAATGCCATGATTACGGCGGCGTGGGCCGCAAGGGCCCCGTTTGAGGACATCTGTCGCGCGGCCACTTGGGATTCTCCGACGCCTTTCATCCGACATTACCGTCTGGATGCCTTCGCATCTGCGGATGCGTCGTTTAGTCGGAGGGTCTTGCAGAGGGTGGCGGCTGATGCTCCCCTTGGGTCCTAGTGGTTTCTTGTTCTCCCTCCCTGGGACTATAGCTTGGGTATGTCCCACAGGTGACCACTCCCTCCCCTCCTCTGGAAAAAGAACGTTGGTCTTACCTGAACGTGTTTTTTAAGAGGAGGGGAGGGAGTGGTCACGACCCGCCCTGGGTTGTGTTCTGTTGGGGCCAAGGGGAGGGCCCGGGTGGACCCGGGGGTTTGGTTGTTGTTGTTTTTGCTGTTTCAATTGTACCATTTCGACTTCGAGAAACTGGGCCAGGATTGTAAGGCACCAGTATTTAAGGCTTTGCTCTCAGTCTTTGGACCAATCAGGCTTTGAAAAAACCACAGGTGACCACTCCCTCCCCTCCTCTTAAAAGACACGTTCAGGTAAGACCAACGTTCTTTTCTTCATCTTATTTTTACCACCACCACAACCACCACCACCACCACCACCACCACCACAACAACAACAACAACAAAAACAACAACAACCACCTATGAGATGGGTCGGACTGTGAACAAATTACAAGCTTGTATTAAGTTTTCATTGTACAAATAACACTGGGTAAGGCAAAACCATCAACCAAAAGGCTGAACATAATATTTGTCAAATTATGAGAATACGTCCTTCCTTTTTCTTTCCACAAATAACAAGTAAGGCCTTCGCTTCCATCCATTGAAGATATAAATAAGAAATCAAGTTAGTGAAGACTCTGCAATAAACTTTTCTCCCCCTTCCCCCAGACATGAACCTTGTTCATAAATCATTTGTTTGGCGTTTATGGTTTGAAACAGAAAAAAGATAATATGCAGCTTGCCTCCAATGTGGTATCCCAGCAATAGCCTAGCTCTCTGATAATTGCATATTTAGCATAATTGCCTGCTGAGAGCTCTTACAATTAAGATACCTGGTGATGAGCTATGTTGGTTGACCAGTGTGGATGTATATAATGGTATGTGGGAATAACTTTGGGATATGTGGCAACAAGTTGCTGCCTAGAAAATAGTAAGATAAGAGGGAGCATAGCCCATGGCTGTATAGTGGGCAGACGAAGAGGCTCAGAGGGAACTCCTTCTAAATTATTGGGATGTAATTATGACAGTAGGAAAACTGTACTTTCAGTCTTGCAAGGGTTTTAATGTTTCAGAATAAAGTAAAATTAGCTTATCTGGCCATTTATCCTGTCTGGTCTATCTGTTAAGGCTGACTTTAAAGGATTCTTTTCAATTAGATTCAGTACTGGAGGGTGGTCCAATGAAATGATAAGACACTAGAATAAATTCCCTTTCCAGAACTTTGTTGTGGCTCTAAAACTTGATATTTTTTATTAGAAGTTTTAAAGATTAGAAATGATTTTGTCTTATTTTTAATTGATTTTGATGCTTTATGATTTTTAATCAAAATGCTCCTTATAAATATGTTGCCACAAACAGCTGGATCATTCCTTTTTGTGTTGAAAAAGTTTTGTTGCTTTGGTGGCAAATATTGGCCAACAGCTATTAGCTGGTATAAATTTAGGTTGGTTAACATTGTATTCAGAAATAGAGGCATGAACATTTATAGTGCTAAAGAAATTTTGATCAAGATGTGTGGTCATTCATGCTTTTAACTCTTTCTCTTCTTTATCACAAAGCATTTGCAGGTTTTAAATGTTAGTTTAGCACTACATAAATCATGGCATATATGACCATCAATGTGTGTTTGTCATGGCATCACTCACCTGGCTCCCTCTTGTTTTTGCACTAAAGGAAATGTGATGCAGAAAGCATCATGTTTTATAAAATGATGAGCATAAACACAGCTTACTATATTTATATTGGCTTATTCACCAAATTTGACTAACAATAATAACATTAAGTTAAAATAATTTAACGAAGCACTATTACATATACACACAGCAAAAATCTGCATATGTAAATATTTAACCAACACTGTTTTAGTCTTAGTTCATATAATTTATATATTTATATATATATATATATATATATATATATATATATATATATATATATATATATATATATATATATATATATATATATACATATACATATACATATACATATACATATACATACACATACACATACACATACACATACACATACACATACACATACATATATACATATATACATATATACATATATACATATATACATATATACATATATACATATATATACATATATATACATACATACATACATACATACATACATACATACATACATATATATATATATATATATATATATATATATATATATATATATATATACATATATATATATGCCAAATACCACTCACTCATCATGAAATATCCAAAACCATAAAGCCTACAAACTTGAAATTTGGCACGTATGTTCCTCTTGGCTTCTAGGAGCTTGCTAAGAAAGGATTTTTCGAAATAACCATCAGATCATTAGTATTTCTTATACAGTAATTAACACACTCTGATGCTAAGGAGTTCTACTGCTCCTCCTCATCTGAAAAGAACTCTGTTCCAACTACCAGTTGCCTTATATTAACATAGTCTGATGCTAAGGAGCTAGACATTCTACTCCCCCTCCCCATATGAAAAGATCTCTGTTCCAACTGCCAGTTGCCTCACATTCCGTTACCTCAGTTCAAACTGGCAGACATTCCACTCAGGAGCAGTCCAGGGCTCCTAAACATTGGTACCTCACTAAAATGTCTACGCCTTCCACCTATGGAACTGCTTCCAGACTCAAGGCCATGGGAGCGATATTTCCTTATGTGTTTCAATCTCTGACCATAATTGAGCCAATGGATTGAATTGGAGTGAATTGGATTTCTCCTGCATTGTCCGATCACATAGTTTCATCATGAAGCACAGGTATCCAGCTAGTTGAATATAAAAGTTAAGATTTAAGCAACAATATTTTCCTTGCAACTTCTAACAGTCTTCTTCAAACTGAATTCTCCAGATAGCTTTGACTTCAACTTCCATACTATCTATATCCATGTTGTTTAGACATTGGTAGATATTGGTATAGTAACGCTGGAGAACAGAGTGCTGCTTTGTTATGTGTTAGGGATATGAAGCTGTAGATTCCATGCAATTCCACTCAGACCCTTCTGTGTTCTTGAAATATGTTCAGGTGATCAATTCTTACTAAAGTAAGTTTGTGTGTGTGTGTGTGTGTGTGTGTGTGTGTGTGTCTGTCTGTCTGTCTGTCTGTCTGTCTGTCTGTCTGTTTGGTAGTACATTCATTATATGCAGAATTCAATTCACTTGAATTCAACATTCATTTTAGTACCATTGAGCTGACTATATTTATGTGATTTATAAAGTCTGGTCTACTTTTTTTCCTCACTTATTCCAATAGAGGAAAATAATGAATATTTAGAATTTTAAAGAATCAGGATGTTCTGTCAATATTAGTATCCTTTACTAATTGGTATTTCGCCACCATTAGCAAGTCTCCATTTATAGTGCATGCTGTATTTGGCAGATTAATGTGCATCTGTTGTAGCATGCTAATGATACATTACTGGAATGTGTTTATTGCTTTCCTCCGTCTTCTTGCTTGAGTTCTGTCAAGGCAAATTAAAGGAGTTGACAGTGTCTTGGATAGCAATAGCTAACCAAGTCCAAGTCTTAAACAACATACATGGAACATAAAATAGAAATATCGAAACTTTCAGTTTGTATCATTGTGGAAAGATTTCCCCCTACCTCAACTAAATTTGGACAAACAGCATAACATTGTTATATAAATTGGCTTCTGCCAATTGAATTAGCCATGGTAATAACTCTGAAACATATGTAAGAGTAATTTAAAAGAAATCAGTATTGTTTATGCTTGTTTAAAAAAGTTCAGCAGATTTAGTAAAATGATTAAATAACAATGAATATAAACATATTTCTGCATGTGCCCACATAGGTTTCCACTGCAATCATATAATTTTTAGTTTTTAAAAGATAAAGTTTTAAAAAATGATGAGAGAGCATTGTAAACTTAAATCACATCCAGGGATTTCAGAATATTATTTTGCAGCTTCTATAAGTAGAAACATAATCCTAGAAAGTGTAATGAATAATGATGATGATTAAAATTGTAACACAAGGAAAGAATGCAGAATGATTAAAGACAAGCCAACATGGTCATTTGAAATCTAATGTTATCTCTCTGTTCATCAGAAGAGAGTCTGTGCTGTAATGGAAGGAAACCTTTGGATCCAACCCCAAAATTTCTACATACTTATAATTTGTAAAATAAGGAAGATCTGCAGAAATTTAGACTGTTCACTTTTTTCACTTCTGAAAATAATTTGGATCTCAGT
This sequence comes from Thamnophis sirtalis, assembly GCF_051295495.1. Lineage (NCBI taxonomy): Eukaryota > Metazoa > Chordata > Lepidosauria > Squamata > Natricidae > Thamnophis > Thamnophis sirtalis. The sequence goes on from NW_028261391.1 coordinate 55,570,664, forward strand.
TTAAATTTCATTTGTTTCATTGGCATCCTAAAATATGACATTGGTATAAATAACATATCCAGTCAGTATCTGATTATTATATATGATTTTTTCTATTTTTCTTTATATCAAAGATAATTAAAATTCTTAATTTTAATTAAACCTTATCAAAAATCTAGTCCCTAACCCTAACCCTAGCCCTAATATTTTCTGAGTACATGTAGCATGTTGCCAATTTGGAAAAGGTACCTAACAACACATTACTGCATAAATAGGATTTAACAATTTTTTCCATTGCCAAAGATGCAGAATAAGATTTTTCCCCTATTTCTTCTATTGGTTTATGAAATTCCATATTTTTGATTTTAGCTAAAAAGCCTTAACTTCTGAAAATAACTTACCCTCACTTTGGAAATGCAACCTAAGGTGATAGAATGGTCCTTTGGAATTGCTGGGTTGCAAAGGTTTAGAAAATATCTATTTAAGCACGAATTGGGTTCATGGATGTAGACCTGATACCGTTAATTGTTCCTACAAATCTCTCTTTCTTGAGCAGATTGTGTGTGGATTGGTGAAGTTTATAGATCTATATCCATATAAGTCATTCACTTGTTCATTCAGATAATTAAGGTGAAAGGTGTTGCAAAAAGTAGGCAAAATAATATTTTGTAATTTTAAAAAGTTGAATCTGTATATTTTAGTATAGCATATCCCGCTACTTAATGAGAGTCGATGGTGCATGATGATAGCCATATGCATATTGTTACAGCTACATCTGTAGGTACTATCAATCTGCAGCTTTCACTTAGAGAATCACATTTTCTTTCTTTGTTCTTCTCATCTGATTACCTGCCAATAACCCTTTCAGGAAAGTAAGCTTTTCCCTTTCCTTCTCTTATAGAGCAGCAAGCAGTGTAGGTTGCCAAAATGGTTTGGCAAAATGCACAGCCTCTCTAGCACTGAAGAAGACCATCAAATCCCATTTATTTAGTTATTGCATGCTTTTTTGCTTGCAGGTGAACTATTCTATTCTATTTATAGGAGAAACACCAAGTTCATACTGTTTGAATTAAAAAAAAACTTTTGGGTGGGGTAGAAGCACTGTTTTCAGCCAGTGTCATCTGATAGTTAACACTCCTGAGCATATCAATGAGATGTTCATATTTTGAGAAGAAAAGCTCTTTGAAAAAAAGGATTGTTAAACACTAATAACAATTCTCTTTTTCTATTCTATTTTCATTTTTATGGACTATTAAGGATTTAGTTCATCTTTTTGTTTAATTATGCTGCGCACTGTACGAATGAACATTTTTGTTATGGTCACTAACCAGAATTAAGTATATAGTGCTATCTCTATCTCTCAAAGGCTGAAGGACAGTGGACTCCACTGGAGGTTTAATTGCAAATGTTTAATATTACATTCTTCATATATACATATTTTTAACACTGTAAGATTGTTAATAGAATATTTCAATGTGTGATTTAAGCAAGGTATGTTCTGCACATGTTTAAATAATACAAGCAAGAAAATAAAGTTTAATTCACCTCATTGAATTTGATAGCAGCATTTTCTCTTCTGTTGGTGTAGTCTCATTTCCTTTTACAATTTTCTGCTCATGGTGAAATTGGTCACAATTAGCATAGAGCTTAAAATATTATCCCCCCAAAAATAATCACCTTATGTGAGACGGCCGGCCATATACGATAGATAGATAGATAGATAGATAGATAGATAGATAGATAGATAGATAGATAGATAGATAGGTAGGTAGGTAGGTAGGTAGGTAGGTAGGTAGGTAGGTAGGTAGATAGATGATAGAAAGATAAATCTTTCTTTGCTCCTCATGTTAAATATCATCTGTGATAGCTTGAATGCTGAGCAGTGCTGACTGGTCAGCAATGCCAGCTATCAGAAATCTAGGGAGGTCTGCATATATAACTGCAACTGAAACTTTTATCACCACCACTGCAGGAGAAAGACTTTCATTTGGCTGTGCCGGTCCATCAAACTATTTTATTTATGTGCTTCAAAGCCTTTAAAAATTCTTTTAGGGTACATCAGTAGGGAGTTAATAGAAACTTTGAAATAGGAAAAATGCCTGTGGGTTAAGCAGAAAACCCCAGTTGCCTGAGTCAAGCAAAATGCTTGTACTGTTGTTGATAGGTCATTTGCCGAAGGGGAGTTGAATGGATTGCTCTCTATTCTTCCAATCGTGATCTGCAGTTGCTTTCTTTTTGGAAAAGAGGTATCTCCTCCTTCTCAGGGCTAGATAGAATATAATTTGGAATGCTGTATTAAAGATAATGTAGTTTTCAAGCGTGAATGTAATATTTAATATTGTCCAGAGTCATGTTTTAGGAATTGTCAAGGGACTCATGTTGAATACATCTATGTTGCATCATTGAACAATTTCCCTTTATATTTTGGGAAGTTAAATAATGAAGAAGGATTCTCTATCACCATCTGCTCTATCAATAGAGACAACTTTAATCTTTTCCCAAGCATTCTTGAAGAGAAGCAAGTTAAAAGAGAATGTTACTTCCTTAAAAGACTAAAATATCTGAAGCACAAATGTGCTGCTCCACCTCCTGTCTGCTAAATAGGATTATAGGATTTAATTCTGGGAGAAATTTTACATCTTGATGGAGGCAACTTTTCATATCTTTTTTTTAAATGGAAAAAGCAGATGGAATGTGATGTGATATTAAATTCCCATCAGATTGCATACTTTTCTAGATATAATTTGTGATTTTGAAGGCAAGAGAGACATTGGATCAGCAGTATAAAACCCAACAGGAGACTGGAATCACTGCAGGACTATATATATATCAGGGGTGTCAAACTCAAGGCCCATAGGCTGAATCTGGTCCATAGGGTGTTTAGATCTGACCCACAGGACCATCCTGGAAACAGCGAAAGACCAGCCCGTGGTGCCTCTGTCAGTAAAAATGGAGCTGAGGCCACGTGCAGTTATCCCGAGCTCCATTTTCACTGACAGAGTGCTTGGGCCACCATAGACACTCCCAATACAAGTGATGTCAAGCAGGCCATGGCCACCCTGGCCATACCTATCCAGCCCCCTGAGATCAAACACAAGACTGATGAAATCGAGTTTGACACACCTGATGTATTTAATTCATACAGGGGAAAAAAATCAGATATTACAAGTTTCTATTATTGCTGGAGAAGTACCATAATTGTTAAATAATAAATTGACCTTGACAAATGGTGACTACATAGATAAACAATCTATGTGGAATTTACTTGGCAATAGTGATGAAGTGATTTTCATTGTCTTGTAGGATGTTTGTCCAACTTTTGAATCTAAACTGTAACACTGGGATTTCTGGGTGTCTTCTGTCCAAGTACTTACTTAGGTCCAGCCCTGGTTAATATTTGGGAATCAGGTAAGGTCAGCTAGGTGCAGCCTTTTGCTGCAGACAATTGTTGCATGTGCAATGTTAAATATGTGACATATGTATACAGTAAAGCAGGTGAAAAGAATCTAAAGACTACCCAATATCTTTCAAACTTGATAATGCAAGGTGGTACTACTGGAGATTATGGTTCAATAACATCTGAATAGTGGTGGAATATGACCGGTACACCCCACTACGGGCGTACCGGTGCCTGCTGGGAGCACCAGATACCATTCCGGTTCAGTGCACCTGCCTGCCTGCCATCCTTACCTGTATTTGAGCTGATTGGGGCTTCTGTGCATGCGCATGGAGCGTATGGTGCCTGTGTGATGCTCCACCGAGCAGCTGGAGCAGAGAGAAGAGTCGCGGGTGGTAAGTACGCATGAGCGTTCTACGCACGTGCATGTGGTGGACGCCCAGCCCCATTACACCATACCGGTTGCAACGGGATCTGAAACCCACCACTGCATCTGAAGGAGCCAAAGTTTCCCACTCTTGTGCTACAGTGCTAATTTCCTTCTAATTAGGAATTTATTTGATCCTAATTTTTTGCTTATCTTGGCTAAATAGGCTTGTGGCTAGTTAGGAAATCTGAAGAAAATTGTGTTTTAAGTAAAAAAAACTAGAGAAAGAAAGTAATACTCTAATTATACATATTGAAAAGATTTTTGATATCATTTAAAAAATACTGTATTTCCATTCTTTTCTCTGTCCATGTGACTGTGGTAATTTATTATGTGGCAAAATACAAATCAGATTTTTGTCCTATTTTTATTCTTGGTTGGTTCCTTCTGTTGTTTCTATCTTGATAGATGGCTTTGGTGAGCTATTGATTTATTCTCTTTTCTTAGCTATAAATTCTCAACAATGTTTATTTTATTAACATTGCAAAAATGAATTACCCCAAACAAACAAAAATTTACTGTTGGTATATAATTAAAGGAATAGATTCAAAGACAGGATTTACTTTCAATCTTTCCTTCTTTCTTTCCTTCTTTCTTTCCTTCTTTCCTTTCTTTCTCTTTCTCTCTCTACTCATTCTTTTTCTTTTTTCCTTCCTTCCTTCCTTCCTTCCTTCCTTCCTTCCTTACTTACTTACTTACTTACTTACTTACTTAGTCTCATGCAGAAGAAAGCTGCTCTAGTATACTTGCTGCAATAGAACTGAAGATATACATCAGTTGCATGTTTCTGTTGAGCACAGTTTAGGACTCAAATGAAATAGAGCACTTGAACTTGCTTACCTGTGCTATGAGAAGTGTATTTATTTCAAGTGAGGGTTAGGATCATAAATTTTAAAAAATGTTATGGGTAAATAAGGCCCATTATGTAGGTGGGGAAGTGTCTTAACATTCTTGGTAACAGGACTGAAACCCCAAATGCAGCAGCTTTTTTTTTATTTGTGTGGCATGCAGTTCATATTCTTCATGTGCACCCTTCCTCCACCAAAGCAGGAGCAACTTTCTCATCTGCCTTTAAGGACATTTGCCATATTATTAAATTTATAGCAGCAGGCAGTGTTAATATGTGACTGCGACCGGATTTACAGATTTAAAGATAAAGATGCTGTATGCAGTGATGCGTTGTTGTAATGTGCAAGGATAGGCTATTACATAACTGGTGATAATTGTCATTCCACCAACACTCAGAGTTCTATACAAAATAGCAGTAAAATCCATTGTTTAGGGGTTTACTGCAAATGAAAGGAAGGAATCACTAAAAGCACCTTGGGTATAGTCTGAATGTGCATATATATGCATGTGAATGAAACAGCATTGTAGTGTACAGAAACAAAAATGCAGTTTATGGTACTTTTACAAAAAAATTCTTCTACAACCTTTCCTTTCCTTTCCTTTCTCTCCCTGTGTTCTTTTTTTTTTGGCTAGCATTTTAACATATATTTCAGGCTGGTAGGCTAAGAGCCTGGGACTTCCCTTCACCACACTTGGAGCCTTTGATCAGTTGCTTTGGAGGTAACATCAAAAGGATGGCTGAAAAAGACAGCCAGGCTGTGAAGTTCAACATTCAAGTTAATAGCTTGACTGAAGGTTGTACTGCATTGCCAGAGATGCAGTAAACATGGGCAGTTCCACAGCATTTCTTGGAAATTGACCCAAATGTTGTGTACTTAGAAAAAAAGCTTAATTTGCATTTGGATGAGTAACAGATATTTTTTTAAAGTGCCACTTTTAGTCATTTGCAGAATGGAATAAAAAGCTCAAATGATATCTACAGTATTGCAGGCATTTTGTTATAAACGTAATTAGATAATATGCTTCATTACATTCTATTTATGTAGAAGAGTTGTCAGTTTGTATATTTTTCACCTCATCAATACAATCACAGCCAGAAAACAGTTAACACTGAGAAGACAGTAGTCAGAAGAATTTCAGAAATCTAGGCTATGCCCTACATAGAATCAATAAATCTAGAATCTATCCTTGCAGTCTAAATTCTGATCATTTTGTTGATCTATTATTTTGCACCTAATTTCTGCATTGCTTGTGCAAGTAGAATAATGGGAAAAGAAGTGAAAAGCAGTTTGGCTGTTTTGGTAGAACTCAAGAAAATGCTCAGGCCCCAGTTTTCCCATTTTAAAGGAATTAGCATAATTTTCCTTTTTCTGAGTTTGGTTACGTAGCAGCCAGCCATATCAATATGCATGCAAACACCCCTATTGGAAACTCTAGTTCTCTTTACAACCTAATTTTTAAGGCATTATTCAATAAAATAAATGGTAAGCCAGCATATAGCAAAGCCCCAACTAAATATTGTTTTTATTTTCAGTGATGCTTCTGAGTTGACTATAACCCCGTGGTTTATTTAGAAGGCTGTCTGCCTTTCAAAGAAGTAAACAGAGAGAAACAGAAGGTAAAATGAGGTGAAAGGGAGTATCTTGAAGGTTAGACATGATGGAGGAAAGTAACCTTACCAGGCTGCTTCCTGATCAATGGATTTTTATGACTGGTTACCCCCATCAAAATAGCTGTTTTGTAAGAGCTCCTATTACATACTCCCAAAATTCTAAATGTGTTAGTAGAAGTCTGTTGTGTTTCCTTTATAACTTGTTTGCATTTGTAAATTAAAAATATCACAGACTCAGTGACAATGGTATTATCTATTTTGAATGAGTAGATATCAAGTTCAATATCTGCTATTTCTGCAGAAAAAAAACATGCTTAGGGGAAATATATGATAGCATGTAATGCAAATGGCTAGTATGCTATAAGTTAGAGACAGACTACTACATTGATACTAGTGTAAATGGACTTGGAGAAAGCATTTTCCATATTTCTAAATAAAAGCTTGTATTGTCTATAATTTATTGCAATAATCACTTTAACTTACCTTTCCCAATTTAGTGCCTTTGTAATATGGCTGACTTTATATACACTACTTTTCAATAATCTAATTAATATCTAATCTATATTGACCAGAAAGTCTGGGTAACCTCTCTATCTATGGGGAATTTTTTCAGCATCTTGCGCATATCAAATGCTGGCAATATTCATAGTTTGTTTCTCTTTTCCTAATTTGCAAGTAGCAGGGTGGTTTCTTTAATAATGTTGGTTTTCTTTTTTGTGCTGACTGGAATAAACCAGATGTTTGCAAGATAAGTTAAATTGTGGATAATGGATATCAATTAATTCTCTAAGAGTGGTATTCAGAAAAAGAATTTCTGCTCATTCCCATTCTCATTCCGGTATCAGGATTTTCAAAGAATTAATGTTGAAAACTTATTATTGAATATTTGAATATATTGTATGGAAATCTGACAAAATAACATAAGGGCAAAAGATTGTGTCCAAGAGTCATTTAGGGTAAAAGAATTTCAAGGTATTGCCTAAGTAGTCTTTGCTACACATATCAGTGGTTCACCAACTTTATGTAAGATTAAACAGCTCCCACCCTCCCTTAACAAACGCCAATAAAGCAATTTATTGTGTAGTTCCCTAAATAGGTAAACAGAATGATCATGGGCAGACATCCTTCCCTCCCTTCTTATTCCTTCCCTCCCTTCTTATTCCTTCCCTCCATTCCTTTATTTCTTTCCTTACTTACTTTGCTCATTTTCAATCCCTGAAGTATACAATTCTGTCATTACCTCAGAACAATTCACACTTCCTGCTGGCTTTCCCACTGACTTGTGGGAAGCTAGTAGGAAACATTGGAAATGGCAATTATATGACTGCAGCTGAGTGCAGCAGCACTGAATTGCAATTCCATGGGAGACATGACTCCTGTATTTTAATATTTTGTAAGTTATCCCATTTAAAGTATGTTTATTCAAAAAGAGCTGCCCTATGAACTATGGCTTTGCCCAATGAAGATTGATTATGCATAAGAAACAGAGAAAAATAAAACATAAGAGTTTTAGTAGTATACAGGTAGTGCAAAATGCAATGATTTTGTACAGGTGTGCACAAAGCTGAATTCTGCTTCCCATTTCATTAAAATAACTGAAATAGGATTCTTACCTCCCATTGGCCTTTTTGGAATTTGTGAAACAAGGGGAAAATATATTCTTTTGAATTCATGTCTAAGTTATTTTATACCGGATAGATGGTTAATAATCTTTCTTTATGCTTCATCTAAGCAATTGTATCCCCTGCTTGAACTTGGAAATGTACTGTGGATTCTCATAAAATATGAGATTATAGCATGTGATAAGATTGGAGACATTGCTTTACTGACTGCTCAGTAAATACATTGGTGTCTCTTCGATGTGCCCCGAGGCACTGAAACCTGAGGCCTGCCCACATCTTGAGTTCTACTTTCCTGCTTGCAAAGTGCCTCTGGCTAATAGAGCAGTCGATTTTCCCCTCCCTTTTCCTTTTCTTTGGCCTCCTAATAAAAATAAAAAGATGTTTTTGTGTGTGTCTGTTTTCTTGTTGCTGCTTAAATAAAAAAGGGTGTATAAATGGAGTGAAACTCAGGTCTTATAAATCCAGTTGTAAATCACATTCAAACAATGTATTTCATTGACAAAATATTTTAAAGTTAATGCTCTTGATTTAGTGCATGCATCTATTTTAAGTGAGAAACAAACGTACACTGATGGCTCATGTGTGGAGAATACAGATTTGAAATTAGGGCCAATAGGACCTCATAGTATTTCTTTGCTTTCAGTTTCTTAAGTAACCAGTCACTCTTTGCTGCTAGAAGTTAGCTGTTAAATACAAATTTTCTGCTTTCCTCCATTATTTAAATTCAGAGTATTTTTTTTCCTGCAGATATCAAACAAATCCAGAAGCAATAAAAATGGAAAAGTCTGTTTTAACTGACTAATCTTTTACACTCTTGAACAATGATGAAATACATATACAGTTAAAGGAAATACCGTAGTGATTGGATGCTTGCAGACATGGAAAAGCAAGTAGTTTGTATGGGGAATATAATCAGCATTTCCTAGAACTGCTATGGATTTAATTAGTGATAACTGTATGTTAGATCCTTCAGAACACAGGAATCACTGCTAATCTCATTGTCATTAATTGCAAGACTTCCTTACTCTAGAGATCTACATTTTGTGTAAAGTAATTATATATGATGCCCAGGAATGCTTTGTTCATTTGTGCTGAGGAAGTTGTTGAAAAAGAGATATCTTAAAGAGCGATTGTTTTTGCAAGTCTGGAAAGCTGAATAGATACGAGAAAGAGTGAAAAAGCAGAAGGAGGATATGAGAAATGAATTACGTTAGATATTATATTACCTCTACAAGGTAGGAAATACATGGCAGATCATGGAAATGCTGCAAATAAGAAGCAACAAAATCCAATAATGTCTTGTATAGGAGGAAAAGGGATTAATAAATATGTTATGGCATAGTATGCTCTGTTGATCAGCAGTAACTTGGAAATATAAGACATATTATCTTTGGGTTAGCAGTAGCATTTAGCAATAGTACTTCAGCTCGAATACCACATCACAGTGCTTTACAATCCTGTCTTAGACGTTTACAAAGTCAGCCTATTGTCCCCAACAATCTGGGTCCTTATTTTACCAACCTCGGAAGGATGGAAGGCTGAGTTCAACCTTGAGCCGGTGAGAATCGAACTGCTGGCAGTCGGCAGAATCAGCCTGCAATACTGCATTCTAATCGCTGCACCATGACAGCTCTTTAGGTTATTCAATATTACCTTATTGCCTTAGACCACTGTTTCCCAAACTTGAGTAAACTATCCAAAATTGGGAAAAAGTGATTTATCTTTGGATAAGGACACATGATCCATTTATCAAATCACAACAGAGACATTTAACTACAGACTTTCTCATAAGCAGGTTTTGGGTGTTGTGAAATTTGCAACATCTTAAGAACTGTCTTAAGAGGTATGTAGATCATATGTAGTGTATTCCCATATGTGAGCTACAATATTTGCTGTACTCTTTGTGCATTCAAATACAATGTATTTGCACATTGCGGCTATGTGTCCACATCTAACTCCTAAACCTCTACGTTGAGCATGAGAAATAGAGTATATTATAAATCATTCTGTTTGTCTATCTAGATTTTTATGTAGCTCAGCTCCCAATGACTACGGGTGGCTCATAACTACTAAAAAAATTACAATAGAAGAAAGGAAAGGGAGAGGGAAGGGAGAGAGAGAGAGAAAGATCTCATGAACAGCTTTATGTGATTTGAATTACAGTCTGAATTACATGGAACCTGGATTGTAAACAATTTTCTGCTTCCAGTTGAGCATAAAAAAATTGTGAGACAAAGATAATATAATAGACAATATGGGAAATTTCTGGATGAGATGCAGCCAATATATATAATTGTCCAATAGTGTAAAAATAAATGTCTTCTACATTCTAGACTCTTGAAGCGCAAGTGACTTAAAAAAAAATACATCTGGGTGCTTTGTCAAATCCTTTATTTAGTATGTTTGAGAAAGAAAATTAAAACCATCTGTTGGAAGCACTATAACATTTGAAAGTTCTGTAAACCTTTTTTAAAAAATTCACAATACTTGCATTGGCTAATAGGTTTATTCAACACATATGGTGAAAAGATAGGCATTTGTGTAAATTTTTTCCTGATCAAGATCTGTTTTCAGGATGAGGAGAATATTGGTAGAATTCTCAATAGAAAGTTGTCTGGATATTGTTTTTTAGATCTATCAACATGGAAATTATTTAGTAAAAGTTCATATCATCAATTTTGATGTATTTAAGTACAATGACGATAAAGATTATACTTATATTATATTTATGCATGTTGGAAAGTAAAAGCCAAATATCATCACTAGAAATATAGAGTTGTTTGCTATTTATTATTAAATTAGTTTTCTGCCTGACTCCCAATAACTTCAGGTGGTTGAAAAGAAAACATTTTTTAAAAAATACAATAAAAAAATAAATATAAGAAATAAAAGATAGATAAATAAAAGTGCGTTTATGTGTGAGTGTGTCTCTTTATTTCTATGTATGTGTGCGTATTCATTTATTCAGGAGTGAGCTAAAGTAATATGTTAGGGACAGAACCTATAAAAAGCTTGTGGTAGGAGGAGGAGTTACAGTTTTGTACTGCTTTGATAAATATTAACTTCACAGAGAGCTGGCATGGAATGGTGCCTAAGAGACTTTTCTATGAATCGGAAGTGCTCACTTTGATTTTTATCCCTGCAGTGAACTCAATAACTGATCACAGATCAGCCACTTCTTATTTCTCAGCTTCTGTGGCCTGGAGATAATATCATTGGCCTCTTTCACTGGTGTGTTTTAAAAATTAGAATGTGCAAATGTCTTAGAACAAGGATAGAACAAGACTGCTCTATTGCATAGTTTGTCTTATTTAACTTAAGATGTGAATAGAAGTGTGCTGGTATTTGTGTTGTGCTAACATTTTTACAATTTCTGTGTTCACAATGAACTGCATTTTTTATTTACTGGTGTAGTTTATTGAAAACCCATATCAACCATAATCTGGTAGTAAAGTGAAATTACAAATCCCATAATCCGCCATTTATTCAGTATCTTTCCTTTTGCTTCTGGTTGTGATTAATCCAAGTGTAATTGATAATACTGGCTTGATCTGAATATGGCTAAAGGGTCCTGCTTATGGCAATATGTTGGTTAATGAGAGTCTGTTGCTCAATCGGAAAGGAGCTCATGGGATAAGAAAACAATGAGCTATAGAATACCAGGAGCAGTATTGACAATCAAGCTGAGGAACTTTAAATATTTTGGTTCAGTAGGCATATTTGGAATGTGGGCATTTTCAAATGACTGTCACAATGGACAGAATGTGCTCATTTATGAAGTAATTGTAATAACAGACAGGTTATGTTATAGAACATTTATTTACAGAAGGCAAATTAGTTAGATTAAAAGGGAAAAATCCACAGAAAAGACATATCCATTCCAGAGAAAGTAAGTCACATGCATTTTTACATGCAAAAACCACCACAAGTTATGCAACACAAGATAGGTAATGCCTACTGCCATGTAAACTTCTGTTCATTTCAGTATTAATTTATTTATTGATTTATTATATTTTTATGCTGCCTTTATTATTTTATAAGTAACTCATATACAGTAATGCCTCTTCTCTTCCTCTTTTTCCTCCCACAACAAGGCCTGTCAAACTCACGGCTCACAGGCCGGATATCTGCTGGCCATGCCCACGCCCAGTTTAGTGAAGGGGGAAAAAGTCGCAATATGTCCATATTAAATATTTATTACTGGTTATGTGGCATGGCTTGGTGGGTGTGGCAGAGGAAGGATACTGTAAAATCTCCATTCCCTTCCCACTCCAAGGAAAGGTTACTGCAAAATCCCCATTCCCTCCCCAGTCATCTGGGACTGGGGAGGCAGAGGATAGATGGGGACGGGGCCAGTCAGAGTTGGTATTTACTGGTACTCAAAATTTCCACTTCCAGTTCTCCAGAACTGGTCAGAACCTGCTGAATACCACCTGTGGATACGTCATCTGACACTGCCATGACGAACATGAGTTTGACATCCCTGCCCCACAACAAAAATATTGCTAGATGATTGAACTGAGAGAGTTTAAATGGCCTAATGTCACCCAGCTGGTTTTCATTAACTCACAGTCTCCTGGCTTCTAGGCTAGCACCTTAACCATTACACACACTGGCCTCCCATTCCTTGCCATTTTCCCTTAACAATTAAATGTGATTCAACTACTGAGCAAGTCCAGTGCAGCTTAAAGATGTTACTGGTGATAATGTTGGCACATCATTTTATTTTTCAGTTCAAATTTACCACAGAACTTTCCAAATATTAAAAAAACCCTTTAATTAGAAATATATTGTTTACTTTAAAAAAAAAATTACATTATATTTGCAAGCATAGTGGTGCCCATCTTTTCAGTATTATGATTTTCCTGCTGATAAAGGCTCTAGTAATTTAATCAGACTATGTGCAACATGTTTGGACTCACAAAACATTATCTGTTTCATCTTGAAGCTCTGTTTATTTTATTTGATAAACACACTAGTTATGAGTTTATTGCAGTTTGGAGTAGTTTTGGTACAGCTAAATAGTTTTCATTTTAACTTGAATGTGATTAAATAGTTATTTTAAGTAAAAGTTACTTTAAAAAACCCAGAAATATTACAGTTCCATTTCTATTTTGTGTATGTACCGTATGTATGTGTTTACACTGCTGCATTTGTATAATGACAAATGTGAGCCATAGCCAGTTGCATCTCCTACTCCTAGAAACCACAGCCCTTAAATAAAAATTGGTATCAAAAGTAACTTTGTGGGTTAGTTATTTTAAAATGCGAACTATGCTTAGTAACAAATGATCACTTTAAGCTATTTAAAGATTGTAATAGTCCAGTGGTTCCTCGGACTTCCTCTTTGTTGATGCCTGGAGGCTAAGAGTGTTTAGTCCTCAGACAGAGATTATGGGATAGTAGAATTGGTGGACATGGCTTGGTGGTTTGGATGCCTGTGGTGCTGTTTTGTCTACTGGGAAAATTGTGGTGAGAACTTCTCAAGAGTCAACATGCTAAGAATTCTTCAGTCTGGTTACTAGAGAGAAACTATCCCATTGCTTTCTCTCCCACACCCAGTCACACTCTATGAGTATCCTTCTCATCCAGTACCACAGCTATTTGGCACAGCGAGCAAAATGCCCGCAGGACTTGAAATATTAAGGAGTCCAAATTATGCTGCTTAATGTTTTGCTCTATATTTGCTTATGACATCTGCAGCATTCAGAGTCTGTAAAATGTCACTGTTGCTTTTTTTAAAGATACCATGCTTTGGGTTTTGCCTAATACCCTCTATTTTAATAAAGCTGGAATCTTTTTTCCAGTATTGGAGTATTGCCAGCTTTTGCATCAAATGCTAATAACATTTCTGTTAATCTTGATGTTTAAAATGCTATAAAGTTGATTTGTATCCATTACTAACATCAGATCTCTTATTCAGTGAAACAAAAGTACATAGCTGTATATTTTGTATTTTTGACCGAATATATCTTACTAACTTTTTTAATTTTAAAAATATCTTCCTTGGCGATAACTAACCCTTGTTTGGAAGATTCAATGCCCTATCAAAATTCTTCCTGCTTTTTATCATTTTGATATGTTAGTTAGATTCCTGCATGTATATCCAGTAACTTTTCTCTATGAAATATTGTTTTTTCCCCTTCATTCTTATAGTATAATATATCCTAAATATATATTGATGTAAATCAAATGTTTTTGCTTGTTTTAATTTGGGGAAATAATTATGGGCTTAGGCTGATCTGCAAAATCATTAAATTTTGTTTTGTTTTTTATGACTTATATTTTTATAAACATTGTCTTTTTTCCTGTGGGTTACTTTTATTCCTTTGAATCATTTTTCTTTTTAAAAAAGTATTGTAAAAGAATATAGCTGATTGGCTGAGAGAACCTGTAGGCCCAGTACTGATTGGATAGACATTTGTAGTATCCTCATAAATCACAAATGTTTGAAAGGGTTCAGTCTTTGTATGAGGGGATTTCAGTTTTCATATTTTACTTTTTGTAATATATATTTGTAACAGCTTATAAATTTAAAGGAAAATGGATGCAATGATTGTTTCATAACCACATTACTCTACATTTATATAGAATCATTGCTGCTACCCACCCCTGCCTTAAGCATGAAAACTGGTTGGGTCACTTTGGGCTCTATCTCCACCCACAATGTCAGGCTCAGGTGACAAGCAGGTCATTCAATTCCTGTTGCAACTAGTGGAACACCACTCAGCTGATCTGCATGAAAAAGCAGAGCCTGCATTGTAAAAAAAAAGTTAGGAGGGGAAAAAACACCCCGTTTCACCCTCTCCTTCTCTACCCCTCTCTTCATTTTTAAAAGAAACAAAACATTACAACAAAAATGCACAAAATTCAGTAAAAGGATTGTAAGTAAGTTTGCAGCAAAAAGGTTTTGGTTGGGACTTGACTGCATTGCACTCTGATCATCTCATTTTTAACTGAAATATTTTTTCTGTTAAAACATGCCACTTTCCTTCTTGTTCCAGGCGAAAATGTATTCTTGGACTTTTTATTTTTATTTAGTATGTAAGATGGAAAGTTATCTTAGGACCCAAGAAGCATAAAGTAACAAGTCTCTGTCACTGAGAAGATCCAAATAGAGAGAAAGCCACAAAGAATATGAAATTAAAATTTCTGGGTTTTCTTGGGATCAAATTTATTCCATTTTCTTGTTTCTTAAAAAAAAGATAAACAATATATCCCTACAGTATGAGTTAAATACTGATTTGTCTTTGTTTTACATGTACTCCCCTAATCAGTGTCTAGAGATGTATAAAGCAAAAATGTTCAGAAAGTTTTCTTGAATCTTTCATGGACCCATTAATCCTTCTCTTTATATAGTTGTTTAAATTTAGTCATTGTAAAACAGATTGTCCAAAAAGTTTAAAATTAGAAAGTATTCATGTTAAAACTGTATCTGAAAGGTGTTTATCAACTCATATATCTCTCTGAGTTGGCAATGAAGTACATTGTTGTGATAATGTTGCCACTGGACTTTACTGGGATTCAATAATATAATGGAAATATTTTTTTTCTTTTTGGTGAATGTTACTCACGACATTTTTTTTTAACTTCCTTTGGACGGAACTTCCTTTGAAGGCTAGATGTGCAAATGGATGCAGGGAAAAATGAGATAAAAGTTCATGCATCAGGAGTATAACATGAATTTTTTTTTCTCAACAATTTTCTGCAGCCACAATACTGTTAACAAATGATTGTCTTTTATAAGTAAGGATTTGAAGAAACATGCTTGCCAAAACATTAGGATTATATGTTAGTTAGCTTTCATTGGTATGTGTGGAAAATGAGAATGAGATTGAACTTGCTATCTCCTTCCTGTCACCTGTGAGTTTAGCAAGATCTGCAAGCCGCATTGTTTTCATCAAGTCAGCAACCTGCCTATTTTGTATTCCGGATCTAAGTGAGTTTATATACTTATTCCATCGGTCTGCTAAAGGCCTCTGTATTGTGAGTCAAATCAATACTTATGCAGCTCTGGCAGGAAGGAAGATAAGGGGTAAAGATCTCTAGTTTGTGTGTTTTTCTTTAATAATGGTGTTAAATAAGAATAGATTTTTAAATTGAGAAATTATCCCAAATGTTAGGTGTTATTTACGTATTTATCATAAAGCCTATATATGTGCAACCTCTGGTGGTTTCTAAAACATCAGAATGCATGAGACTTCAGTTTGAGTAGAGATTGGGACTGCATATTAAATTATAATCCCTACTGTCCCTGAGATAGGAATTAGAATATTTAACGGTTAGATACAAAATGAATTATATTTGTGAATTCTACACTATTTGAGGTTGAGCCAATGTGATGTAAAGATAAAATGAAGACCTAGATTAGATCTGTACCATGGAAACATTCTGTGATTTTTCACCAACCATTCTTTCTTAACTTTATAGTCTATGCCATAGCATTCTTGTGGGGGGGAAATAGGGCCCTTCACCCTTTGACAAAAGCTTGCAAACAAACACAATATGATATTAAAAACTGTGTAAGAGTTTTGCTTTCTATGCCAATATTCATACTTGATTCTTGGATTGACAGTGAATCAGATTTTTTTAAAGCACAAATTGAATTCCCTATTATTCCTAGGATGCTCAATGAAAATTGGAATGCTGATACTAAAATAAAATCTATGTTAATTCTGCCTCCAAATTTCCTTAATAGCAGTTTGTGAGTTAAAGGACTTCCTGCTGTCATTTGTATTCAGAATTTCTCACTCTATACAGTATTTCTCAATTTTATGGTTTGTGGACTTGCCTGATAATTCTGCAAGTTGAAGTCCACAAATTCTAGTTGCTAAGGTTGAGAAATACCGCTGTGTTTTTCATAAGGCGCTCTATCACTGTTACCTTTGTTCTGTTGAAAATACTAGATGTAAACCTATTTTTGCTGCAATTGTAATCCTAAAAAGACAATGGAACATGTACATCCTTCTATAAGCAGATTTTGATGCAATGTTTCCTTAGCAAAAAAGAATTCTTCCTGTGTTTCCAGACTGATACTTAAAATAATGTCTTGATAATGGGTTTTTTACTTGGCAGTTTACTACACTATGCAAGTTGTTGCAGGATTAGATTGCTGCTTCCTAATTCCAATAGTCCATCTTTCTCTTTCTCCATTTTTCTTCCCATCTGGGTTGAGTTAGCTCACTCAACAGCAGGACTGACTCTCATTTCCTTCACCAGTAACGTTATATAGGCAGTGATCTTGGCCTGCCCTAGCATAATTGAAAATTATGTGTACTGTAGACTTGCAGTGCTGAAATGTAGACTCATAAAAATCTAGGGCTCAGGTAGCCTGTGGAGATTGGATTTGGCACACAATGAAGCTTTTATGTAAAATAAGAATTAGAAGCCACCACATTAATATTGTATTATGGCTCAAGTTTTAAGCTATTGAATAAAGCAAGTATTTTATTCTTTATCAATAGAACTGGTGTTTTTTCAATTTAAACTGGATGAGGTAAAGCTGTAGAGAGGATGGAATATCTGAGGATTCAGGAACATTCAAAATTCATCCTTTTTGTTAACTCCCAAATGTTGGACTTTTTGTGTGCATATATTGCATAGAAACATTGCTTGCACTCCTAATGCTTACAAAGCTGCATTTTATATTTAGTTAAAAATAAACTGGGTTAAACATATTAATAAAAAATCTTTTGAAGCCTGTTTCTGAAAAACAGGGGAAGGTCAAAAATGCTCTCTTCTTTCTAGTGATATTATTACCTATCTAAGCTGGTTTGGGCTATGTGATTATTTTGATGAGTAGCTCAAGATTAGAACATGTTCATTTACTGCTATTGATGTCACCACACTGTATTCCTAAATCAGTTCAATTGAGTAATTCCATATTTGTTACTAGAATGAAAATAAGTTACAGGATCATGAAGAAAGCTGCAGGTGAACTGGGATGTTAAATGGAGGATAGTTTGAACCTGCAAAATCATTTTTATATCACAAAGATTTGCTGGAAAATTGTGGGTTTAATCATTTTTTTAAATACAGCCTTTTAATATTTAATAAATAGTGGAAGGTTTCCTGTCTATTCTATGACAAAAATAGCTTGAATCATTTTACAGTAATTCTGACTAGGGAGTGTAATGTTTTGTATTTGAACTCTTGACATTCAAACCCTCCCGTTTTAATCAATCTATCAGCTTCTTGTTGTTGGTGAATTGTGAAAATTATATTCCTGATATATTTGGAGAGCACCGTGTTGAAAAAAAGATGAAGTAAGGTATTTAGTTGGAAGCATTGTAGCACGTTATTCTTGTAGTAGCCACGTAAAGGAATAAAGCTCTCCAGAACTTATTGCCAAATTGTGTTTTTGCTATTATAATAAAAAGAAAATTATTAAATATATAGAATGTGATCATGTCAATTGAATTTAATTTGCTCATAAGCAATATATAAGCTTCTCCCTGAATACACTGCAGATGTAAGAACAAAATATTATGCATGCAAATTTACGTTTCTGTATATTGGGGCAAATTTTAGTTTAGAATTATCCTAGTTTGTTGATGAAATGTATTAACATTTTGAGCATGTACATCAGCATCATATATTAAAGTTTACCCAGAAAAGTTCAGTAAAAGCTTTTGCCTTACTTGCATTACAAACTCTTAATACTTTCAGGACATTCTTTCTCAGCAGAGACCAACTTTCTTTGTAAATTCTGAATCTTCTCAATTAACTTCCAGTAACAAGAACATGCCTTGGTTGTTATTGTTGAAGTGAGTGAGATATACCCTATTCCTGCTTGTGCATCATGAATAGGTTTGTTTACCAAGTGCCAGCCACTTGGCTGGAAGGTTGCTTGTATGTCATGGGAGTACATATTCACCAACAAACTGACTGTTTTATTGCTCATGCTGATGGCAAGAATGAAATTGTTTGTCTAATTAAATTGTTGTCATTAAGAGAGAGCATGGTGCAGAGATTTATAATTCTTTGTGCTACATTTTTATAAGTGAGGTTGACCTAAAATGAGGTTGATGTAAATATTTTAGTAATCTACCCATAGCGTTTCTTTTATCATTTTGTTACATTACAATCCTACTTGTATTTCCAAGACGTTTTGCACATTTTTTTGCTAGGGAAAGCCTCAGAAATGAATTAGAGAAAGTTATTCTAATACATTTTTTTGAAGGTTCAATTTTAGGAGGATTGCAGCAGAAAGTTAAAACAAAGCAAAGTCTGGAACACAGCAAAGATTATTCAGAAACTGCCTGAGATTATTTATAGTAGGTTTATATGCAGCATCCAACGGATACATGCATTGGCGAGTGGGAAGATTTCTAGAAGCATGAAAGGGGAAAAAAACCTCACTTTATATCAAATGCTTTACTGGGATTAGAAAAGAGATGGTGGTTACTCCTGGTTTTTTTCCTTTTTCCTTTCTGAAATCTTGAACACACCATAGTTTGTCAACTCTTCTTAAAATAGAATGATGAAATATGGTGCCATCTAAATTTGACAATCATATTTTCTAACTCATAAGACAAATCATTCATTGAATGACATAAGACCTAAAACTAGAAATCAGATTCCTTAGCACATAAGGATGACAACTTCCTGAATGGCTTTCTTTCTTCAACTCTGCTCACAGTCACCTGGCTTTTTCACTGTCCCTCCTATAGCTTTCTGATTTTCCCTTTTACTGGTTTGGGAAAAGGTCCTTTGACATATCCTCAGTGATATGTGTGCAAGGTAATCTAAAGACCATTGGATTAATGGATAGCCAGTATGCTGGATAGGGAATTCTTGGAGTTGAAGTCCATATTTCTTCAAGTGGCCATGGTTGGGGAACACTGGATTTAATGCAGAATTCTGAGTGAGAACTTTAACATATGTTTCCATTAGCCACACCGTTTTTGAAAAATGGTTTTTAAATATGAAATATCTATGGGTGTGTTATAGGTGCAAATTCTAAAATAATTTTTTAAAGTTCTAATTTTTCAATGCCTGTATTTTATTGCAAATAATTATCAATGTGGAATTAGTAAGACAGAGTAAATGAATCTTTCTGTTGTAGAACTATTTATGTTCTTGCAGTGATAGTAATGATCATGAGGAGCCATGGTGGCACAGTGGTTAGAATGTAGTACTTCAAGCTACTTCTGCTGCCCGCCGGCTGACTGCATTTGGCAGTTCAAATCTCATTAGGCTCAAGGTTGACTCAGCCTTCCATCCTTCCGAGGTGGGTAAAATGAGGACCCAAATTGTTGGGGGCAATATGCTGACTCTGTAAACCACTTACAGAGGGAGGGCTGTAAAGTATGGTAAGCAGTATACAAGTCTAAGCGCTATTTCTATTGCAATTTTCCCTGCATTTTATTCCTTTCCATTTTGCTTCTGCGCAATGTCTTCTTTCTCCATTTTTAGTCCTTAGATAACAATATAAAGTTTGCCTTTTTCTTTATTTCAATAAATGTTCATTGGTAAATCCTATAAACTGCCTAGAATATAGGAGTTTTAGGTGGTCTGATAAAGTTTATAAATTAACAGTATGAAAATACTTGCTTATATCACCTCTGTTAAACATTTTTTAAAGTGTTTTTTATTTTGTTGTTGCATACCATTTAGTTCTCTTTTACTATGTTACTTGTCTATTTCCTTTCCTAACTGAAGTCTTTCTTTCTCCATCCAGTATCTCCAGATGAAATGGCCGTTGCTAGATGTCCAAGCGGGAAGCCTACAGAGCAGACAAGCCCTTAAAGATGCCAGGTCCCCATCTCCAGCTCACATTGTGGTGAGTCAAAGGCCTTCCTTTGGGGCACCCGGGGGAAAGCAATCAGTTTTGTTGACCACTTCTTCTCTCAAATGCACTGATGATGAAACTGAAAGAATGTCACACTGTGCAATAGTCAACCCTGTTAAAAAAAATTATTCATGTCTTGCGGAAAGTGTAGACTTAGTAAAATTAATTTTGATGAGGCTGTAGGAAATTGCTGAAGGTAAGAAACAGCTCATAAGCAACAGGAGTATTAGGTGTTGTAAAAATGCTGATACAGAATGTGAGAAATAGGAGTGCAAAAATATTTTTTTTAAGTGTCCTTTTTGTGACATAGGAAACTGATAAGTACATACATTAGTTTAAGTCTAAATCATTAGGGATTATATTTTTTATTTAAGAGTTTTTGTATTGTGTTGTTTTGCTGTTACGCTTTTATCAACTTAGAGGAGTTTACATGTTTCAGATTTGAAACAGTCCGTGTGCTCAGGTTTATAACTAAAACACATGGCATATAAAGAAAAGTGATGGAAAGGGAAGTAGAAAAGACGTTTATGTTCCGCTTGAAAATTAAAGGTACAAACAGTTCAAATATATAATTAAATGGCTGCTAATTTTGTAACAGTTGACAGGACTCTATACCAATTGGATCTATGTAGAAGTTATAAAATAGGCCTCCATTTATGTTCATTTTATTTTGAAAATATTTATACATGGCTATGCACTGTACATATATGTGCAAGTAGAAAGTCCTTTAAATATTTTAGGGCAAGTTTTTAACCATATTTTAATTGTTTATATAGATTGATCCAAATGCCAGATAGATTCTTCAGGTTGAACTAGGTTAATATGAATTTTTTTTCCCCTTAAAGTCTAATATAGTTATGAAAAAGCTTCTTTATAGTTGCATCTTATATTTCTTCATTTTTGAAAAAAAGATTATGTACAGGTATAAGCAACATTTAAAGCATAAGGCATGTGTGTGTGTTTGTGTGTTTGTGTAATATCTTGATTATTAATAATGACATGCTTGTTATATATCCTATTGATTTTTTTGACTGTTTAGGTGAAATGGTGAAAATAATCAGTTCCTTGTTCAGATTCCATACACTCAGTTATCATCTCTCACAGGAAACTGATTAAGAATCCAGGAAGCTTTTACTCCTTCACCCAGATAGGTGAGAGGACAGAAGTGGGTTGCTCCCGGTTCGGCCTGGATCAGGAGAACTGGTAGTGGTGGTGGCAGGAGGCTCCACTCCCCTGCTCATGCTGCACGCACAAGCAAACCAGTAGTAAAAAAAATAGAAACCCACCACTGTGAGAGGAGAAGAAAAGAGAATACTGGAAAACAAATATATAATATAGTGTAGTGTAGTGTAGTATAATGTAATGTAATATAATGCAATGTAATATATTTATTCATGGACACTTCAATGCTGCTGCTTGGAGGTCCAATAGACCAATTCTACTCCAACCCTCCAGAATTTGGGTAAACTGGTCCCACCGCTCTGCTGCCAGATTTGCAGTCAAGCCAATCATTCCCATCCCACTACTTTTATGCCCTTGATCATTCTGTTTCTCTCTCAGGTAAAGAAATACCTCTGAAATTATGATAGGTCACAGGTTAACTAGTAGTGATTAAAATGATGTTTCCTTGGACAGAAAGTTAGACTTTTCAGTTTCCTCCATCATCTTCTATATGGTTCTGGAGACTTTCTCATGTCCTTAGAGGATTTTTTAAAAATGGAATTATAACTTTCCTTTTTAGGATACACTGCTAGCACATATAAATGG